>NC_074726.1:3986450-4586450 GCF_947242115.1 Biomphalaria glabrata | reverse complement strand
ATCACCGATGAAACGAAAGTCGTTATTGTATTCAAATTAACAAGTTCATATTTTTAAGACTCACATTTAAAAACGGGCCTGAAGAGTAAAGCCCTTTTTCATATTTAAATCTGTCCCCCTTTGTTTGTAGCGTACAACGATAGTAGCTTCTTCGTTCTCATTATTATGTTGGAGGGCTCGTTTAACATCTGGGATGAACTGCGGCGAAGTTATTTTCAGATCAGGCGGCAGCTCTCCATAGAGTCTTTCTTCTATAGTGGTATTATGACATCATTGTCCTGTTCGAGCCTCTTGTTGGAGAATGCAGTTTTAAAGGACATGGTTAGCATTCTCTGGTGACTCTCCACAAGTGAACATTTCACCAGTTCCGATTTTCAGATTCCGGATATAAACAAGTTACTGTAAGTGATTTTTATAAATGATTATTTCGATTTAGTGATACTGTAAGAAGTAACACTCTGAAGAGCAGGTGGATCTTCCTAAGGACTGGTTACTATGGAAAAGGTATCATTGAATTCAACGTTTTCAGAAGCCACCACGAAAAATGCTAACATTTTTCTGAGTGTTAATTTACTGAACATAAGTAATGTGATTTCCTATAGCAACGGGTCTTGTTTAGCCTTATTGGAAAATGTGACACACAAATGGACAGGCCCTAATTCAACCCTGGACAATATTCAGGTACAAAGATCAAGTCCTATCATCAGTGACGCCCTTAGAGACATCATCCTGACAGTAAACTTGGCAGTGCTGTGTCAGTTCGTTAGCCTTGCTGGTGTGGTGGTAAGCATCCTGAACATCTGCGTGTTTGTCAAGCAAGGTCTAGGAGACGCCCTCAACGTCACTCTAGCGGGGCTAGCCTTTGCGGACCTCTGCATGGTCATCTTCGCCAGCTGGATGTGCTTGTGTTGTAATCCGTTGTTCGCTAGCCTGGATCTGCCCTTTAGCCCTATCCAATTCGTCTACTTGACGGCAAGTCTGCCGCGTCTGACATGTTCCCGTGTCTCAAGCTGGATTCTCGCCTTCGCCTCCGTGGAGAGGTGTCTCTGTATAATGAAGCCGTTAGCCTTTAAGTCGATCATCACCCCGAGGAGATCGTTGGCTTTCATTGTGGTCACTTACGTCGTGATGACCGCAAGTGTGCTTCCCTTGTATTACACCACCCGCCTCGTCTGGAGTCATGACCCCGCCCGGAACAAATCCATCGTTAGCCTCGCTTTCACCAGCGATCGTTTCGCTGTGGATAACTACGTGTTCGGCATTGGCGTCTTTCTCTCTGTCGTGTCGTTCCTCGGAGTTTCTATTTGCACATCTCTTTTAGTCTGGAGTCTTAAAAAGAAAAGAAAATGGCGGGAAACAACAGTAGTGGGAATAGCCACCGGGAATCATCTTCCGCTTGTGTCTTACAGAAATAAACGCGTTGGCAAAATGATCTCGATAGTGTCCATTTTATTTCTCGTCTGCTACACGCCCAACACGGCAAGTCAACTGCTTACGGCTCTTGTCCAGGACTTCGCCAAGAACGGGGATCAAATTAACGCTGGTCAAGTGTTTTGGTCGTTCGGGATCCTTCTAGAGTGCATCAACGCCACCGTCAGCATCGTCATTTACTTCAAGATAAGCTCAAGATTCCGAAGTACTCTGCTAGCAATGTTCAAAAGGAAACCAAGGCCAGCCTGCATTGTAAGAGCATTTTAAATAGTGGTTATGACAAACATTGTAACTAGTTTTGTTTTTTTAAAGTTGTAACAGAAATATTGATAAATAATCCTAACGACAGAGAAATCTTTGTTTTTCCCTTTATTCATAATTTTGTGAATATTTTTCTGCCATTTAAAGTGCAATTTCATTCTTGTCTTATGAATGTGATAAGTTTAACACAGCAAATACACCGATGATAAGTGTAGGCTGAGTGTGTAAAATAAGTTGATTTTTTTTAGATGAAACTACACAAATTGGTTCATACACATATATGTAGGTTCCTTAAGGTTGTTACTGCCAGAAGTGGCTCTCAGAATGGAAAAGCTACCCAAGTAACTTTGTGTAACTTTAGATCGCAAACTAAAAATGTGTAAACACATCCAGGAAGTTGCAAGAAAGGTATCAGGGAGACTTTGCATTGTGCGGAAGCTGGCATCCACGAAGTGGGGAGCCCGAGCAGACATGCTCCGATCACTGTATTTAGGAGCAGTCCGATCACAGATAGACTACAGCCTACCTGCGCAAATTTATGGCTCTAGGACAGCTCTTGAACAACTTGATAAAATACATTTCCAAGCACTAAGAGTTGTCTGTGGAACCTTTAGGACAAGCCCAATAAATGCGGCTGAACTGAAATAATGGCTAATGTAGGTCCACAAAGCCTTGGGAGGAAAAAATCAGTAGCCTACTGACTTGTTTTGAGCGGTATAAAAGGCTGGATGAATATTTCCCAGCTAGAAAACTAGTGGATGGCTGAAGATGCAGAAGACGTATGCAAGTGCATTCTGTTATGCATCATGCCACTAGACTATCTGATAAAGCTGTCCTCTCCACCAACCGACAAAACATTCAACGTTTTCACCCCCTTCCCCCTTGGTGTCGCCCAGACATACGCTTGAAACTAGTAGACCCTAATGTCACTAAACTTAGTCGTTCATCTAACGACCTTCAAATTCTAGCACTGGAGGCCATTAATGCCTTTAAGCCCAGTGCTATTTTTGCATATACTGATGGGTCGGCATCGATAGATTCTGGAAGAGCAGGCTATGGAGCTTACATCGACTTTCTTGGCTCTTAAACAGTCAAAATCTTTGGACCATGTGGTAGTGTTTGCAGTTTTGATGCGTAGACCATGGCAGTCTGTGAAGCCTTAAAAGTCATTGACTCTCAACTCGGCGAGGGACATTTGAGGGCAACACAAGTTGTTGTGATCACTGACTCAAAATCTGTACTACAGGCTTTGCAAAGCCCCGGACCATGGCCCCCCAATATCGACACTGTCATCATGGCTTCACACAACATAAAGCAACGCTATGGCACCCCTGTAATAATGCAGTGGGTACCGAGTCTCATAGGTGTAACTGGCAACACTATTGCAGACTCCTTGACCCACCAGGGAGAGCAAATTTCACCAACTGAACAGGCTGTAAGTTTTCATCATGCCCACACTATAATTTAAAAAAAACAGAAATGGAAAAGTGGTTTGAGTGCTGGGACAAGTCCCAAAAAGCCCGTGGAGTCTTTATGAGCGCATGAGGCGCCCTGACCGCACTTCTCCGTGGTGAAAGCTGTTCAGGGCTGAGCAAGCTATTATAGCACAGTGCTATGTCCAAATTTCGATTCACGGTGCCTCCTCTGCGGGGAAGAAGAGGAAACCGTGCCTCTTATTCTGTTTGATTGCCCCGATTCAGAAACCCCATTGGCAGCGAAAAACATGCTGAGGATTACTCCCTTAGAGCATGTGAGAGGAAGCGAGCAACCTTTGTGTCGGCCATGAACCAGTTATCTCTCTATCTAATCCTTGTCCCAATCGCCTTTCGCACTAGGAAAGAAGGGGCACTAACACCAACATTTACAAGCCAGCATTTATCATTGTGTCTTTCCAATCATTGTTCTCTAGACGAGAAGGCGATGGTCGATGCGGAATTCACAATTTGCAACCAAACAATTACGAGTTCCCCAAAATGTTTAGAATTTTAGAGATGCCATTTATGAAGTCCTTGATCCAAATATTTCATCCATAATGTGTATTTTTATCCATTTAAGAAAAGACTCTCATACTTGGAGGAAAAACAAATACATAGCTCGTTTTCATTGGTGGATCTGGTGTACAAAGTAAAGGAGACGTCATTGGTTAACATGACTTGATGCACAACGCGTAGGACGTAATTATCTTTTTTTTTTTTTTTGAAGTAACGTCTGTATTATATAAGATATGATTTACGTTCATTGACATGCTATGTTTTCCAAAGGCTAGGTTATATGATCATTTCTTTTACTAAGAAGAGGTAAACATATTTCGCATAATACTATTTCAATCGGGAGTTGAGGTGGCTGAGTGGTAAAGCGATTGGCTTCCGAACCGGGGCTCCTCAGTTTCGAACCCTGGTGAAGACTTGAATATTTTAAATTTCGGGATCTTTTTGGCGCCTTTAGGTCCACCCAGTTCTAATGGTTAGGGAAAAGTAAAGGCGGTTGCTCATTGCGCTGGCCAAGTGACACCCTCGTTAACCGTGGACCACAGAAACAAATGACCTTTACATCATCTGCCCTATAAATTGCAAAGGTTTGAGAGGGAAACTGTACTTTACTTACTATTTCAATAAATAGTGATAAAATCAGTGGCGTAGCTAGGGTGGGGGAGGAGGGGAAAGAATTTGAAAATCCCCCCCGGACCCCCACTTGAGGGGGGGCCCAAATGAGTGCTTTTTACATTAGAAATTAATAGTTACGCAAAAAGGTCAAGCCCCCCCCCCGGGCCCCCAAACGATGGTAAATTCCTAGCTACGCCCCTGGATAAAAGTATGTTTTATGTAACTTAAAAAATCTTGACATTTTATTTATTTAATCGTAAGAAGATATCACGCATCTTGTTCCCTGGAAACCAAATAAAAACAATCTCTTTCTTCAAACAACATTAATAAGAATTTAGATTTGAAAATGAAAATATAGCAAGCTACTCTAACAAATAAAACGTGCTTTTTTTTTAAATACTTAAAAGCTTTTTTAATGGATTCTCCTTTCAATGCATTAGGCTCTTTAATTGAAAAGGAAAAGTTTTAATGAAATGTTTTAATGAATTATGTAAACATTCTGTGATTGTTACATAAAGCTTATAAGACGTGCTTGGTTTCAGAACCTTATTGGAATCTTGGCTCTTCGTTATAAAGTGTTTGTATGTATATGTCGCTTGACATGCTGGTATTTGTATTTCACTTTATTGAACTCTTGACTTGCTCGGTGTGTATGTTGGTATGTATGTTGGGGCTTAAAAATTAATGTTCTGCTTTCGGTTAAACGCCATCCGTAGAACGTAGGTATCATATTGACTAAAAACACATTTCTTACAATGTGTTGAAATCATTTCATATTCTCGATTGTCAAAGTTCTCTTGAAATCAAATATGACATGTTCTATATTTTTAGAAACGTTATATAGACTCTTAACAGTCTGGTAAAACTGTTGTACGTATTATATCTCTCACACTCAATCTCAGATTTTGCACAATTATTTCTTTTACCTAACTAAACAAGAATCAATAAAAAAAAATAATTAATCAATCAGTTAATTAACTTTTGGTAATTAATTATTTTGTTTGGTATCTCGAAGAAGGGAAAGAAATTGTACTTGACTGATGTGGTGGTATAAGTTGAATTTGGTTCCCTTTAAACTATGTGAAAAGAGTGCTTCCGCAAGGTTGCCATTGCCAAAAGTGGTAATGGATGTAAGCGCTCCAATAGCTTGCTTCCTAATCGCATCCTTTGGATACATCAGCAGCGTGGAGAGGGGAAAACTGATGTGTGGGAGACATCGTTCCGACCACAGCTGATGCCCGGGCATTCTTCTCATTTCCATATATATATGGTCGTTCCCTTATTTTTTTATAAATGTATTTAAAAGCGACCTCCTTTCTCCCCCACCCCTTCCCAACTGGACCAGACAAGTGATAGGATCATAGCCTATTGAGAAAGCTAAAAGCATGAAATTGTTCTAAACAAAAATAATTGATAAAATATTTTTCATCAGATTTATTTATTGATGTTAGTCCAGATCTATTACAAATTTAATTACATGACTGATCAAAACTAATTGATACAATGTCACGTTAATGTTGTGAATGTTTAGTGAGAAAGTAATTAACAGGAAGGGAGGCAATAAAAAAAGATAGTCTTCTATGTCTACTTGTATGAACACAAAGTCTCTGTTATTATTAGTGTTATTATTAATTAATGTAGACATTAGTATAAGCTTTGTTTAAAACAAAAGTTTTTTTTTGTTGTTGTTTATCTTTAAAACCATATTTAGAATGTGTTTTTGTATTACACCACAGCCTGTATTTCAAATCTATCTTTATATGATTAGGCTAAGCGTTAATCTTCATGAACATGTAACATACAATACATTAAGTCATGTTTAATTCAGACTTATTTGATTATCAATGAAAATATGGAGGCACTAGTGCTATACAAATATTTTAACACCGGTTTTTACGGATTTTGTCCGTCAAAAAGATATGCATGGTGGACATGTGGTCAAGGTCGTACAGGCATCTTGGGACAGTGTCTATGAAAAGACTGAGAAGGCTTTTTGGTGGGTGCTCAAAGCGCCTCGATGTGAGTTCCGCAGCCAGCGCCCAGCCAAATGCGTTCAGCATTCCATCGTTATACATGAGAAACATGGGGAAGTAATCCGTGCATGATGTGTCTATTCTGAAGTCATACCAGTAATGTTTCCCTGTTGATGTAAAAGAGAAATGGCAAATACATTGCCCTTAATACTAACTGATACCATAAAGAGCATAAAATATGTAAATATAGTCAGAAAACTAAAAAAAAAGGTTTTAGCTAATCTTTTTTTTTTCCACTATCCTTTTTTTTTTTATATAAGCCAACATTAAAACAAAAAAATCTATAATAACTTTTAGATTGACAAATGATTCCAAATTATAAACCAAATATGCAATAATAAGAAAAAAAAAACATCAGAAGTTTCTCGTGAAGCCTACCATTTCGAATATACCATATACCAAAAAATATCTTGGATTACAAAACAATGCATCAAGCACTAACGTGTATAAAAAGGTAGATTTAAAAATATCAGAAGTATATATTAAGATTATGGTTTCTATCGTGTTTACAGTATGCAACCACTAATAATTTACAATTCTCAATGGATAAAGATCTCTATATCTAGCGAGATGAACACTGCATAGACCTAAAACAGGAGCAAATTATTGATGTAGGAGTCCAGATATAGTCAGACCCCAAACCCTAGGAAGAAACATACAAAAAATCCATAGATACTCCATTATCCCCCTTACGCTTCATGTTACCACCCCATGACCTCAGTTTCCATTCACCCAGTGTCGTATCAATAACACTTTCTCTAAGGTAAAAAATTACATCATTAATATTAAGGCGTCCGTGTTAGAAACTTCACTTCAAATAAATGTCCGTACAGTCGGAAAATCATTGTATAAACGGTTTGGAAGTCGTTCCATTCACGACAGAATGAGGAGCGTCCGCATCCTCTCGAGCGCATATCGACCCTATACGATATACAACATGCCTAAGACACCAAACCTTGTATCCTTGCACACAAAACAAAAACACAGAAAAGAGGCTTGGAAGCCCAAAAATCAGCCTCTGACATTCTATCATTATGATCAACCTCTGACACACTATCATTGTCATCCGCCTCTAAAATTCTATCCTCCGCCTCTGACATTTTATCATTTTGAACCATCTCTGACATTGCATCATTGTGATAAGCCTATGGCATTCTACCATCACGATCTACCTCTGAATTCCATCATTGTGATTTGCCTCTGACATTCTATCATTTTGATCCGCCTCTGACATTATACCATTGTGATCCGCCTCTGACATTCTATCATTTTGATCCGCCTCTGACATTTTATCATTTTGATACGCCTCTGACATACTATCACTGTGATACGCCGCTGACATTGTATCATCCGCCTCTGACATTCTATAAATGTGAGACAGCATGTTAGGGGTTAAATTACCCTCGTCATGTTTATAGCAGTGTCTAGATAATTATCGTTATACATTGTACAGCCGAGCACGACTATTGTTATGTTATAAATAAGTAATAATTTGCTATGTATATATTTGCAACCAGAAGAGACTTTATTCTCGAAAGTATTTGAAAAATAAAACGAAATATAAAAAAACTCATAATCATTCAAGAAACTAAAAAAGGGGAAAAAACTCAGTACTTACAACTATATCTCTATATATTCTATTCGTACAACTATATCTCTATATAGTGTAGAAGATAGATATCAAAAGACCTAATTACCAATAATTAATTGACTAACTGGTTAACTTTTCATTGACTCTTTTTTTTTTATGTAAAAATAAAAGTTGTATATTAAGTATCTCTTTGATCAGAGAATGGTAGGAAAAAGGATTGTGCAGTATCTGTAAAAACTAGAGGATCAGTTTCCTTTGTTGGTATCAATTAATTAGTAATTAGTTTTTAAAAAAGTGGTTTAATTATTTAGTATTGATAAGTCTATGCCAATAAATAATTGTGCAAAGTTTCAACTTGATCGGAGAATAAGTGTGGGAGCTATAACGTGTAGAAACTTTTAGCCAGCCAGACAGACAGATTAACAATCAGACAGACAAAGTGAGTTGATTTAAGTAAAAAACAAACAACTAGTACTGGAATATTAGTTTGGAGATGTACTGCACACAAGCATGTGTTGGAATAGTAGATCAACAACTGTGAGGAACCGAGTTAACAGAACGCAAACTACCAACAGTCAACAAGTCTATCTAACGATATATCTTCAGAATTCATCAACAAGCTAATGAACTATACTCTAATCAGTACATTTTTTTTTGTAAGTAGGTCACCAATGATAAATATATTTTTCTACTAACACCTGAAGCAGGGTCGGCCTTTGATATTTGGAGGCTCCAGGCGAAGCAAATTCGGTGGCCCACAATGAAATAAAAAAAAAAAACAGCAAACAAAAAAAATCACATCATTTATTAATTATACGTTTGCACGTCTACATCTAAATACACAAATACTTAAAATTCATATTTCTTAATTCCCGTAGTAGAGCAAGAGTTAAACCTAGAGTCATAGTGCTCTACTATGTTTCAGATTCGATCCAAGTTTGCAATCTGTTCTCTAAACTTTTTTTTTATTCCTGTGCAATGCCCATCATCAATTGGAGGCCCCTAGGCAGCTACCTAGTTTGTGTATGACTAAGGCCGGAATAGCTGGTAGCGTAAGAGATAGAGACAAGTACACACCGATACTTCAATACAATATACACTATTATTTTCCTTAAAGTTGAGTCAAGAACACCCCGGGCATGCTACCCTGCCTCATAGTGGCGCCCGGGTGGAAATGATCGTAGGAGGAAACGATTAGGCTAAAGGGTAGAAAAACAAGACTCCCGTGGGGGTGCCTAAGGGGGTGCGAGAGCATCCCCATTGCACTGCGCGGAGTTGTAAAAAAGCTCCCACAACCTTGTCACAATCCAGGCGCTGTTCCTCAAGGGGCCATTACATAATAAATGGTGTGTCCCGCACGGTTAGCCTGGTATAGAAAAGAAAAATGGCGGGGGTCTTAGTAGATCTATACGCAGCCTCTTGACGTGAGTCTGACCCACCCACCAGACTAAACAGTGTACACTGTTTTCATACAGGCCGGTGAGAGGGTGCTCTTGTTCACTTTTGCTGGCCTAGGGTTCCAAGAGCCGAAGGCTCAACTCTACCTGACAGTTTCAAGAAGAAGAAGAAAAAGTCAAGAACAGAGTCTGAAGGCACAAAAGAGTTGGGAAAATGAAAGTGAACATTGTCAATACACTAATGGACTTACCCATGGTTATAAAACATTTCCCATCGCCCCACTTTGTTCCAGAGAGAGCACTCTCGTCTCTCGGCATCAGTATAAGGTCAGCTGGGTCGCTTCCCTTTTGAAAGTATAAGTTAGACCCAGTGCCTTGAAGTTCAAACTCCGAGGCTGATCTTCCTTTAGCGCAGATCAAAGCTTAAAAAAAACAACAACAACTAACTAAAGAGAAAATGAGTAACAACGTTTGAATTACAAGATCTTTTTTCCTCAGGAAAACGTGAATTTATATTATTATTATTATTATTATTATTATAGCTTTTATATAGCGCTACTTTCATGCTTACAGCATGCTTAGTGCGCTTTTGGTCCAATCTCATTTGTGGACCAGTGGGGGGAGGGGGTATCTAGGAGTTGGTTTTCCGTGCTGCCTTTAGGCGTTCAGTAAGTACAACTCTGCCCGAGTCGGGTGTCGAACCTCGAGCCTCCTTCTAGGTAGCCAAGCCAAGTTCAAGCACACCTGACCACGCTTCCCACTTTAGAGATATGAAATTGAGAGTTGGCAGAAAAAAAGAAAGAAATGTATCTCTAAAGGACGATTCAGAATGAAAGAGAAACACAGAAAAAGAGAGGATTTACAGTAATGAAGACAATGTTAATTGGAAATACTGCTGTGACAGGGTTTGGATAATAGATTCGCAAGTAGAAAAATAATGAAATTGTTGGTTTGTTTGACATGTTTCGGATGTTCCTTGAGGGTTGAAGATAATATACTTTTTAGTCCAAACCTCCCTCAGAACATTGGGGAGTGGGGCATGGCATCGGGGAGGGTATGAACCCAGGACCATCGTGACGACTGAACTACAGTAATATTTTATATAGTGATTGTTGTTGTTTTTTTTTTGGTCTATTTTAAGCGCCCCCCCCCCCCCCGCTTGTGGGAGGGGCATTAAACATACACTACGGTCTCCGCCATAATTTAAGGAACATTTATGCTAAGTCTTATCAAGATGGGTCAAACGGTTTCGATTTTTATTCTCACATACCGGTACTCACATACTACGCCTTACTTTCTGCTTTATATTATAGATAGGCCTATGTACACCTAGACAGCGAAATACACTGTAAATGTCTGCATAAATAACAATTTTTCAATGAAATAAAATTAAAGTTGATTAATTTTTATTTTGTTTGACACTAAATAAATCTAGATTTAGAATCTAGCGAATGTTTACGCCATTGTAGTCGACGATTAAAAAATACTCCGTGTTAGAACTGTAGATCTAAAAATACAACTGTAATGTTGACTTAAATCTAATTGCATTCTGGGGGGGGGGGGGTCACAACCCTGTGACCTAATTGGAGTAGACTTGTACGCCTGCAGTGCACACTGTTTATACTGTAAATTATTTTTAAAAATTTTAAACTATTAAAATGAAAGTAAATGAAAAACTGTAGTTTTGAACTTTGTAGAAGTAGAATGAAAGAAATATTCAAGTTACTTCTGTTGAACACTAAAGACTAATTTTAGAGTAAACCGGTAGGTGTAAATGGCTACATATAAAAGTACAGTGGGTGTCACCCGGTGCTCACTCAGCCTTCTAGAAACGCCAATGAGATAGATAGATAAATAGATACATAGACTGATAGACAGACAGACAGAAAGATAGATAGATAGAAAGATAGATAGACAGATAGATAGATAGATAGATAGATAGATAGATAGATAGATAGATAGATAGATAGATAGATAGACAGACAGACAGACAGAAAGACAGATAGATAGATAGATAGATAGATAGATAGATAGATAGATAGATAGATAGATAGATAGATAGATAGATAGATAGAATGATAGATAGATGGATAGATAGGCAGACAGAAAGACAGACATATATATAGATAGAAAGATATATAGATAAACAGACAGAAAGACTGACATATAGATAGAAAGATAGATAGATAGATAGATAGATAGATAGATAGATAGATAGATAGACTAGGCACAGACTAGGTGACTTACAAGGCTCTACGAAGTAGGCCGTGAGAAACAATTGATCCCTATCTTCGCTAAACAAGGGCCGCATGTTGCTGGATGGAAAACCGTTGCCAAGATGATTCGACACGCCTGTCTGTATTCCTGCAATGTAGCCATTGGCGTCGAAGAGTAGAACCACTGCATAGTCGCCAGACTTCACGTAACGAGAACCTCTGAACGCACTACTTTCGTTGCATCCACTGATTTTTACAAAACTTGTGGATTAAAACAAAACAAAACAAAAAAGATGAATGTAATGATTATGAAACAAAAGACTACGTTAACATACATACCCACAGACCTATATATTTTATATCTAGACTGGAAAACGGAAACAGATTCTTATCCACGATTGATCAACCCACAGACCTATATATATATATATATATATATATATATATATATATATAATAATAATAAGGCTAGTCTTCGAGTCCAAAGATTATTGAGGATTGCAGTATTTCCCGTGGCTGTGCAATCCCAACTGTGACCTACATATTTTGCCACATCCAGGGCAAGCATAACCATTGTCCGCAGGCGGTCATTTTAGATAATTGATAATTAATTAAATTTCGAAAAAGGGAAATAAATCTTATAGTAATGAGAGAATGCGGCTGTAAATGTGAAGTATTTTAAAAATATTTTGCTTGATTTAAGTTTAGCCTTTTATATGAAGTGTTGTCGTGGTGGGTCGATAATAAGAGCTTGGCTTACGAAACAAGGGGTCACGAATTGAAATTTAGGTGAAAAATGGGATTTTAAGCTCTGAATGTTTTAAAAACCCTTTCCAGACTTAGCGATTTAGCTGTGTGGTCATCTGTTTCAGTGGCCTACAGTTAACGAGATTGTCGCGAGGCCAGCTCAACGACCTCAACGACCTTTACTTTCCCCCAACTAATGTCAGGTACCCAATTCCCAAAATTAAAAATCCCAGTCTTTATCGAGATTCGAACCCAAGAGCTGCGGTTCGGAAACCAAGCGCTTTACCACTCGACCACAGCGCCCGAGGTTCAGAAATACCTAATAATAAGTTATGCAAGAGACTAGCATTAACCTTGAAGCAGCACCCCTCTTCTACTGATTCTGTTTCCATGTCTTATCATAAAAGCAATGAACTAGCAAAAAACAATTAAGAACAGTTCAAAGTCTTTGTAGCCTGTGTGTAGGTCGTAATTAGGTAGGACTATTTTATATAGCCTTAACCCTTAAAGTGCTGAGCTTTTTTACAATAAGGGTATATATAAAATGGAATTACAATTCTGATGTTTAGGGGCTAAACTACCACACGCGTTTTAAGGGTTAATAGCGATTATAAGCAAAGAAATAGTGTAAGTGTTTTCTTTATTGTTTGTTTCGTCTTCTCTCTAAAATGAGGATAAGATTTTGAGATTTGAATTTTCATTTTATCATCTATAAAGAAAGGTCAATGGTATAAAGATATACATTCCCGTAGGAAACTAATAGCACATTAAGAAGTTCTGCGTTCTGGTAGATGGCGGTCAAGGTCGTAGAATATTATATATGAAAGCTTAGTGCCTGAAATCTTTCCGATAAGAAATGTGCAGCTATGAATTTGATATACGATGTAGGTGTGTGAATATGATAGTATGTAAACATGTGTAACTCGTACCCAATGCATATGTTTTAATTGTTGAGGTAATGCAAATTAGCATAAAATTGTCATTTTTGTCTTTCGTACTATATGTTTGTTATAAAACTAATAATTTCATGCTTTTATGTACACATCCGGCAAAATGAATTACCTACCCTTCTTTTATAGCCTTTTCTTCGGTCCTTGGCATTTCCACAAAATTATCCGAACTGAAAGGGTTAGCTCCCCATGTAGTTTTCAGTGCGTTCCATGTCTTTTCAGGCTCTAGACATTGACATTAAGTGTTAATTTGTATTAGAGAGTTACATTCTTCCTACAATCCTACAGCATTACGTAAAACAACACAAATTGTAACCTTTAATGATATTTAAAAAAATGGCTAAACTTTAAAATAGATTTAAAATTTTTGGTTAGGCCTGGCAGTGATAGATATTGTTACGTATTTCTGAATCTTCTGGCTAGATGTATTAGTTGGCACACAAATAAAAACACTGCAAAGAACTTGACTACTAAACTTTCAGTTTCATATAACTTTAATGACTATTAACTCTAACATTACTGTAACATGTAGCGTAGAAGACTGTACAATATCTGTCAGTTTACAGTTAGCTATACTTCGTTGCACTGCATCTCTTCACTTCGTTGCAATTCCTCTCTTCTCAACTTGCATCGAGCCGTATTCCACAGAACAGACCAACGACACACTTCCCAGTGTCGCTCCAGGTCTCCCAAAGCTGAACCAAGTCGTACTCAAGTCTACCGAATCAGAGCCGCACACGTCTTACATCGACTGTATCGACTGTAACGGCTCAAGTACACTGTAGTTCGCTGTATAGACTTTAACGACAGTAGTCCACTCCAGTTAACTCTACCCTAGTTAACTTGCATCGAGTCGTACACATTTCTCTTCCACAGAGCCGCACACGTCTTACATAGTCTGTCTCGACTGTAACGGCTCACTCACGACTCCATACGACTGACTTTCACATTAACTTTCTGGCTTATATAGAGTCCCTAATCGCTTCTCCAAAGTTGCACAAACACTCCTAGTATCCTCTGGAATAACATGTCAGGAAACGTCACATCCTGTCTTTATTTATACACGTAGATTCCAGAAAACACTCGCTGCAGTGTCATCAAGTCGGGGTCACACGTAGTGATCTTTATCTGTCACTGTTCATTAGTAACTGTCCCCCTACTTAGATCTGTTCGTCCCCTGGAACAACACGTGTGGACACGTCACATCCTGTCTTTGTTTGTACATTTAGATTCCAGGGAACACTAGCTGCTGTGTCATCTCGCCGGGGTCATACGTTGACCTCTACCTATCACTGTTCATTTGTAACACTGCCCCCTTCTTAGATCTGTTCGTCCCGAACAGATTCTACTTCACCACGATACTGATGAAATCGATCGACGATCAAGTAGGAAGCTTTGGTGGTTGCCCCCTTCTCAGAGATGTTCTTTCAATCTGGCAGTTGTCCATCTTCTTTCCATAGAAGAATGGGAGCCAAATCCTCATTTTTCAGCAGTTCCTCACAAATGTTTTCATCAATCTTGGTATGGAAACATCGACCTTCAGATGACGACATTGGGCACTCTTGTCGAGAAAATTCATCAGCATTCTAACGAGTTCGTGCTTCACTGGCTGAGTTTTACATTTTCAAGCATCTTTTTCCAGAGCTTCTTCAGAGATGACCAGGTTCATTACTGTACAGCAATATTCACATGTTCTTCTTACAACAGCAACTGACTTTGGGTTTGTACGATGTTGGGTTGATCTTCTTGTACAGTTCTGTCACAGATGGTTACTCACTACAGTTCTGACATCTTAAACTACTTCTTTTCTGTCCTTCTTGCTTCTGACTTAATTAGCGTTCTTCTAAAACCTCTGTTATACTCCATCAACCTATTCTCATGAGGAATGTTCTTAGATTATTCATTAGTGGCTTCACACTTTCAACTGATTCGTAAGGCTTTCTTCTTTGGTCTGATGGTTCCGGACAGAATCTTTCTAAAAACATGGGCTGTGGAGTTTCATCAGTGCAGGTGGGGGTCTATCAGTGGGAGAAGTGGTGGGCTTGTTTTCTAACAACATGGGTTATGGAGTTTCATAAATGCAGGTGGGGGTCTATCAGTGGGAGAAGGGGCGGGTTTGTATCTTGATCTTGTTGGAGCCATCCACGTTGCACTCTGCATATGTCGCTTTCTCCGCCTCCTCAATTTGATATTTCTTTGGTTGCGTTGATGTCGTTGTCGTTGTCTTGCTTTCCTGTCGATCAATGCTGATGGCAGCGACTTAGCACATAGGAAGGCATTGTATTTCATAGCTGTAGTCATCAAGTCTGTTGATCTAACAAGTTGCTTCAGCATTATTCTTCGATGGGTGCTTTGCGAATGAGCTGTAAGTCCACTTGAAGGCAAGTTGTCAAACACGTCATCACCTTCATCCGAGTCTGGAGGACTCGACTGTGGGGCAGGTTGATAACATTCAACGTGCAAAGGTCCATCAACTTCAACATCAGTTTCTACTGTGCTTCCTTGACTTTCACCAGGGCTTCTCGCGCTGATCTTGACAGCTGGACAAGCTTCTGTTAAGTCCAGACCTTGCTGGTGTATTTCTTGGCATTCACAGTCTTCTTCTAAAGCTACGTACGTACAGTTCTTGTCAAACGCATGGGTGCAATAATCAAGTTTCGAGTTCCTCTCGTAGACATTGGCAGATAGAAGACAGAAGTCTTTAAGGCCCACAGCAACAGGCTTGGACGCAGACCCAACGTTGTCTTGATCTGTTTGGCTGGTTGAGGTACTCATATCAGGTATATCTGTAGTTAAAGCTTCGGTCAAACTATAGGTCTCTTCTATTGTTTCTTCAGCGGTCTCATTCTGCTTTTCGTTGAAATAGTAACAGCTACCGTCTCTTTTCGTTTCTTGTGGGCCACATTCTATTGGTTTGCTATCACAGTCACAGACAGCACAACCATCACCAGCATCCTTATCGTGATTGTCTGTATCGCCACATTCTTGGTTGGATAATTGTTCGATGTTCATCAATGGTGTAGCTTTTTCATCTGTCGACTCAATCTGATACTGTTGGGTGTTCAGCAGCTCGTTAATCATGATTCTAGTTTGATCTTTTATCAAATCTGTTTGTTCTTCTGTCTTGTTGGGTGTGGTAGCTATTTGTTCATTCTCATTCATGACTTTGATCAACTGGTTAAATGAAGAAAATCTAGTGTTGATTTCTGATTCTATCTCCTTAATGCTCTCTTTCACCGAGTTCATTTTGTATTGCAAAGTTCCCAGGAGCTCCATCGTATTAGGTTTGATTTCAAATTGGCAAGTGTCTGGATTCTCATCTTCCTCCAACAGGGCCTGTCTGAGACGTGCTGTTAGCGTTTCCTTATTTCCGTTAAGCTGTAGACCTCTTTCTCGAAGCTCTTGTCTAAGTTCTTTCATGTCAAGTTCATTAAGAAGTTTGATGGAACACATTCTAGCCAGAAAGATCCCACTTCTGACACCAATTGTTACGTATTTCTGAATCTTCTGGCTAGATGTATTAGTTGGCACACAAATAAAAACACTGCAAAGAACTTGACTACTAAACTTTCAGTTTCATATAACTTTAATGACTATTAACTCTAACATTACTGTAACATGTAGCGTAGAAGACTGTACAATATCTGTCAGTTTACAGTTAGCTATACTTCGTTGCACTGCATCTCTTCACTTCGTTGCAATTCCTCTCTTCTCAACTTGCATCGAGCCGTATTCCACAGAACAGACCAACGACACACTTCCCAGTGTCGCTCCAGGTCTCCCAAAGCTGAACCAAGTCGTACTCAAGTCTACCGAATCAGAGCCGCACACGTCTTACATCGACTGTATCGACTGTAACGGCTCAAGTACACTGTAGTTCGCTGTATAGACTTTAACGACAGTAGTCCACTCCAGTTAACTCTACCCTAGTTAACTTGCATCGAGTCGTACACATTTCTCTTCCACAGAGCCGCACACGTCTTACATAGTCTGTCTCGACTGTAACGGCTCACTCACGACTCCATACGACTGACTTTCACATTAACTTTCTGGCTTATATAGAGTCCCTAATCGCTTCTCCAAAGTTGCACAAACACTCCTAGTATCCTCTGGAATAACATGTCAGGAAACGTCACATCCTGTCTTTATTTATACACGTAGATTCCAGAAAACACTCGCTGCAGTGTCATCAAGTCGGGGTCACACGTAGTGATCTTTATCTGTCACTGTTCATTAGTAACTGTCCCCCTACTTAGATCTGTTCGTCCCCTGGAACAACACGTGTGGACACGTCACATCCTGTCTTTGTTTGTACATTTAGATTCCAGGGAACACTAGCTGCTGTGTCATCTCGCCGGGGTCATACGTTGACCTCTACCTATCACTGTTCATTTGTAACAATATTTAAAGAGAAAAGACGTGTAGGCTTACACACAACGAAACAAGAAATATTTCTTACAGAAGTTGCTATTAAAGCCAGTGGATTCTGAATTTTGACAACATATATGTTCAGCTTTAAATATTGAAGGTGATTAAGTGGTAAAGCGCTTAACTTCCGAATTGGAATTCTGGGTTCGAATCCTGGTGAAGACTGGGATTTTAAATTTCGGGATCTTTTGGCGCCTCTGAGTCCATTCAGTTTTAATGGGTACCTGACCACACATTCTAATTCTTGCTTTATTTCACGAGAACACATATAATGACGTAATTTATTTAGTGACCCATCTATACTATGTTACGTTGTATATTCGTTTTAGTAAAGATTCTCAATTTAGCATGATTTGAATTATACCTTTAAAAGTTATGGTACATTATGGTACATCTATATGAATTTAATTCTTTCAGTTTTCTTTTTTTTTTTTTCTAGTTTACTAGTTTATCACCATTAAAACTCCCATTTATGAGTGCCTGAAAGCTGTTAGCACTTCCTCCATACGGTTTTGTTTGATCCTGTCTGAATGCTGCTAACACTTTCCACACACATTTTATTTGATTCTGCCTGAATGCTGCTAGCACTTTCAACACACATTTTATTTGTTTCTGCCTGAATGCTGCTAGCACTTTCCACACACATTTTATTTGATTCTGCCTGAATGCTGCTAGCACTTTCCACACACATTTTGTTTGATTCTGCCTGAATGCTGCTAGCACTTTCCACAAACATTTTGTTTGTTTCTGGCTGAATGCTACTAGCACTTTCCATACACATTTTGTTTGTTTCTGCCTGAATGCTGCTAGCACTTTCCACACACATTTTATTTGATTCTGAGCTTTTTTGAGCTTTATGGTCTTAAAAGTGCAATTTTTTAAAGTATTTTTTTAGTATTATCTTCGAATTTAAAGAAAACATTTGAATCTTGTAGAATTTTAAAATAAACCTTTCATTTCAAAGTTTTGGACTTATTCAAATGTTTCCGTCAGCAGTTCATTTAAATGAAATATTTGCATGAAAATTTTTTTTAGACTCGGAATGTTTTAGCCCAGAGTGCAATATTTATGCTTAAAAACATGTCTACAACTTACCTGAGCTAAAAAAGAAACCATGAACACATGTGCTATACAACAGTACAATGGTCAACAGAAATGCTGGAGCAATCATTATTACGGGTGGATACACTGTTACAGAAAACAAGGGATGGCTGCTATATATATATATATATATATATCATTATACTGCGAAGAGTGTCTATCTATTTATAGATTTAATAAGGCCTGAATAAGGTCACGTTGAACTGGGAGGTGGGGGGAGATTACTGTAGCGTAGTGCGAAGGAAATTAAGAGAAACACAAAGGGGGAGAACAAGGAGGGGGGTGTTGAAAGAGGGGAGGGCAGAGGTGAATGACAACCACGAGATCATTGGTTAGTCATCACTATTTATTCTACGCCCCAAACACTGGTCCGTTCCCTCTCTGTGCCCCCGTGTTTTTGTCCATTAAGTCATGCTGACAGGTTCAGGCTGCTGTCAGTGACACTAATTAATAATTTGTTGACGTCATTACTTTACCTTTGACTTCTACATTTCATTTGAGTTGGTCTTAGTCACTCTACAACTTACGAATTACATTTTAGTTTTCACTGAGTCATTACATTTGTAAGTCCTATTTAACTCTTTATCTCCGTAATTATTTTTTCCATTTTTTTCTGACAGAATTGTTCATTTCCCACATTTGTACTTTCTGCCCTGTTAGGGTTAAACTTCAATATCATTTTTGTTCGTAATCAGAAAACGTGACTTTTGGTATAGAATTATAGGAGAATGCATGCTCTTTTTATAAAACACAAATTAATGTTTACAAAAACAGATATTTATTTAATTTGATGAGGTCAAATCAACGATGGTGTCGTTAATCAAGAAAGAGTTAAAACATTCTAATTGAAATAGCACGAAAGTATTATAATACACAGGCATCTCATAGTAGAGCGTGTAGAGTGTAAAAGAATATAGCACCTATCTAAAAAATATTCACCGACCTGTAATAATAAGATACTATCTTAGTATTCGTACTAATACTCTAGACTAGGCCAACATAGTATAACTAGCAAACGATGTATTTAAAAAAAAAAGCTTATATCAACTCAATCAGTCTGTCTGTCTGTCTGGTGGAAAGTGTGTACACGTTATCTCTCCCACACCCATTCTCGGATCAAGCTGAAACTTGGCACAATTATTCATTGACATAATTAATGACTGGTTATTAATTGTGTTTGATACCAAAATGCTAGATCAGGCTGATGTTATGGAAGTCTGAACTGTCTGGGGCTAAGTTCTGTCCTGTGTGATACTAGTGAACTGTTTGGAAGCCCTGGAGTGACACTGGGAAGTGTTGATGGTGGTCTGGAAGACCTGTAGCAACACAGGGAAGTGTGTCGGTGGTCTGAAAGACCTGTAGCGACCTTGGGAAGTGTGTCGGTGGCCTGAAAGACCTGTAGTGACCTTGGGAAGTGTGTCGGTGGTCTGGAAGACCTGTAGCGATACTTGGAAGTTTGTCGGTGGTCTGGAAGACCTGTAGCGACACAGGGAAGTATGTCGGTGGTCTGAAAGACCTGTAGCGACCTTGGGAAGTGTGTCGGTGGTCTGAAAGACCTGTAATGACCTTGGGAAGTGTCTCGTTGGTCTGGAAGACCTGTACTTGGATGTTTGTCGGTGGTCTGGAAGAGCTGTAGCGACACAGGGAAGTATGTCGGTGGTCTGAAAGACCTGTAGCGACACAGGGAAGTATGTCGGTGGTCTGAAAGACCTGTAGCGACCTTGGGAAGTGTGTCGGTGGTCTGAAAGACCTGTAATGACCTTGGGAAGTGTCTCGTTGGTCTGGAAGACCTGTACTTGGATGTTTGTCGGTGGTCTGGAAGAGCTGTAGCGACACAGGGAAGTATGTCGGTGGTCTGAAAGACCTGTAGCGATACTTGGAAGTGTGTCGGTGGTCTGGAAGCCCTGGAGCGACACTGGGAAGTGCGTCGGTGGTCTGTTCTAGTATTAAGTAGAACTTAAGACATTACTCCCTGTGACGTGATAGCTGAAGTCCATGTCTAACAATTTGTTGATAGCTGTAAATAAATACATCGTTTGTTATTACCTCCTGCCTACCGTTAAGAGATTGCATTAGATTTACTACGATAATATGAACATAAGGTTTGTCGGCCTTGTAGAGGTGGATAGTGGATACACTACATCCAGCTTTACAATGAGATGGTAGGACTCTACCGGTGTCTAGCGAACTCATTTTGTTGACATTTGACTATGATACTATTGATCTAGCTCATGCACTAAAAGTTATACTGTTAGCTTCCGATCAGATGTCACTTTGCTGAGAGGACCGAGGCGCCAAATCATCAAACGGTTACATTAGCATATGAATTACTTACTCATAAGCAACATAATTGACACTTTGCTCTAAATGCCATTGATTGCTTTGACCTTTCACCTATACTTATTTAGAAGATTGCGAAATTTTCGTGTGAAAATATGACATGTAGCTTATTTCATCATACACACACAAACATACATTCCCCACACACACACACACAAACACACACACAAACCTGAGAAGCATACAGCATATCTAAACAATACATATAAACACACATACCAGGCCTGCCGTCAAAAAAGGGGCACAAAGAGAACTCTTTTAGGGGTTCCAACAGAAGGGGTCCCTTCTTCACGCTCAGTGTGTGTGTACGTATTTTAAGATTTTAGCATGTTGGGGGGAGGCATAGAAGAAAAGTCAAGTCCCCCTTTCAGACCTTGTGGTCTATAAGGCAGATGATGTAAAGGTCCTCTGTTTCTCTGGCCCACGGTTAACGAGGGTGTCATGTGGCTAACACAACTCTCAACTAATGTCAGGTACCCATTAGAGCTGGGTGGACTCAGAGGCGCCCAAAAGAACCCGAAATTTAAAAAATCCCAGACTTCACCAGGATTCGAACCCGGGACCCCCAGGCTAGGAAGCCAAGCGCTATACCGCTCAGCCACCGCGCCTCGGAAGCATAGAAGCCCATCGTAATCAGTTTCCAGGAGGTCAAATTATTTCAAGCGGAAGGCCGACGTGGCAGATATCTAAAAAGAAATGCTTCTTAAAAAGGTAATCGATAAATAATGTATTTAGCAAGATGTGCATAACAATATTTAGGTCCGGCCTTAGGCCAAGTTGAGCAAAAGTTAAGGCCGATGGTCGTTGTGCTGGCAACATGAGACTCTCTTTAACAGATGACCTTTACACACAAAAAATTACATCATTTTCCCTTTAACTGGCAATGTCTGTAAAGTGGACTTCAGTTATAACTGTACATAATTGCCTTAGAGTTACTCGCTTTGTCTTGAAACTTGTACGCGTCTGCTATCCAGTGGCGTAGCTAGGGTGGGGGAGGAGAGGTGGGAATTCGAAAATCCCGCCGAGCCATCACTTGAGATGGGCCACCAAATGAGTGTTTTTTTTTACATTAAATATTAAATATTTCTCAAAATGCAGGGGCCCCCAAAGAGGTCAAGCCCCCCGGGCCCCCAAATGATGGCAAATTCCTAGCTACGCCCCTGCTGCTATCTTGCATGTTTACATGATCCAGACTTGCGCATTGAGAGGGTCATGGGGCGCAGTGACTGAATGGTTAAGTTGAGAAAGTAAAGGCTGTTGGTCGTTGTGCTTGGTCACATGACACCCTGCTCGTTACCCATTGACAAAGAAACAGATAGCCTTAACATCATCTGCCCTTATAGATCGCAATGTCTGAAAGAGAACTTTAATTTACTCACATATACTGCGTGTACAATAACTTGTAAACCTAGTTTGACTGCATCTTAAAGTTGGCTACACACACACAACAGAACATGTCCACTTTGTTTTTTAATATCCTTACGTTCAGTAAAACAAACGCTGTCAAGATAATCTCTTTGTATTTCGACTTAAGTCAATAAATTTGTCGTCGTGGCATTAGTGTTACTTATGACGTTGATCCTGTTAATTCGTTCGTACATGCTGTCATCATAAAGTTGGCGAATCTCTAGTGCTTGCGAGAAAATCTCTCTATATTGTTACGTATTTCTGAATCTTCTGGCTAGATGTATTAGTTGGCACACAAATAAAAACACTGCAAAGAACTTGACTACTAAACTTTCAGTTTCATATAACTTTAATGACTATTAACTCTAACATTACTGTAACATGTAGCGTAGAAGACTGTACAATATCTGTCAGTTTACAGTTAGCTATACTTCGTTGCACTGCATCTCTTCACTTCGTTGCAATTCCTCTCTTCTCAACTTGCATCGAGCCGTATTCCACAGAACAGACCAACGACACACTTCCCAGTGTCGCTCCAGGTCTCCCAAAGCTGAACCAAGTCGTACTCAAGTCTACAGAATCAGAGCCGCACACGTCTTACATCGACTGTATCGACTGTAACGGCTCAAGTCCACTGTAGTTCGCTGTATAGACTTTAACGACAGTAGTCCACTCCAGTTAACTCTACCCTAGTTAACTTGCATCGAGTCGTACACATTTCTCTTCCACAGAGCCGCACACGTCTTACATAGTCTGTATCGACTGTAACGGCTCACTCACGACTCCATACGACTGACTTTCACATTAACTTTCTGGCTTATATAGAGTCCCTAATCGCTTGTCCAAAGTTGCACAAACACGGCTAGTATCCTCTGAAATAACACGTGAGGAAACGTCACATCCTGTCTCTATTTATACACGTAGATTCCAGAAAACACTCGATGCAGTGTCATCAAGTCGGGGTCACACGTAGTGACCTTTATCTGTCACTGTTCATTAGTAACTGTCCCCCTACTTAGATCTGTTCGTCCCCTGGAACAACACGTGTGGACACGTCACATCCTGTCTTTGTTTGCACATGTAGATTCCAGGGAACACTAGTTGCTGTGTCATCTCGCCGGGGTCATACGTTGACCTCTACCTATCACTGTTCATTTGTAACACTGCCCCCTTCTTAGATCTGTTCGTCCCGAACAGATTCTACTTCATCACGATACTGATGAAATCGATCGACGATCAATTAGGAAGCTTTGGTGGTTGCCCCCTTCTTAGAGATGTTCTTTCAATCTGGCAGTTGTCCATCTTCTTTCCATAGAAGAATGGGAGCCAAATCCTCATTTTTCAGCAGTTCCTCACAAATGTTTTCATCAATCTTGGTATGGAAACATCGACCTTCAGATGACGACATTGGGCACTCTTGTCGAGAAAATTCATCATCATTCTAACGAGTTCGTGCTTCACTGGCTGAGTTTTACATTTTCAAGCATCTTTTTACAGATGGGTTAGGCTTTTTCCAGAGCTTCTTCAGAGATGACCAGGTTCATTACAGTACAGCAATATTCACATGTTCTTCTTACAACAGCAACTGACTTTGGGTTTGTACGATGCCTGTTGGGTTGATCTTCTTGTACAGTTCTGTCACAGATGGTTACTCACTACAGTTCTGACATCTTAAACTACTTCTTTTCTGTCCTTCTTGCTTCTGACTTAATTAGCGTTCTTCTAAAACCTCTGTTATACTTCATCAACCTATTCTCATGAGGAATGTTCTTAGATTATTCATTAGTGGCTTCACACTTTTAACTGATTCGTAAGGCTTTCTTCTTTGGTCTGATGGTTCCGGACAGAATCTTTCTAAAAACATGGGCTGTGGAGTTTCATCAGTGCAGGTGGGGGTCTATCAGTGGGAGAAGTGGTGGGCTTGTTTTCTAACAACATGGGCTATGGAGTTTCATAAATGCAGGTGGGGGTCTATCAGTGGGAGAAGGGGTGGGTTTGTATCTTGATCTTGTTGGAGCCATCCACGTTGCACTCTGCATATGTCGCTTTCTCCGCCTCCTCAATTTGATATTTCTTTGGTTGCGTTGATGTTGTTGTCGTTGTCTTGCTTTCTTGTCGATCCATGCTGATGGCAGCGACTTAGCAGATAGGAAGGCATTGCATTTCATAGCTGTAGTCATCAAGACTGTTGATCTAACAAGTTGCTTCAGCATTATTCTTCGATGGGTGCTTTGCGAATGAGCTGCAAGTCCACTTGAAGGCAAGGTGTCAAACACGTCATCACCTTCATCCGAGTCTGGAGCACTCGCCTGTGGGGCAGGTTGATAACATTCAACGTGCAAAGGTCCATCAACTTCAGCATCAGATTCTATTGTGTTTCCTTGACTTTGACCAGGACTTCTCGCGCTGATCTTGACAGCTGGACAAGCTTCTGTTAAGTCCAGACCTTGCTGGTGTATTTCTTGACATTCACAGTCTTCTTGTAAAGCTACGTACGTACAGTTCTTGTCAAACGCATGGGTGCAATAATCAAGCTTCGAGTTCCTCTCGTAGACACTGGCAGATAGAAGACAGAAGTCTTTAAGGCCCACAGCAACAGGCTTGGACGCAGACCCAACGTTGTCTTGATCTGTTTGGCTGGTTGAGGTACTCATATCAGGTTTATCTGTAGCTAAAGCTTCGGTCAAACTATAGGTCTCTTCTATTGTTTCTTCAGCGGTCTCATTCTGCTTTTCGTTGAAATAGTAACAGCTACCGTCTCTTTTCATTTCTTGTGGGCCACATTCGTTTGGTTTGCTATCACAGTCACAGACAGCACAACCATCACCAGCATCCCTATCGTAATTGTCTGTAACGCCACATTCTTGGTTGGACAATTGTTCGCTGTTCATCAATGGTGTAGCTCTTTTATCTGTCGACTCAATCTGATACTTTTGGGTGTTCAGCAGCTCATTAATCATGATTCTCGTTTGATCTTTTATCGTATCTGTTTGTTCTTCTGTCTTGTTGGGCGTGGTAGCTATTTGTTCATTTTCATTCATGGCTTTGATCAACTGGTTAAATGAAGAAAATCGAGTGTTGATTTCTGATTCTATCTCCTTAATGCTCTCTTTCACCGAGTTCATTTTGTATTGCAAAGTTCTCAGGAGCTCCGTCATATTAGGTTTGATTTCAAATTGGCAGGTGTCCGGGTTCTCATCTTCCTCCAACAGGGCTTGTCGGAGACGTGCTGTTAGCGTTTCCTTATTTCCGTTAAGCAGTAGACCTCTTTCTCGAAGCTCTTGTCTAAGTTCTTTCATGTCAAGTTCATTAAGAAGTTTGATGGAACACATTCTAGCCAGAAAGATCCCACTTCTGACACCAATTGTTACGTATTTCTGAATCTTCTGGCTAGATGTATTAGTTGGCACACAAATAAAAACACTGCAAAGAACTTGACTACTAAACTTTCAGTTTCATATAACTTTAATGACTATTAACTCTAACATTACTGTAACATGTAGCGTAGAAGACTGTACAATATCTGTCAGTTTACAGTTAGCTATACTTCGTTGCACTGCATCTCTTCACTTCGTTGCAATTCCTCTCTTCTCAACTTGCATCGAGCCGTATTCCACAGAACAGACCAACGACACACTTCCCAGTGTCGCTCCAGGTCTCCCAAAGCTGAACCAAGTCGTACTCAAGTCTACAGAATCAGAGCCGCACACGTCTTACATCGACTGTATCGACTGTAACGGCTCAAGTCCACTGTAGTTCGCTGTATAGACTTTAACGACAGTAGTCCACTCCAGTTAACTCTACCCTAGTTAACTTGCATCGAGTCGTACACATTTCTCTTCCACAGAGCCGCACACGTCTTACATAGTCTGTATCGACTGTAACGGCTCACTCACGACTCCATACGACTGACTTTCACATTAACTTTCTGGCTTATATAGAGTCCCTAATCGCTTGTCCAAAGTTGCACAAACACGGCTAGTATTCTCTGAAATAACACGTGAGGAAACGTCACATCCTGTCTCTGTTTGCACATGTAGATTCCAGGGAACACTAGTTGCTGTGTCATCTCGCCGGGGTCATACGTTGACCTCTACCTATCACTGTTCATTTGTAACAATATATAATTCTCTTCTTCCCTCAACAGTTTAAACGAGTAGTAAGGAGTAAAGGAAAGATCACTCTGCGGATAGTCCACGAGAAAACAAGAGGGGGGGGGGAGAACACGTAGTCACAAAATATCAGGGCAGGACCGTTGCAATGTCACTCTTTTTTTTTTTTATTTCTACCTTACGTTAAAAAAGGGGGGGGGGGGGAGTAATCTAACTATCGAAGCGACAGAGCACGCTCAAGAGTTTGGACACAATGGAAAGATCACTCTTTTATTTTTGCAACTAGGACGGAGCGAGTTATCCTAGGTCTGTATATTTCAGGAGATTGGTATGAGTTTTCAAATGATTTTATAATTTCCGGATATTTCCAGGACTTTTTCGTATATTTTGCAATTTCAGGAGATTTCCAGGTCGCCACCGGTCGACTAGTATTCATAATTTTACTACATTTTTTGCATTGGATTCCAGCAAGAGTCATTTTTATTTATTTTCTGCTCCTTCTTTTTCTTTCTTTTTAAATTCCTTTGCATTTTGATTCCATGGCTACACTGTTCAATATAATATTTAAGATTGTGAAGGACTTCGTAGCGGGGCCAACTGGAGATCATGCGACAACTCCACCAAACAAAATATATTTCATATATGACTGGACATGTTATCTAAATGACTTTGAACGTTCAAGATTCATCCAAATAGATTCACACTAACGTCGATCTCTATAAGAAATAAAGGCCTTAAGTTTCTGTCGCAGAGTTTAGTGACGTCTACTAGAAGCACTAAATACGGATGAAGGATATTTACGGCAATGCTTTAGATTTGTATTAGACTTGAAAAGTGTCAAAAGTATTCTTGTTTAATCATGACGCTCAAAGTGATATCTTTAAAGACAATTATATAAATCTTAAAATAATTTACCGGCATTCATGCGTCCCTTTCGGTGGCCCAATGGGGTACCAGCCCACCAGGTATTTGCCCGAATGCCCATATAATAGCCAGTCCGCACCTGACTAAGACTTATGTTATAACAATGTTAGATTAAGACTTATGTTATAACAATGTTAGACTAAGACTTATGTTATAACAATGTTAGATTAAGACTTATGTTAAAACAATGTTAGATTAAGACTTATGTTATAACAATGTTAGACTAAGACTTATGTTATAACAATGTTAGACTAAGACTTATGTTATAACAATGTTAGATTAAGACTTATGTTATAACAATGTTAGATTAAGACTTATGTTAAAACAATGTTAGATTAAGACTTATGTTATAACAATGTTAGACTAAGACTTATGTTATAACAATGTTAGATTAAGACTTATGTTATAACAATGTTAGACTAAGACTTATGACCTTGGGAAGTCATCTCAAACAAGAGAAAGAAATGTTACTTAACCGAAGTGGTCGTATTAGCTGAATTAGTACATTTATAGGTCACCATCTGAGTCTTAGTAAACATAACATGAGAAATAGGTCGAGACTATTGCAACAATGGTAACTATACACTTTCCATTTCGATAGTCTCTCCACTAGCAGAGTGGTTAAGTTGTTGGTTTGAAAAGCCGGAGAAGGTTTAAGCCACTAGTTTGAATTCAGGTCATTCCCCCACCATTTTAAAAATATTTTTAGAAATGATTATCTTTTATTGTTAGTCTAGATCTATAAAAAATTTAGTTACATGGCTGATCCAAACTTATTGATACAAGTATTCTTAATGTAAGCTTTTTTTTTTTTTTATACAAGTATTCTTAATTTAGCTTTTTTTTTTTTTTTTTTATACAAGTATTCTTAATTTAGCTTTTTTTTTTTTTTTTATACAAGTATTCTTAATTTAGCTTTTTTTTTTTTTTTTTTACAAGTATTCTTAATTTAGCTTTTTTTTTTTTTTTTATACAAGTATTCTTAATGTAAGCTTTTTTTTTTTTTTATACAAGTATTCTTAATTTAGCTTTTTTTTTTTTTTTTTTTACAAGTATTCTTAATTTAGCTTTTTTTTTTTTTTTTTTATACAAGTATTCTTAATTTAGCTTTTTTTTTTTTTTTTACAAGTATTCTTAATTTAGCTTTTTTTTTTTTATACAAGTATTCTTAATTTAGCTTTTTTTTTTTATACAAGTATTCTTAATTTAGCTTTTTTTTTTTTTTTTTTTTATACAAGTATTCTTAATTTAGCTTTTTTTTTTGTAGTTGTATTTTGAGACATCTTTGTTGAAAAAGCTCAACAAACTATGGTAGGGTTGTAAGTGTGGTCTTTAGAAAACAAATATATAAACAACCTGTCAACATTTTTTATTATACGATTATATACAATAATATATATAACTACATTATTAATCTTATAATAATCATTCACCCTAAATTGTTTTCGTGCTATGATAATAAGAGTGGACAATTAATATAACAGCTGTAACAATTAGAATACAACATTAACAGAGAAACAAACTCTAACAAGCGACATTTTTTTTAACAAATAATATTCTTTGTATCATGTAGTCAGCACAATATGGCACAGTGTTGCTATGAGTTAAACAATTCGTCATTGTTTAAAGACAAGGGTTCTCGTACTGTTGTCTGTTCCCCAGCATGCTAGTGGGTAAAGGAAAGCTGAAACAGAAATGTCAGTGAATGTATATTTTTAGTCACAATCAGTGCTTTTATTTTGTAAAAATAATAGGTACCGGTACTTAGTGATGGATTGCATACCTTTTAACTATCAATAAATTAATAATACACGTTAAAATACAAGAAAAAATTATTTTTTTTCCCCACATTGAAAAAGGTGCCGGTACGCCGTACCGTAAATAAAAAAAAAAGCCCTGGTCACAAGGGACTCAAAAAAGAGAATCTAGCTTAATGTTTCAAAATTGTAGTTACATCCCTTTGTCATTTAATTTGATTTTTTAACGTTTGATAGGCTTGTGATCTTAAGAAAAACTTTGGTCCATTCACATGCTTTAGAATAAGATGCAGTCATTAGAAAACACACACACAAAAATGGCTTCTGTTTAGCACGCCGTTAGAAAGGTCCCTAGTTTGAATTCTGTCTGTCGCTACAATTGCTTTCCTTCTAAAAGTTTTAACCTAAATGTAATATTCTTTCTTTCTGATGCAATGGTCACAGGTACATCCAGGACTAACAAGACGTAGAGTTCGGAGCGCACACAACAGACTCCATCCGTGTTGGACAACCAATCAGTCACGTACCCCTCACTTCATGAAGGCCTGACATAGTCACGTACCTCTCACTTCATGAAGGCCTGACATAGTCACGTACGTCTCACTTCACGAAGGCCTGACATAGTCACGTACCTCTCACTTCATAAAGGCCTGACATAGTCACGTACCTCTCACTTCATGAAGGCCTGACATAGTCACGTACCTCTCGCTTCATGTAGGCCTGACATAGTCACGTACCTCTCGCTTCATGAAGGCCTGACATAGTCACGTACCTCTCACTTCATAAAGGCCTTACATAGCCACGTACCTCTCACTTCATGAAGGCCTGACATAGCCACGTACCTCTCACTTCACAAAGGCCTGACATAGTCACGTACCTCTCACTTTCATAAAGGCCTGACATAGTCACGTACCTCTCACTTCATAAAGGCCTGACATAGCCACGTACCTCTCACTTCATAAAGGCCTGACATAGTCACGTACCTCTCACTTCATGAAGGCCTGACATAGCCACGTACCTCTCACTTCACAAAGGCCTGACATAGTCACGTACCTCTCACTTCACAAAGGCCTGACATAGTCACGTACCTCTCACTTCATAAAGGCCTGACATAGTCACGTACCTCTCACTTCATAAAGGCCTTACATGGCCACGTACCTCTCACTTCACAAAGGCCTGACATAGCCACGTACCTCTCACTTTTGTGTAGTATGAACTTGACTTTCTGAGACTCAGGGATGGAACTGACCACACTGACGTCATGCATGGTGACTGTGATGTTCTTACACGTCAGCACTGCCGTGTAGATGGGAGGGCTCTGAGGAACATCGTCAATAAGAAAGCTGTACATTTGATATTAAATTGTAATAGTCTTACTATGAAGTAAAATTTACGACAAGGGAAAACTTAAGGCGTCCTCTGTGGGTCATCTGTTCTCACTGAATACATTATACACAAGGTTTACTTAAATTGTATTCACAAAAGATCCTGTAGAAAACATAAATCATTGTTGACTTTTTTTTATATATTCATTTTTGCTTTGGGTCACAGCGGAGGTTCTCAACATTGGGTCACAGAAGAGGCTCTCATCATTTGCGTCACAGCAGAGGTTCTCAACATTGGGTCACAGAAGAGGCTCTCATCATTTGCGTCACAGCAGAGGTTCTCAACATTGGGACACAGAAAAGGCTCTCATCATTTGTGTCACAGCAGAGGTTCTCAACATTCGGGGTCATGCTACCGCGTTGTTTTATGTCTGTTTACCCATATTACACAAGGCTGCGTCATAATTCTACATAATTCTACAATTTTATGCTACTCCAAGCTACACCATGATACACCAAGCTACACCATGATACTCCAAGCTACACCATGATACACCAAGCTACATGTGCCAAAAACAAAACAACGAATATAAATAAAAGTTGTTTTTAAATCCATTTTTCCTATATAGTACTACTGGTTGCTTATTGATTTCTCATTAAACTTATTCCTAGCAATGCTTCAATATTGAAAGGAGTCTTTCCAGTCAACTTTGCACAATCAAGTACTTCTATTAACAGCCCAGCTTATAATTGAGGCGGTACTCAACATGTTTACGTACGTCTATTAATTAAATTAACTTCATTTCTTTACTGAACACAAAGAAAACATTTGAATGAAGTGCGGGAATTCCCACAAAAGTTGTTTTTTTTCACAATGAAAAGACGTAAGCCTTATTGAAATGTTATATATTTGTTGGTGAAATCGAAAAACTCATAAATGACATACAGCAAGCTTACCTAAAGTGAAAAAACAAAAGTACGCTTTTCAGACCTTACGATCTACGGGGCAGATGATGTACTAGTCATCTATTTCTATGGCCGAGTATTAACGATGACATTTACATCATCTGCCCTATAGATCTCAAGGTCTGAAAGGGGAACTTTACATTTTACTAAAACGTTCAACTCAAACCAACAGTTTTCTCTATTAGGCCAATTAAGTAAGTACCGTTTCAGATCTTGCAATCTATAGGGCAGATGATGTTAAGGTCATCTGTTTCTATGGCCAGCGGCTAACGAGCAATGTGTCATGTGGTCAGCACAACGACCAACCGCATTTTTCCCCCCAACTAAAGTCAGGTACCCATTAGAGTTGGGTGGACTTAGGGGGGGCGGGGGCCTAAAAATCCCGAAATTCAAAATCCCAGTCTTCACCAAAATTTGAACCCAGGACCCCAGGTTCGGAAGTCAAGCGCTTAACCACTCAGCCACCGTACCCGAGATTATTTTTTTCACATAGACATAAACTGCGAAATTTCTATGAAAATCTTTGCAGCAGTTCTCAACGTTCCCATCCACCAAGTTTCCATTTAATGTCCATCTAGTTATTTACTTTTTATAGTCTTGAAGATTTTGCAAGCTGATAAGAAGAATTTGAAAAACAAAAAAAACTCTAAATGGCTATAAATAAATCCATTCCTGAAAGTATAGATCTAGGTAATTAAAAATTAAATAGATGTATAAAATATACAAATTTAAATTTCTCTTTAAAAAGTAATCAGAAATAGCTTAAAACTTTTATTTACATCTAAAGTTGCAGTACAAAATGGCCAAGAAATAAAATCAAATACAGCTCTTTTGTTACGTCTTGGGGCCACAACTCTATCACAAACATGGCTGTAGACTAAATCCGAAGAGAGAAGATGGTCCAAGATTGAAAAGTTGAAACTGCCATTTCTGAAATAAAGCAACATAGAGTTTAGAAACAATGTGTTTAATGACTGTGAGTGTGATACAGACTTGACACAACACGCTTGACATTAGTAATAACGAATTAAAAAACAACAACTAAACAACACAATATGAAGAGAACATCATAATATTGTTTACATACGATTAGTATTTATCATTCTTTCTCACAAATAAATACATTGCAAAAAAAATATTAAAGTTAGTCGGTAATGACCCCTCCCATTAAGATCCAATACCGTTCGGCGTAGTGCGCTATTCATTTTTGCAAAAGAACAATCACTGCAGCATATAAAAATAACATAAATTGTAAATGAAGTTTACAAACATAGCAGTAGGAATATGTATAACTACAAATAGTCTTTTGATACTCATTTAGCAGACCTGCGGCTGCCTTATCTGCCCTCCCTTTGATACACACTGGGGCAAACTGGCTATATTCGCATTCAGACAACTGCCCGGTGGACCGTACCCTAATGGGCCGGTAAGGCCACCTAAAGGGTCTAATGAATGCCTCTATAGAAGTATTCAATTGTTAAAGGTTTTCTAATATACTCTCGTAAAAGGGGCCCTCTGAGCGTCGTGTTTTTTTTTACAAATCTAAGACAGACTCTACAGTGTAATACTAATTTAATCGAACACATTTTCGGAAATAATTTACTAAGCCTGGTCTACATCTATAGACATTGCTACTAGTAGGCTTCATCCTTTTAGGACCTACATACTTAACGATTAAACAGCAACTAGAGGCCGGCTATATTTCTTAAAAAGATACAGAATTCATTGTATACATTATCAAACTTAACAAAATGATTTTGAGGACAGGTAGAAATGGATGTCCATCCTATGATATAGGCTACAAATAGTGGGCCGGATTGTATAGAGATGCCCGGTCCGATTTTAACACCCTTCCGCCCCTGGAAACACCACTGAAATTAATATCATATTTAGGCCGCTAATACCCCAATCCCATAGGTACGGCCGAGTTGTGAAGCGCCTACCGAAACGAGGCGTTCTCGGTTTAAATCCCAATGAAGATTCATATTTTTAATTTCCGTTGTCCTTAAGTACACCCAATCCAAATGGGTACCTGACATGTCGTTGTGCTGGCCATACGACACCTACGTTAACAGTCGGCAATAGAAATAGATGACGTGTACATCATCTGTCCCATAGATCGTAAAGTCTGAATGGCGTATTTGACCTACTTTTGGTAGGCTTACTGTATAATAATAATAATAATAATAATCTTTATTGTCCATATGGAAATTTGTCTTACAATTTGTGCATTACACCAAACAAAAAACACCAGACTCACTCATAATTTACATGTAACAAAGTTTATTATCAGATTGTTCTTATTTAATTAATGATTTGATTGCCAGGGGAACAAAAGAGTGTTTGTGTCTGTTTGTCTTTGCTATCGGTGTCTTGTATCTCTTTTGTGATGGTAAAATCCCAAAATCTTGACACAAAGAGTGATTATTTATTTCGAGGATCTTGTTAGCTTTTTTTTAATATAGATCTTTGTCTCAAACAACTGCCCAAATGGGGTTTGTTTTTTGCCAATGATTTTACCAGCAGCATTTAGGATTCTATAAAGTTTATTTTTATTTTTATTGCTCATTTATGAGTTTGTCGATTTCAACAATAGAGTAAAAGCCGGGCATTTTCAGACTTGATGCAAACGCCTGCCGGACGGTGGACCTAACCTCAAAAATGTCCTCCTTTTGCCAGTCATCTGGTAAGCCTACCTAAGCTGAGGTATAGATATTACAATAGATATACTGGATCTCAAACCTACTGGTGACAACACTCACAGGTTTGATACTTGCTCTGTAAAGTTGAAAGGGTAAGTGAAGATTGTGTTGTTCTTCCGATTCACTTCTGACACCATCAAACTTCTCCGTACTGTCACATTACTGAGAAACTCCTCAGCATAAAGTGTGCCTGTCTGATAGAGACTAGCATCAACATAAGACAGTACAGATTCATTGCTGAACTTAAGACTAACTAGGCTAACCAGAGAGAAACAAACACACTGTTTCTTGTTATGTGTTAGCTGGTACAAAACAGTAGTGTGTCAGCCACATATCTATCTATCTATCTATCATCTATCTATCTATCTATCTATCTGTCCGTCCGTCCGTCCGTCCGTCTATCTATCTATCTATCTATCTATCTATCTATCTATCTATCTATCTATCTATCTATCTATCTATCTATCTATCTATCTATCTATCTATCTATCTATCTATCTATCTATCTATCTCGATATATATATATATATGCATAAAAAATTATAATTTATCAATATCACCTGTTCTTGACTTTCGGCGTAGGGGTGCTATGACAGTTCGCGTAACCAAATCCTTCCACTTTTCCCGGTCAGCAGCTGTTCGTAACAAGATGTCAAAAGAGAGGCCGGTCCCCTTTTATATGTTGTCCAGTCAGCTTTTCTTTCGACCACCCTTTTACGTGCTCTATCCATTGTACCCATCTATCTATCGAATACTATCTATGTCTTCCCTTTTCTCTATAGATAGTTCCACTTTCAGTCCTTGCTACCTATAGGGCAGAGGATGTAAAGGTCATCTGTTTCTGTGGCCCACGGTTAGCGGTGTCATATGTCCAGCGCAACGACCAACCGCCTTTATTTTTCCCCAACTAATGTCAGGTACCCATTAGAGCTGGGTGGACTCGGAAAATAAAAATTTCACTCTTCACCAGGATTCGAACCCGGTACCCACGGTTCGGAAAGCAAGCATTTTAAAATTCAGCCACCGCGCCTCTCTGTAAATATAAGTATATTGATGTATAATTACACTAGCTATATCCTTTCCTTTCATTTCCGCGCTCTAGTTCAGATCTGCAAGAACCTTTTGGAATGTCTTAGGGGAAGCACAACGTTTTTCAGTCTAGGGATCATATTCATTTACGATATGCATGTCACAGACGGAGTCTCTGCGGCATCATTTTGCGTTATGAGCTGATATTTTCGGAGAGGGGGCTGGATAGCACGTGGAACAGGCCGGATGTTGCCCGCGGGTCGTAGTTTGGATGTCATTATGTGCGGGAAATTTCTTTATATATTTTTTTGTTGTTGTAAAGACTTGGAAATGGAAATACTGTAAAGATAGAGACATAAAATATGAGGCCTACTCTATTAAACATGGGCACAGAGACTGGTCGGAGTATCAGAGAACTTGGCCTGGAGTAACTTTGATTTCCAATCATCTGCTCTGTGTACAAATATTTCCCACTCATGGCAGACAAGAAGTTTAAGAGAGTAGTGCTGGGCTCCTGGCCGTTACCTAAAAAACAAAAAAGGATGTAAGAATCTTGATATAAGCTTTGTAACAATTCCTAGTCTATATTGAGATTTGAACTGGAGTCTACCAGACCAAGTAAGTTGATATAAGCTTTGTAACAATTCCTAGTCTATATTGAGATTTGAACTGGAGTCTACCTGACAAAGTAAGTTGATATAAGCTTTGTAACAATTCCTAGTCTATATTGAGATTTGAACTGGAGTCTACCTGACAAAGTAAGTTGATATAAGCTTTGTATCAATTCCTAGTCTATATTGAGATTTGAACTGGAGTCTACCAGACCAAGTAAGTTGATATAAATACAAAAGTAAAGTTTCCCCTTTCAGACCTTGCAATCTATGGGGCAGATGATGTTAAGGTCATCTGTTACTTTGGCCAACGGTTAACGAGCAGGGTGTTATGTGGCCAGCACAACGACCAACCGCCTTTACTTTCCCCAACTAAAGTCAGTTACCCATTTGAGATGTGTGGACTCAGGGGCGCCCTAAAAATCTCGAAATTGAAAATCCCAGTCTTCATCGGAATTCGAACCCAGGACATCAGGTTCGGAAGCCAAGCGCTTAACCATTCAACCACCGCGCCCCCAAGTTGATATAAGCTTTGTAACAATTCCTAGTCTACATTGAGATTTAAACTCGTTTCCCTTCAGTTAGATTTCTGCACCTCAGCCACACATCTTACACAGAAGCGCACGGTGTTTCATTGCGACTCACCTTCCGCCTCCACAAAGTGAAATGGTAGAACCAACAGAATCAATGCAATACATTGTATCCAATACTTTGACATTGTTGAAATTGCGTTCTGAAATCAAACTGAAAATATAAAACAAGGTTACAAAGACAGTTTGTGTGAGACACAAACTCAGATAAAAAGTCAGGTTTCAATATTTTCAGAAAGAACTTCAGAATGAAATTTTGTCAAAGACAAATGACAGAGAAGAATGGAGAAAGAAGTTGACAGTTCTTGTGTGGTGCCCCAGCCGTCCAGCAGACTAAAGGATAGAAGAAAGTGTATGTGAAGTTAGATGTGAGCCTGGCCTAACTAAAGTCTTATAATGAATATTTAATTGACCTAATTGTTTTGTAAAGGGTCAATCTCTTATTCAACTCCTCAAGAAAATAACATTTACGTAATAAATAAAATTAATATCCTACAGTTCAGTTTCATTGTGACTGTGATGCTATTTGCAGTTTACGCGATAATATGAAGTAGTGAATCTTAATTGTTGTTTTAAATTATGTCCAACTTATATGCATACTAAATAGATGTTTTCTCTTAAATGTGTGTGTGTGTGTGTGTAAATGTTATAATTAGTAGGACAGAACTTACGTAACTTAGCAATACAAATGTAAAAAAAAAAGATTTAACAAAAAATCTAAAACCATTGGCATAAATGTGTTTAAAATATGGCAATAGGTTATATCCCCTACTAAAGAGCCTTCAGTGTTTGTTACTATTAATACGAATAGTTGTAAAAGTGGTGTATTTTTATGAAAAAACTGCTTGCATAAGTGAATAAAAAAATAGATTTTTCGCTTTCAGTAAAGAAAAAAGTATCCGTTGTATCAGAACTTTGAATGGTCTAAAATGACTCTAAAATATCATGATGTCGGATTTTCAATATCTTTTCTAGTTTACGAGATCTAAACGGAACGGACGGACGGAAGGACAGACATTCCACACAAAACTAATAGCGTCTTTTCCCCTTTCGGAGGCCGCTAACCAGTTTCTCTCATAATAAAATCTAATTTATAACGTGTGCTATTATTCTACCGGTCTAATCTTAATATCAACACTGTCCGTTATTTAAACCTTTTATGTCATTGTAAAAACTGTTTGTAAAATGTTTCACATGTTTCGAATGTTCCTTCCGAGCTGAAGAAAATTTTCTTCCTAGTCCAAACCTCCCGCAGGACGACGGGTACACTGGGGGATGGCAGCGGGCAGAGTATGAACTCGGGACTATCTAGAAGTCTGAACGACAGTCCAACGCGTAAACCCCACGACCAGCAATACTTGCACGCTGGAGAAGGATCAACGTGAAAACAACCTTTCGGACATGGCCCCCTGCTTGTCCTATTCGGCTACGTTCCTATCACTTGAAATGACGCTAAGTATTTAAACTTGTTTAGCTTTACCAGTTCTGAGTGACCGAGTTTGACGGGGACGCAACTTGTTCTCAATCCTACTCGCAAATTGTTTGTTTTAGCCAAGTTTACATGACAAGACAATTTTGTATGGATTTACTTGTAGATTTTTAAGCCACCTCTTTAGCGAAGTCTAAGTCCGTCAATTGATTTCGTTCACGCCATGAAATGCTGAAGGCAGTCGGGTTCATTATTTTTCTTATTATATAGACTAGTCGATTGCTTGGAGGAAGTGGAAGGGAGACACTTACATTTCAACACATCTCTTAGGTTTAGTAATATTTTTTATTTTAGTTTTATGCACATTTGCATTGACCATAATATAGTATAATGTATTTCTAATTATTTCTGGCAATGTAAAAGTTCTTTGTTCCGTCTCTAATTACTTTTATTGAAGTGCATTTCACAGATAATTTATCTGTTCACTCTGTGGTGATTCTAACGTAACTACAGGACGTCTCGGTGTCAACTGGTGAAGATTAGTTGTCCCTGAGTTTCAGTGGGGGAAACATTATCGCCAGACCTGACATGCTTGTATTCATAATCTACATAAATCTAGTCAAATAAATTCTTCATGAGTGAACTGCAATGCTGTCTGGCTTCAATTTTTTGGTTTAATAACAAGTTAACTTCTGGAAGCCGGTGCAGTTCTGCCCACTAAGTGTTTCTCCGATAGTGATGAGGAGAAACGGTCAGACTAATAAAGTTCCTTTGAACCTGTATACAATGGCGATGAACTCACGTATTATCCGCAACGTGATGTCCAGGAACATTGGGGAACATTAGCCCAGCTTTAGGTATTTATAGTGTTAGACATAAAAATATCAGAACAATAGGACTTCAAGCTGATCTGCCAGCTGGTAAACACACCAACAAAACCATTAACTATGAAAAATGTTGGTTCTTAGCTCTTTGTAATGAACATGAGAAACTGATCTTGTTTGGACCACTCGCTTATGCTCCTAAATCTGGGACTATGACTCCATTATAGATGAACTCCAGTGGGCATATTACAATGAATAGTGCATTTCATCATGACCTATATACAACTTCTTAATAACCTTGACTGCTCAACAGTACTATATGGTCTGGACGTGGATGCGTTAACCTGTTTGTCTTGTGTGTTAGTGTAAATGAAGGTATTATCTGAATAACCTGAACGCCTTTGCATTTTCGAGTAACCGTTAACCATAATGTAATCTAATAGATTTTTAAAAAATTCTTTCAGAGCCAGGGCACACATCATTAGTTGTATGTCTTGCCCTTATTTGCAATATCTATGGTTCAAACGCAACGCTCAACAGATTCATAACACTAGATTGGCAATCTATTAGACTCTAAGAGAGGTAGCAATAAACGAAATCTACCAGAGCTAATGACTGACCACGATTTAATTAGTATTTGACTTTTAAAAAATTGCTGAAACGTCGTTTTTCTTTATCGACAATATGTAGCTATACTTAGCTGTATTTAATTGCACATAGCACATAGCATACATAATCTGTAATTAACTGTACATAGCTGTAGCTAACTGTACTTATCTGTAGTTTACTGTACTCAACACTAGTTAATTGTACTTAACAGTGCTTAAATGCACTTAACTGTACTTAACTGTTCTTACATGTATTTAACTGTACGTAACAGTACTTACTGTGCATAACTACTTAGCAGTACTTAATTAGTCAAATCGATATAATTTTTACAAAGCTTATGTGAACTCACTTTGTCTGTCTGTCTGTCTGGTAAAAGGTTTCTAAACGTTATTTCTTCCACACCCAATTTCGGATCAAGTTAAAACTTAGCACAATTATTCATTGGTATAGACAAGACATGAATCAATAAAAAAATAACCAATTAGTTAATGAATTACTGGGAATTAATTATTTTGTTTAATACCAAAAAGGGAAATTAATCCTTCACAGATCACAGATATGGTTATATATGTAACATTTAGTGTATTTCTTTCACACCCATTCTCGGATCAAGTTGAAACTTTAAACAACCAGTAAATGCACCTAACCATAACAAGACATAAATCAATATAAAAATAAACCAGTTAGTCAATTAATTATTGATAATTAATCATTTTGGTTGATATCGAATAAGGGAAATAACTTCTACACTACTGAGCTGTTCCACGTAGATAAGCTTAGTTTTTTTTTTTAAAGGATTTTAGATATTTTGCTTGTTTTTATCGTATTTAATGAGACATAGTCCCATGAGATAATTGAGGTATGTGATTAGATGTAAGGGATGTTATTAAGTACACAGTGTTCAAACATAGGGAATGCAAGTCTGTTCTATAATATATAGGAGTATATTTTTGGATATGCTACTTGAAACAGCCCCTTTTATTATAAGGCTTATAGCAACTCACTTTCTCCGTCTGGTAATTTAACCGCATCCATTCTCGGATTAAGTTGAAAATTTGCACATTGGCATAGACAAGACATGAATCAATGAATAGAGTAACCAATTAATCAATTAATTACAGGTTATTCATTTTTTTGTGTGCTTGATACTAAAAAAGGGAAACTAATAATTCACAAATGTGTCGTGTTTAGTCCCCTTCTATTATTGTTAACGCTATTTCTCCCTCACCCATTCTCCGATCAAGTTGATACTTTAAATAATCATTTCTTGTACCTAAAGAAACAAGAATCAGTTTTTAAAATACCCAACTAGTGAATTAATGACTGGTAACTTCTTATGTTGTTTGATATCGAATAAGGGAAATAACTTGTTCATTTGACGGATATAGTTTTAAGAGCGGAGTTCTTTCCCTTTGGATAAAATCTTAATGTTTTTAAAAAATAATTTTTACAATATTTTATCCTGTAGGATATAAGAGAGTTTATACTGTGAGAATACGTAGGACCTAAACTAACAATAGATATACGTATGTTAGTTCCGAACAGGTTTTGGACAATACGAATGTTAATATGTTCAATTTGTTTAAATTTAACTCAACGAGAACCATATTCCATGTTGCAATATATTGTTAATAAACTATATATGTCCATAAATCAACATTTTGTTATGTTATTATTGCTAGAAATATCAAGTGGAGTTAATTATAATATATGTCAGTGTGTAATGAAATAATCATTACCACGACAAGATGTAAGTACTATGTTATGTTTATTCCCGTCTAATTTGTTGTTATATTTATGGTTTCAACTTACATGAATATGTTATCTGACTCCAGGACAGAACCAATGTTGCGTCTAATATGTGTAACGATTTCTAGTGTTTTCCAGTGGCATTCATTGAACCTTTGCTCATCACAATACTTGAAGACAAGCCGAAACATTGTGTCTGTCTTGGCCAGTCAGTAGACTTCTTGTTGACAATGTCACTGTGACATTGTGACATACTCTTACGAGATCTTTTCACCTTACGAAATCGGTCAAGGGTAACGGCGCTGTAATAACTCAAGGCTTCTCAAGCCATAACTAAAGCTCGCCCTAAATATTTTTGTGAAAAAAAAAAAGAGTTTCTTTTTTTTTTAAAGTTATCTTTTTTTTCCATAATGCTTACAACATCTCATTTCATTTGTGGAAAGGTTGTAGAAAGGGGTATCTGGCAGAGGATTTCAGTCTTTAGGTGACCTGCAAAGGTAGCCAAGCGGTTTTTGCCTCTCAGCCACATATCCCACAATGCAATATAATACAATACAGTGTCCCACAATGCAATATAATACAATACAGTATCCCACAATGCAATATAGTACCATACAGTATCCCACAATACAATATAATACAATACAGTATCCCACAATGCAATACAATCCCAAAATTCGAACATTTCTGCAGAAATAAATATTATTACGTCCTGGTTTAAACCTGTACGGCAGGGGATGAAAGTGGAGCGGATTTGAAATGGGATTTGTGGAAGAAGGATGGATGTGCTACTGCTTAGCAAACACAGCTTAAGTCTCCTATGCTAAATTCTAGTAGACATCGGAATTCGATCCTGAGCCCCCTAGGTTAGGTAGTCAATAAGCTTATGACTTTTAACCGAAGTGTACATTTTATAAATGCTAACCTACTATAAGATTTCATTGTGTCATAAAGAATGCCATATGTATCCATGTGACTTGAGCATTATAAGCCATAATAAAATCCGAACTGACACTTTGGAGAATAAAAGCGGCCAATTACGATATAATTCAGATTATTAAAGAGATATAGTTGACGGACGGACGGACGGACAGACAAACCACACAAAACGAATAGCTTTCTTCCCCCCCCCTTCCCTTTGTGGGGCCGCTAAAAAAAACCAGCAAGAATGCTCAAAACATCACATAATATCCCATGGGTCTAACAAAGTACAAGACATGATATGATCAGATATTATCGGGTTAGAAATGTTAAAAATCTACTTTAAAAACGTTTAATGAGAGAGCAAGATAGATAAAACATTTCATGCTATATACGTTTTGTGAAGGAAAGCAACATAAAATTACACACCATGCTACAGATATTCCACACATATAGCACACAAATACCACATAGATCTACTACTCACACACACACTCATATACTACACACACACACACATAAAACACCACACATTCACACCTCCCAAACTCTATATATATTCCACACATCACCTCAGAGGCAAACAACATATACACAAACTACAAACACAACACATTCAAACAAACAACATATACACAAACTACAAACACCACACATTCAAACAAACAACATATACACAAACTACAAACACAACACATTCAAACAAACAACATATACACAAACTACAAACACAACACATCCAAACAAACAACAATACAACCACAAAAATCACCAACTCACCACACCACTACCAGAACCCTTTAAAAAATTGATGATCCTCTAATGAACATACATACAATATATAACATATTCAACATATATAACATATTCAGCTTATATAACTTAGTCACAGCTGTTGAATCTATGCAACATGCAGAGCCAACAGCGCATTGTGTCACGACGTCATTGCATGAAAAGCTGCATTGTTGGCAGTAATGACATGTTGCTTGAGACCCAGAGTGCCTTTCTAAAGGCTTCCTTTGTACAACACGGCTCTTAGTGTGTCATTAAAGTCTTGTATAATTAAATACGACGCCAACTTGTCATGTTTGAAAATTCAGTCAGAATTATTGCTATTTCATAAGAGTTGCCTTTATAATTATTATAATAGTTTATCTCAAATTTAGACACTTCAGATTATTAGAGTAGCCTAATGTGTATTTAAAAAGAAAAATACATTATTTAAAGTACCTCTTTCAGATTTATATGGTAGATAATGAAAAGGTTAGATGTGGCCGTAGTTTGACGAGGGTCTTACGAGGGCAGCACAACGACCAACTGCTTTAAATTCTCCAACTAATCACACGTACCGATTAAAGTTCGGGTTGACTCAGGAGTACTGTTAAAATCCCAAAACTAAAAAAAAAAAATGTTTCCATCGAGATTAGAACCCTGGGCTCTCTGTTTGGATGTCAAATGACTTGCCAATCGACCACTACGTATTCAGTATTTCATTTTAATTTGCATTTTACTTTTTATTTTTCTGCCCTAATGTGTCTCTAGATTTAAGAATTTTACTAAAGTTGTTACTCTAATCTAATAGCTTTTTTGTGAGAGATTTCTATCTATTTGTATTAGTTAAGTGATCTTTCTATATTCTGAGTAAAGTCATTAATAGTAATATCAATCTTATCTTATCTTATATAAGACAGACGTTACTTAAAAAAAGAAGCTGATTACGTCCTACGCGTCATGCATTTAGTCATACATATTAACCAACGACCTAAATTCTGCCAAGTCAATGATTTTCCTGTCTAGCTCAAGCAACCCATTCCATGCTCTAATAGCACTAGGGAAGAAGTAGTATTTGTACAAATTTGTCCTAGCATATGGGACGAGGAATGTGCCTTTATCTTTGTGTCTTTCAGAGTATTTTATTAGATTTTGTTTTTGTATTTGAAGACTATGGTTCAGTGTTTTATGTAAAATTGCTACTTTACTTTTGAGACTTCTATCCTGAAGGCTTTCTAAATTTAGTGATTTTACTCTAGTCAAATGTGAATATTCGTTTGTTATGAATCTCAATGCTCTATTTTGTGTCTGTTCCAGTTTCTTAATGTTTTCTTCAGTTGAGGGGTCCCAAACAGAGGACAAATATTCTATTATTGGTCTATTATTACTATAGATATTTTGTGCTTTATGTCTGTGTTACTGGTTTACCATGAATAAGATAAGTGGAATTAATTTGTGTTCGTTTTTTTTTTGTTACTCTTAACAACTGACATTTTTCTGGATGGAAAGACATGCTCCAATTTGATTCCCATTTCTGTAATTCATCTAATTCTCTTTGTAAGATGTCTGTATCTTGTGTTGTTTTTATTGTTATATATATTATGCAATCGTCTGCAAATAGTCTGACTTTTGTTCCTGAACTAATGCAATTTGGAAAATCATTTATGTAAATTAAAAAGAGTAGTGGATCTAAGACTTTTCCTCGAGGTATACCTGAGTTTACTTTTATCGGTGTTAATTTAGAGCCATTTATTATTACAGTTTGTTTTCTCCCTATCAGAAAATCTTTAATCCACTGATGCAATGGACAATCCAATGTGAATATTCGTTTGTTCTTAATCGCACGGATCTATTTTGCGTCTGTTCTAGTTTCTCTGTTTTATTGAATATAAAGGTCCCGAACAAAAGACGCATATTCTAATTAGGGCTTGAATCAGTCATGAAATGTAAACACTCACCACAGGGCTTCATTTAAAACATATCAGCTGATCAATTAACTAAGGGGCGAGAACATTATTTTGCTGCACATACCATAATTATAAAGTGCGTCCAGCTTGCAGTATAATATATATAATATACGGGGAGGCAATGGAGCCTTTTACTGAAACAAGACGAAATGTGAGCTATTTAGGGACTCACTGTCATTTGACTCACTGTCATTTGACTCACTGTCATTTGACTCACTGTCATTTGACTCACTGTCATTTGACTCACTGTCATTTGACTCACTGTCCTTTGACTCACTGTCATTTGACATACTGTTCTTTGACATACTGTCCTTTGAATCACTGTCCTTTGACTCACTGTCCTTTGACTCACTGTCCTTTGACTCACTGTCCTTTGACATACTGTCTTTTGACTCACTGTCCTTTGACTCACTGTCCTTTGACTCACTGTCCTTTGACATACTGTCCTTTGACTCACTGTCCTTTGACTCACTGTCATTTGACTCACTGTCCTTTGACTCACTGTCCTTTGACTCACTGTCCTTTGACTCACTGTCATTTGACTCACTATCCTTTGACTCACTGTCCTTTGACTCACTGTCCTTTGACTCACTGTCCTTTGACTCACTGTCCTTTGACTCACTGTCTTTTGACTCACTGTCCTTTGACTCACTGTCCTTTGACTCACTGTCATTTGACTCACTGTCATTTGACTCACTGTCCTTTGACTCACTGTCCTTTGACTCACTGTCATTTGACTCACTGTCATTTGACTCACTGTCATTGACTCACTGTCCTTTGACATACTGTCCTTTGACTCACTGTCCTTTGACTCACTGTCCTTTGACTCACTGTCCTTTGACTCACTGTCATTTGACTCACTGTCATTTGACTCACTGTCCTTTGACTCACTGTCATTTGACTCACTGTCATTTGACTCACTGTCATTTGACTCACTGTCATTTGACTCACTGTCATTTGACTCACTGTCATTTGACTCACATCAAAATCCTCATTCATAAAGGTACAAAAGGTATAAGATTACAAAGTAAAGCTAAACGCTGGACGTCACACAATGGACCGAAGTATCTTTTGATTTCTGCAAATGGTAGCTGCTAACTGGTAAGAGTGAAGACATTTTATTAAGCGAAACGTAACAGCACCTTAGCGACAACTTTAAAATGTATCGATGATAATAAACGTATTTTAAAAAATCTGTAAGCGCTATTTTATTACATTTTTTGATTATCTTAGTACTGTTATTCATTTTTAAAAAATATAGTATTTAAAAAAAAAAACTGTACACAACGTGAGAATCGAACTCTGTACCTTGCGCTTCAAAGGCCAATGATCTACGCAAATGCCACTAAACAAAATCAAAATGTGAGATTAACGGTTATTTATACATACTTTGAATTTTATATTTTCAGAAACCTAGCCCTACAACTTATAATTCAGTATAATGCAAATATTGATTAAAAACAAAAATTTAAGAAATGAGAAGAATGTTTTAAATTTTAAATCATAATTAGAATTTTTTTTGTTTTCTGACATTATAATTGACCTTAAAAAATTCTAAATTTAGTAATACTGCAATAATTTAAAATACATGATGTACTTCCAACAGTTATCTACCGTTGAAGGAATGACCTTTCCATTTTTTATTTTCGTAGTACAACGAAATAGAGAATATTCGTTTGTTTTTAACCTTACGGATCTATTTTGCTTCTGTTCTAGTTTCTCTATGTTTTATTGAATTGAATAGTCCCGAGCAGAGAACTCATATTTTAATATGGCCGGAATCAGTCATAAAATGTAAAAAAAAATGTCGCGTCTGTTTCTGTGGCCCAAAGTTAACGAGAGTGTATATATGTCCATCACGACCAACCCCTTTTACCTTTACTCAACTAATGTAAGGTACCCTATAGAGCTGGGTGAACTCGGAGTTGCCCTATAGACCCTGGAACTAAAAATGCCAAACTTCACTAGGATTCGAACCGGTTACCCCCGCTTCACCACTCGAATATGGAGAGCTCTCCGGTGACCGGCGCTCCGTCTAAAATATAGGGCATGGAGTAAATGAACCCGAAACGTCGGGAAAGTTTCACCAAAATATTATTAAATAGTGTTGTGGGCTAATCTAATCTGACTCCAACTATGCATCAATTATTACTTTAACATTAGCCACAGAACATTACAAAATAGATGTACTTGATAACAACATTCAGTTCTATAAAATGAGACTTTATTAACCACTGGGAAATCCGTCCAGTCTTTCTAAAACGTCGCTATATCTAACTACTATTCAATTACTATTCGAAACACAACCTACTTCTAACATAACACCATGTTGGCCTCTTGTTCGCCAAAGTCTACCTACGTCATTAGTCTGTCTTACTACGTCACTACTTTTACCGTCGCTAAAACTATACACAAATATATTTGTCTAACAAAACTAACATACTCTCTAAACTAGTACATTACAATAGCCAATGATGTGACGTAGTTTGATAGTGCATACAAGATTAAAGTAAAACTTAATCTTATTGAGTAAATAACTATAAAAACATCCTTCTTGCAGAAAGGGGGACAACCAAGATTAAATTCTGTCTGATTTTGTTTTATTCGTTTACGCCCCTTTCTACACTTTCCTCCGATAAGGTTGCAAACTTCTTAGGCAAGAATAGATAAGTAGACCGGACGAGTATTTTGATAACTGCTCATCAACGATTTTCTAGAAATGTGTTATTTATGTGTATATTACGGCATAAAACCTGAAGTGTGGTCAGATCGCGAAATGACCGGCTATTTTGCGGAATGGTCAGGGCGTATGACCAATATCCATGTAATTTGAATAAAACTTGTATTTGGCTGGCTGGTTCGCAGACTGTTGAAAATCCCTTGCAAATACCCGATGTGCTGATGCAAGACTGTCGAGTAAGCTAATTTTAAGTTGATTTCTTAAATATAATGTCAGGCTTCAGTAACTTAAGTAAACATTAAGAAACTGGTACAGACTCAAAATAGACCAGTGAGATTCATAACAAATATTTACATTTTACTAGCGTAACAACTTTAGTAAATTCACTAAATTTAAAAAGCCTTCGGGAGACAAGACTCAAAAGTAAAGTAGCAATCCATAATCTTCAAATAATAAAATACTCAGAAAGACACAAATATAGAGGCACATTCCTCATCCCTTATGCTAAGACAAATTAGTACAAATACTCCTTCTTCCCTAGTGCTATTAGAGCATGGAATGGGTTGCCTAAGCTAGACAGGAAAACCTGTGACTTGGCAGAATTCAAGTCATTGGTTAATATGCATGACTAAATGCATGACGCTTAGGACCTGTTTTGAAGTAACGTCTGTATTTTATAAGATAAGATGATGTTACGTGTTTTGATTATTCAGACCGCGGGTTCATTGTGGATATTAGGTTTTTGTCCGCATTGGATTTTCGACGCTCAATGTTTTAGACACTTGACACATTATACATAATCATTAATTATGTCAAAGTTGGAACCACTGAAATCTGCCCATGTGGAATGTCACCAGATAATGCTGACCATGTCCTTCAAAATTGTCTCTTTACCTAGAGGCCCGTACAAGACACTTGCCCCAAAGCATCCCAATAGAAAGAAAACTATATGGAGAGCTCCCTGATTTGTAAACCACTGCGCAGTTCATCTTATGTCTAGTCATCTGAACGCTCCAACATAAAAAAAAATGAAAACAAAGAAGAAAAAGAATTAATTATCTCTTTTAAAAAATGATTCATATCGTTGTTCTATGTGTGTTTATGTGTTTGTTGTTTACAAGGAACAATGCTAAATTTTGTTCATTATTTAATATTGGAGTTTGTTGTGTAATTATTCTTATGTGACTTAGTATCATTATTTACCGCGGGGCTTATTATTTCTCCAAAACCAAATGAAAAATAAATAGAGAAAAAAAATTGCTGCATTTTTTTCACCCAAAAAATTATTAATTTCATTTATAATAACTCCAACTATTTAATTTAACAAGTTACATTATTGGCTTGCGTAAAGTGGTCCCGGGTTCAAATCCTGGTGAGTAGTGGGATTATTAATTTCTAGATTCTACAAAAAACGACTATTTTACTCGTAAAAGCGAATGAACGATAGAATTTAAAAAGTGGAATTTTTTATGCCGCCCCAATTCCCCATCCCTACGAAACAAAAAATCTGGTTAATCGAGTTTCTAAAATTCTAATTATAAACCTATAGATCCAGACCAGACTTAGAAGATAGTACTCTAAATAATTCTGAACGTCTATTTAAAGAAAATGGCCTACATGCGGGAATACCCGCTGATCAGTCTGTTCCACTGGCGGATCCAGGGGGGGGGCGGTAGGGGCGATCGCCCCCCCCACTCGGCCGACCCCCCCCCCCGGGGGGGGGGGAGGCGGACGAACTTTAGTATAGGATTCACACAATTTGTATACGAATTTATTACTTATGTTAAAAATATATACAAATTATTTATATTTCAACCTATTTTTAGATTATTTCCCCCCCCCCCTTTCTAGTATGTTGACCGATTTGGTGGGGTCAGGAGGGGGCGATGGTATCAATCCCGCGCCCTCCCTCCCCCCTACACTTTCGAGTGGGGGGGGGGCGGTCCAATTTGTTTGTAGAAATCACAGCTTGCTAACAAAATCAATTACATATCTATATTATTAAAACTTATTATTGATATTTTAACCGATCTTTATGTCGTTCCCTGTTTGCCGATTGGTGTGTGTGTGTGGGGGGGGGGGTGGCGAATACCTCTACTGCCCTTCCCAACTAAACCCTTTGAGTGGGGGGGGGGCGGTCCGTTTTTATGGAGAAATCATAGTTTGTGAACAAAATTAGTTGAATTAATATATACATTTTATATTATGTCGCTCCCTTTCTGGTATATTAGCCGATTCGGTGGGGTGAGGGGGGGGGGGGGCGATTGCATGTACTGCCCTCCCCACTCTAGCCCTCTGAGTGTTGGGGGGGGCGGTCCTATTTTTGTGGAGAATCATAGTTTGTGAACAAAATTAGTTGAATATCTATATAATATAAACTACGTATTGATATGTGACCCATTGTTTATTATGTCGTACCATATTCTAATCTCAAATTGTATCATTAGTAAATTTAAATGAAAGATGGTTGTACCAGTTGGGAGGGGCGATACATGCAATCGCATTTCCCCCATCGGAAAAATCAATACTTTTTCTTTTTGTATTATAGTTAAGAAATTACAAAATTAAAAAAAATCTGTCACTAATATAATTTATATACACTATAAATTAAATTCTTATATCGAGTCGCCCCACCCCTATTCTTTAATGCCAAATGCAATATTTAGCAGAAAATATTAAAGAAGCTAAGATTAATCATTTTCACTCTACCGCCCCTCCCATTTCCAGACAGAGTTTATTTATATAATTTCACATGAATTTATCATAATTATTTTAAGAAAGACTTTGCATTCAAACGAAATTTTTCAGTATAAAAGTCATGATTGAGATGAGTTCTAAGCTCAAATAGTGTTTCCATAGTCGCCTTTTCCCAACCTTTACTCAATCTGATATTTTTCTAGTTAAATAAATTTGGGACTATAACTCACAATTTTCTTAAATACTATTTATCGAATAATTTTTTTTTTCGGCGGCGATCCTCAAAGCAAAAAGCTAAATATGTGGGGTATCCTATCTTTTCAAGGAACAAATCAGTTTTATTTGCAATGTATTATGGGCCTATAAATTTATATTAGAATATTTTTCAAGGTCCTTTTTTAATAGTATGAATAATGAGCTGTAGATGTCAGGAGAATGCGTTTCTGCAGTGAAGAATGCAAGAAAACGCTTTTGGCGTAGGGGCTTCGCCCCGAACTCCTTTGATGAAAATGAGCTGTAGGTGTCAGGAGAATGCGTTTCTGCAGTGAAGAATGCAAGAAAAACTTTTTTGCATCGGGGCTTCGCCCCGAAGTCCATTGATGAATATTGAGCTGTAGATGTCAGGAGAATGCGTTTCTGCAGTGAAGAATGCAAAAAAAAACGCTTTTGGCGTCGGGGCTTCGCCCCGAACTCCATTGGTGAATAATGAGCTGTAGATGTCAGGAGAATGCGTTTCTGCAGTGAAGAATGCAAAAAAAAAACGCTTTTGGAGTCGGGGCTTCGCCCCGAACTCCTTTGATGAATAATGAGCTGTAGATGTCAGGAGAATGCGTTTCTGCAATGAAGAATGCAAGAATACGCTTTTGGCGTCGGGGCTTCGCCCCGAACTCCATTGATGAATAATGAGCTGTAGATGTCAGGAGAATGCGTTTCTGCAGTGAAGAATGCAAGAAAACGCTTTTGGCGTCGGGGCTTCGCCCCGAACTCCATTGATGAATAATGAGCTGTAGATGTCAGGAGAATGCGTTTCTGCAGTGAAGAATGCAAAAAATGCTTTTGGCGTCGGGGCTATGCCCCGAACTCCATTGATGAATAATGAGCTGTAGATGTCAGGAGAATGCGTTTCTGCAGTGAAGAATGCAAGAAAACGCTTTTGGAGTCGGGGCTTCGCCCTGAACTCCATTGATGAATAATGAGCTGTAGATGTCAGGAGAATGCGTTTCTGCAGTGAAGAATGCAAGAAAACGCTTTTGGCGTCGGGGCTTCGCCCCGAACTCCACTGATGAATAATGAGCTGTAGATGTCAGGAGAATACGTTTCTACAGTGAAAAAAGCAAGAAAACACTTTTGTCGTCGGGGCCTTATAGCTCTGCCCCAGTTGTTTTGTTTTTCGCCGAAGGTTGAGAAATGATATATATATATATATATATATATATATATATATATGTGTGTGTGTGTGTGCGCGCGCGCGCGCTGTACGCACGTTTATGCATAGGGTTAGGGTTTACTGGGCGTTAGGGTTAGGGTTTGAAAAAAATTCGCCCCCCCCACTACAAAGTTCTGGATCCGCTAGTGGTCTGTTCAGGATAAAGATTTTCAAGACCAGATTTAATTTTAGAAGCTAATATTTCAAAGCATTATAACGGTAAAATAAAAGTTTTCCCAGTGTGGACACTAAGCTAGTAATTTTTCTTCTAAGATATACATTGAATGTCAAATTTCATGGACATATCGTTAGAGCCGTTTTCGAGATCCGTGTCCAAGTTAAATCATTACCCATGTATTACCAACCTAAAAGGAATTATTTAAAAAAAAAAGCAACTAGTGGATATTATCCTGCGCGCTTTGCTCAGCTCGCTTGTAACACTTGAAAAGGTGGGAATGTTGTCAATATCTTAGTCAATCAAATAATCATAATTTAATTTATAAGAGCCTTAAATTTGGGCTAATGCTGTCTCGGAAAGCAATGGATGCGCTTGAGGAGCAGGAGAGTGAATCATAAATAGCTTTTATTAATTGCGTACTTTATAAATAAATTTTAAAGCTTTTTAGTGGTAAAACAAATTATGAATAAACATGACATGAGACATTATAATAGCAGCACTAAAGATACCAAGGTTACTGAGAGAAGAAGATAAGAAAATATGGCTTACAACTCCATTTATGTTTTATTAGTTTAATTACTGCTACTTCGAAACTATAATTACTGCTACTTCGAAACTATAATTACTGCAACTTCGAAACTATAATTACTGCTACTTCGAAACTATAATTACTGCTACTTCGAAACTATAATCACTGCTACTTCGAAACTATAATTACTGCTACTTCGAAACCATAATTACTTCTACTTCGAAACTATAATCACTGCTACTTCGAAACTATAATTACTGCTACTTCGAAACTATAATTACTCCTACTTCGAAACTAGTCTACGTTATGTATTACAGCCGTCTTGTTGTATTGTTAGAGGGAGAGAGGGGTGCAATTTAAATTGGGGTCTTTGTTTGTCTTTGCAAGAAGCCTCTGGGTGGTAATGCGGGACCAAATGTATGCACTCGTTTGAAAGCTTGATTTTTTTTAAGATCGGGAGGGTTAAAGTGGGTGTTAGATACCTGGTCGCTGCAAGGTAAAAGCACCGGATGGAGGAGGGGGGCAGTTGTTGAGTCCGTCTGGGCCTCCTTATGTTTCGCCATATTTACTTCACCTGCTTCTCTTAATAACCTTGGCACCTTAGTGCTGCTGTTGTTATATGTTACATGCCATGTTTATTCATATATATGTACTTTGCTGTAACATAGTGATCAAAATGTTTTCTTTTAATAATCGTTAGAGAGCCTAACCCCAAAAAGGCCCTTAACTATAACGGCATGCCAGCTTATACTTAATGTGGCTACTGTTAATATAGTTTTCCTTATGCATGATTTTCTATTAGAAGGTTAGGTTATACTGCAATAATGGCAGTGGAATAACGCTGACATAATTCTATTAGCCAATGTTTTAGCAACAAAAATTTAAAAGTAGGATTTCCCGCACAAAACTCGACTGTCGTTACTCTGCTGAGATCTACGAACTTTAGCCATATGAATAAAAAAACATATCAAATTATGTTCGTTTTTTTTTAATTAATGGAACTCATTGTTGATTGTGTAATCAACTGTATGGAAAAGTACAAAAAAGTAAATTTGCTTTTTTAGAATTTGTGATCTATAGGGCAAATGATGTTAAAGGTCATCTGTTACTTTGTCCAATGGTTAACGAGCAGGGTGTCACGTGGCCAGCACATAAAATACAGACGTATGATGACGCCCTAGGCGGTCCTTAGATCAATCTGCGGCCAGCACAACGACCAACTGCCTTTACTTTCACCGACTCAAGTCAGGTCCCCATTAGAGTTGGGTGGACTTAGAGGGCGCCCTAACATCCCGATCATGAAAATCCCTGTCTTCACAAAGATTCGAACCCTGGAGCCCAAGTTCGGAAGCCAAGCGCTAAGGCACTCAACCGACGCGTCCTCAATAAACTGTATGGAAAATGCAAATTAACAAATCTAAAAAAAATAGCTGTATGTTTGTGGTACTTGCTTTGGTCTTACCATCATAGTTGAGGATGAGAGAGAGACTGTGATCCTAGCGACCTGAAGTAAGGTCCGGCAACATTGAGACAGCAGTCCAGAGCGCATACCACACGACCAGGTAGAGGCATTGCGTGTGCTATGTTTATTATCTTAAAAAATACAGACTTTACTTTAAAAAAAAGAAGATGATTACGCTCCTTAGGTCAATCTAGTCATGCGTGTTAATCAATGACTTAATTCTGTCAAGCCGTTGGTTTTCCTGGCTGACTCAGGCCAACCATTTCATGTTCTAATTGCACTAAAGAAGAAGGAAATTTTTACTGATTGTCCTAGAATATAAATCAAGCAATGTACCTTTATGATTTAGATATGTGGTAGCCTCCGCGTCGTCGCGTGTATTAGCAAATAAGATGTTTCTACTTTGTATTATTGGACGTGTAACTTGCATGAGCTTTATACATATGTGAATATGAATATGAATAATTTTTTTTACAACTAAAACATAGTTAATCAAAGTAAAATAACAAAGTGAGGTTTAACTGTATAAAAACCATTTATTTAGGTGTAGAAGTGAACAAGAAATCATAACCAACAACAAAGTAAGTGAAGCTAAAGATGACATTTAGTCCAAAATAATAGTTCTCACAGTTGGCAACGTTCAGACTAAACAGTACAATGTATCGAAATAGTTAGATCATCCATTTCAATCTTTTATGAATGAACTTTAGTCTCTACAACATCTATCAATCTCTCACAAGGGCCGGCCTTAGATAATTGGATACTCTAGTCGGAGTGAATCTGATGTCCCCAAAACAAAAATAAAATATAAACAGAGAAAAAATTTAGTTATTTCTAACAATAACATTGAGGACAAGTTTCACCATTTCTTCTCTGAAATATTTGTATAGGGTCGTGTGCGAGGCTCCCATCAATCGAAGGCCCTAGGAGACCAATCAGCTTGCCTATGCCTAAGGTTGGCCCGGCTCTTATTCATAACATATTGCCTGTTTCTTGGGTATATGTTTCTTGAATAATTTTTTTTTTTAGTTCATTAGGGATCATTTACTGAACAATTGAATGCGATAGGTATAAACAATTTTTGTATAGGTTAAGCGATAAAAACAACTGTTTAACATGGAAAAAATAATTACTAAGATCGACACTGCACCTCAATACACTCCGCTTAAGTGACAAGGGAAGAAAAAATGAAAATATAGGAGTGGATACTGAACTGGTCCTCTAAATCTTATATAGTACAAACGTTACTTCAAAAAAGAAGATGATTACGTCCTACGCGTCATGCATAAATGACATTCAAATCTCTGATAATAGCAAGGCTGACAAAAGATGCTGTCTATCTTATATTTTATCAATTGCTTCTGGTTTGTACAGCTTTACATTAAAGATATTAGAACATAATCAGGACCAGATTTTATGCTGGAAAGTCATGAGGGCTGCAAACGCTGAATGGAACAAAGGAGGAAAACTGACTTTGGCGCTACACACACTGTAAGTATTTATACAAAAATATGTATACGTTATATATCGTTAAGTAAGATGTCATTGTCTTCAGTTACAGGGACATCTGAAGTATCTTTGATTTCCTGTGTAGGATTTTGGTAGCGGGACTCTGTAGACAACAAGAACAAACAATGTTAATACTATGCAATAATGATGGATTAATGATCGTAGAAGCTACAAATAGAATTTAATGATTAATATTAAACGGGATCACGGGACTAGTGGATGGTGAAAACAGAAAGATGGACACTACACAGTACATGAGCCTGCACTTTATCCAGGGATTCGAGGGCTATCCTCATAACGCAATGAAGGAATTAAGAATGTTAAAGTCCTGAGCAGAGCGTTTGGGCAGAATTTTAAAGACTTAAATGAAAATGGAATTATTTATTGCTACGGTAACGAAGCATTGGATCAAATGTCCATTATTTATTCCGAATGTCCATCGCATTATAATATTTGCAAGTGCTACCTCCTTTGAGTTAATAGTTTTTATATTCTTTTTACAAGACACCTGGAGAATGCAATTCTGTAATTAGAATTCATGAAAACTCGCCCCCCCCCCTTTTTTTTTTTCACTTAAATTTTTTTTTGACCAGCGCTCTTCTTAATGTGCACAAAAACAATATGTTCTAGACTCCAGGAAAATGATTTTCTGTAACTGAGACGTGATTAAACAGTTGGCACCGAATCCTGTTGTCGAGTTTCAAAGCTCCCTAAAATCCCATTTTTTGGTTGGGTAGGGAGTAGGAACTTTCTGTTGTTTCACTAATAACTATAGAGCTACATTGGTCATCCAGGGGGCTGAGGGGTTTGCACTGTGGTTTTGTGCCTCCTCATGTGGCTGGTGAGACCTATGTGAGCCCAAATGTACGGCTGCACACTGGCAAGGTTATTCCAGCTGGAGCTAGTGTCATTGGCCTTGCTTTTCTTCTCTGGCGCTGTTCTGCCAGCGCAGTTCTCTTTTCTTCAGCAACCTGTGCGCCAGTTTTCACAGCGAGACGCCATGATGCTCTGTCATGTGCCTCTGTATCCCAGGTGGCTGGATCAATGCTGAACGCCTTCAGAGAAGCTTTGAAACGTTTCATTTGTCCGCCTTGCGAGCGCTTTCCTTCTCTTAATTTGCCATACAGGAGTCGCTTAGGGATGCGGCTGTCTTCCATTCTGAAGACGTGTCCTGCCCATCGCAGCTGGGATTGCATCAAGTTTGTTTGGATGCTTCAGTATCTGGTGTTAGTTCTTGCCATTTGACATTCAGTATTTTTCTTAGACATGTCATGTGGAAGTGGTTCAGTTTCTTTGCTTTGTTTTCAGTACACTGTCCACGTTTCTGAGGCATAGAGCAATGTAGGGAGGATGACAGCTTGATAGATCCCTAGCTTTGTATTTGTGGTGATACCTTGTCTGTTCCAGAGATTTTTAGACAGTCTGCCTTAGGATGCACTGGCTTTGGCGATACGTAGGTCGATTTCATTATCGATCTTTCCGTTTCTGGAGAGTGTGCTGCCAAGATATGTGAATCTGTCCACTGCGTTTATATTATTTACATTTATCTTGATGCTTGGATCCGAGTAGGCTTTCCCTGGAGCAGGCAAATATAAGACAGTCTTTTTTGTGTTAATGTTAAGGCCAAAGTCTGAGCGTGCGCTTGAGAAGTCAATGACGATGCTCTGCAGATCATTTTCAAAGCAAGCATTTTGGGGCACAGGGCTCCTCTACCACCAAAGCGAGAGCCACCATAACCTGCGATATATAGGGACCCACAGTCACAATAAAAAGTGTTTTTAACAGTATGTATATATATGCAAAGAAACAAAAGTACATTAAACAAAAATAAAACCTCCCGGACCCCATTTCTGAAACATGTAACGATTCCAAAGATCCCATGAGCTGGAGGGGGATGATCTAAATTTTTATTCGCCAAGGGGAGGGGGTAGGCAGGTACAAGGTTTGAGAACCTGATGTAATTTATGCTTTCAATAGCTTGCAGAGCTTGCCACTTACTTTTGAGTCTTGGTCAAGACGAAATATTGTCTTTGGTCCTCTGGAGTCGAGGAGAGTTGGCTTACTTCTGTAAAACTGACTTTGATGGTGTCACATGTCAACACAGCGCTGTACACTGGTGGATTCTAAGATCAAAGGAAACAGACTTCTTTAAGTCAACACTTCATCTATTGTGAATATTTTGGTCTCAAATATAGGAAACAAAGGCAAGTTGATGGGACGCAAATATTAGGAGCAAATGCAAGTTGATAGGGCTCAAATATTAGGAGCAAATGCAAGTTGATAGGACTCAAATATTAGGAGCAAATGCAAATTCATTGGACGCAAATATTAGGAGCAAATGCAAATTCATTGGACGCAAATATTAGGAGCAAATGCAAATTCATTGGACGCAAATATTAGGAGCAAATGCAAATTCATTGGACGCAAATGTTAGGAGCAAATGCAAATTCATTGGACGCAAATATTAGGAGCAAATGCAAATTCATTGGACGCAAATATTAGGTGCAAATGCAAATTCATTGGACGCAAATATTAGGAGCAAATGCAAATTCATTGGACGCAAATATTAGGAGCAAATGCAAATTCATTGGACGCAAATATTAGGAGCAAATGCAAGTTGATAGGACGAGGTCACGGTTTTTGTTATTTATAATAAAGTACAATGGACTTGGTGGCTGAGGGACAGAGGGCTTGGCTTTCTAAGTGTCGTGGATGGGAACGCCGATGAAGTTTAAGATTTTGAATTCCTGATATAGTAACTCTAATGGCTACCTAGCATTAATAAGGAAATGTAAATGATTTTGGTTTTTCTGCAGGATCTATGACACCCTAGTTAATGGTCGGCCAGATAAATTTTCAATCATCTGATTTATTGATTCATAGATCACAAGGTCTGAAAGGAATACACTATTTTTATTCTGCAGAAATGTCAACATTTTGTTAATAGGTTGATTTGAGGTTAAAAAAATGGATTTAAAATAGTAAATTATGGCATTTCATATTAAATTAGGGTATAGCATAGTGCTATGCTCCGCTTTATTATCTTTTTCATTTAATATTAAAACATTTTAGAAATAAAAACAAATATAGTTTTCCGAATGTGAATATTACAAACGAAAACTTATTTATATTGTATAGTCATCAACTACTAAAGAACACCATATAATAACTACACTATGTACTGAACTGTACATCAATGTATGTTGTAAACGGCTGCAGGCAGATACCATGCACATGTTAAATTGATAGTATGCTGAAAATTAACTCCCATGTGTGAAAATATAGTGATCTTTTATAAGTTTATTGTTTCGTTTGTAGCCTCAAAACGCACACTAATTTCTTTCAAGTATGTATTTTAATTTATCATTCGTCTGGTAAAAAACATTTTGCATAATTTATGTCATAGGGATTATAAATTTACTGCACTAAACCAATGTCTACTTTCTTTGAACCAAATGTAGCTAAACTTATAATTAACAAACAAAAAAAATAAAAAACTTCTAAAAAGAATCAAACTGAATGCTGGATAAGCCGATACCAAAGCCTTGTTGACAAGATAAAAACATAGCATATTGATTACCTTCCTGTCTTTAGAACAGTATGGCCATGAGACGAAATTAAAAGCCTTATTAAGGGTGGTGGACGGCTGAACAACTCTATCACATTCGTGTGTGTAGTCCAAATCAGTAGGTAATAAGCAACTGAGCTGGGACTTGTCAAAACTTGTGTTCCTGTAGGCATTACAATACATTCACGAAGTGAGAAAAACAAAAAGATCTTCCTTAACTCTTTCTCTCCTAACTGACGATACCAACGTTGATTCCACCAGAATGTGGTAAATAATTACGGAGAGAAAGAGTTAACAATATCTGGGGTTAAGTTTTAGTTTAAAATTGAGATTTATTTTGATTGAAAGGGAATCTAAGAATGTATCACATAATAGAAACTCTGTATGCGCTTCGTAAAAATGTTTCTTATAAACAAAATTGATTTAAAATACTTTGAAATTTATTTCTTAATTTTTTTTATTAAGGACATACGTTGTAGTAAGACATTTTGAAAAATAAATTTGAATAAAATAACACGCTTTCAAGAAGACACTTTGAAATTCTCAAGTTAAACAAACAACTTCAAAAAACAAATACACGCTTTGGAAAAAAAAACACTTCAAAAACATAATTATTGAAATAGCACACTTTGAAATAACATAATAAAAAAAAACACTTTCAACTGACTAACATTGAACTGTCATACTTTTAAATATCATACTTTGAACTGAGTTACCTTGAATTGAGTTACCTCGAACTATCATACTTTGAACTATCATTCTTTTAATAATCATACTTTTAGCTATCATAATTTGAACTGCCAAACTTAAAACTATCATTCTTTGAACCAGGGGCGGACTGGCTATATGGGCATTTGGGCAAATGCCCGGTGGGCCGGTACCCAAATGGGCCGGTAGGGTCACCGAAATGGCCTGATCGAATCCACTATGGCACATTTCAAATTGTTAAAGGTTTTATAATATTCTTGTTATATTATTATTTTTATTTGTATAACAGGCCCTCTGAGCGTCGTGTTTAAAAAAAGTATTCCACAGACATTACAGTGTAATAGTATTTTAATCGAACACATTATCCGAAAATAAAATGCAGAATGTAGACAGTGCTAATAGTAGGCTTCATCTTTTTAGGGCCACATAATTGTTGATTTGAAAAGACGCTATATTGCTTATTAAGATATAGAGTTCACTGTATGCATGCATATCGATACATTATCAAACTTAACAATGATTTTTAAGGACCAATACACCTAGAAATGGATGCCCATCACATGATAAAGAATTTGTGGGCCGAATTTTATAGAAATGCCAGGGCCGATTTTGACACCCAGTCCGCCCCTGCTTAGAACTATCATTCTTTGAACTATACTGCTTTGAACTGCGATATTTTCAACTATCATACTTTGGACTGCCATATTTTAAAAATAATTATGTTAAAAAGTCAACTTATGAGAAAATCATCAGAAAAAATTATAACATATTTCGAACTAAGAAACTTACAAATCAGTAAACCCAGTTGTAAAGTTGTAAGGATAAAAATAGATTGTATTCCCGTTGTCCTGTTCAACAGTGGCGTAGAGACTTCTTCTAACTACAACATTATCAAGGCGTTCCTCGGCGAATAACGTTCCTGCTTTGGGCTGACAAAACAAAAACAGTACTGCATTTTTTTTTTTAAATCTTTAGAATGATTATTCGTGTGTCTCAAACCACAAACCTTAACTACAAAAGCAAAGTAAAAAAACAAATTAAACGAAGCCTATATTAAGAGAACAGCACCGCTCAATCCATGCGCTGTTTCTCAATATTGCAAGGTTTATATCTCCTTTTCTAAATAAAACAAAATAAATTTTATGACTAATCGATTAACTTATCGGTTAATTTTTTTATTCGGTTAATTTTATTGTTGTCATTGACAATTAATAATTGTGCGAAATTTCATGAGACGTGGGGAAAAAATGGTAAAATAATCAACCCTGACAGACAGACAGAGTAATAATCTACAAGCATCGCGGGCCTATTGAAAATCCTATTACATAAGCTTCATAAGATTAAAGACTTCAGTGGCAACATACTTAATACTTTAATACAAAAACGGCAACATTTCAAATACTTCAGCATAGAATGTAGCTTTGAAATTCATTCATAATAATATTTAAATATTTGGCTCAATAGCACACCAGATATAGCATGTAGTCGCCCCCCCCCCCCAAAAAAAAAAAAAAGGTTCAACAGGCTTATACGTTAAAAAAAAATGCATTAATGCCAAGAACGCACACGATAAACAACTCAAGGGTTCTCATAAAGTGCAAGGCGTCCCAACTGTTCAACACTAGCGAGAGTATTGAGACATTGTCCACCTTCAAAAGCTTAGTTGACTTATCTCTAATGTTTAACGTACTTTGCGGTAGCCAATAGTGTCATGTACACATTGGATGGAAATGTTTGTGTATGAAGTAGCACAATGTTTAATGGCGAATACTTCGCAAGTTTACATTAAGAAAAAGGGTGCGGTCTTTCTGACTATAATGGTATGTATTATTGTATTAAAAGCGCTTTTGATAAAATGACTAGATCCAAACTTACCCATTTGAAGATGTCTGTTGTGACTGGATATATATCAAGAGTACTTTTTGTAGGTATGGTCACGTTGCCTACCCTGAACTCAGTTTTGCCGTACCTACCAGCCAGAGTGGCCAGAAAGTTAATGTGATTTAGACTTGGATTCCTGCTCCGCAAACACTCTTTAGAAAAAAAAAAAAGTCATTCAGCAATACTCCAACATTATCACTACAAAACTTCTATTCAAATCGTAATTTCATGCAAGCATCTGGAAAAAGCCTTGACTAGGATTTCGAAAACGGCTCTAACAATTTTCCTATATATTTGACAGTTAATGTAGATCTACATCGTTGGGAAAAGAATTACTAGTTCGTTGACCATACTGGGAAGATTCTAGTTTGACCGTTATAATTTTTTAAAGTATAAAAAGAAGTCTAAATTTTGAAATTTAAATTTGGCTACATAATTAGAATTTTTTTTATCTTGAACGGACTATATGTCTTCGGGCATTACGCGTGTAAACATTATTCATTCAAGAGTTTAATAAGTTCAGGAAAATTTTAGCGCATCGTCTTCTAAATCTAGATCTAAAGGCCTATTATTGGAAGATTGTAAAGTCAAGCAGATCTATACATTTGCTTAACCAGGATTCTTTCTCAAGACTATGTATGGTGACCGAGTGTTGGTAAAGCATTTTATAACTTGGCCGAACATAAGGATTTTCTTGAATTATTCTTTTCGATTTTATGAACAAACTAAACTTTTGTTTACATTTAATGATCCCTACCTCTTTATTTTATATTGTTCGAAGATTATTAGATCCAAACCTAAACTTCCTAAACGGGGTTTAACCCCAATGGCAGTCCCAGTCATACAGCCACGCAGCTCTCTTTAAGACGGCTAATTGTCTAGAGCAGTGATGCCCAAAATACGGCCAGCGGGCCAGATCCGGCCCGCGACATGGTTTCATCCGGCCCGCCAAAACGTCGGTGTATAAAATTAAGTGGTTGAAAAATGTAATTTTTACCTACGTTAATGCTCTAATTTTTTTATCTAATGGGTTTGTACCATGACCTTTAACATTTGTGCGTTTATGAGATGGGACTCTGAATGTAGAATCTACAAGGAAAAGTGAGAGTCCTTTACTTGTTTGCGAAACATTATACAAAGCCAACAAGTAATTGTTCCTTAAAAGTGTGTCTGAACAGCATTTAAACTGCATTCATGATTTGTGCAGCGACTAAAATAGTGTTAAACTACGGGAACTAGCTAGGCATGTTTCTACTTTCTAATAGTTTCAGGTTAATTACATTTCATTTCTGTATCTTGCTGTATCTTTTTGTTGATGTGGCCCGCGACACGAATGTTGGAAATTAAAATGGCCCGCAGGATGAGTAATTTTGGGCGTCACTGGTCTAGAGTATTGGAAATGAATATATAAATGCTTTAGCAAAGTCTAAAAAAAAAAGTTAAAAATATAAGAGTTTAATGGTCTTTAAAAATGTTTTAATTATGAACTTGCGATGACATTCATATTTCTTTTTGACATCAGTTTAAAGAATATGTTTTAGTGAACAAAGCGTTAAACTCAACTTGAATGTAAATTATACTTTTATCGGCTCCCCGAAGGGGAAGAGTTGCTATTAGTTTCGTGTGGTCTTCCTGTCCGTCCGTCCGTCTTGTTTAGATATCAAGAACTAGAAAAGATCTTAAAATATGATATCATGATATTTTTCAAAGTTCTGATGCAACGGGAATTTTTTTCATTTCTGAAAGCGAAACGTTTAATTTTTTAAAATTACCTATTCAAGCAATTTTTTCATAAAAATACCCACTTTTTACAATTGCTCGTTATTAATAATGGAAAACTATTATTAATAGTAGAAAACTATTATTAATAGTAGAAAACTATTGTTAACAGTAGAAAACTATTATTAACAGTAGAAAACTATTATTAACAGTAGAAAACTATTATTAACAGTAGAAAACTATTATTAATAGTAGAAAACTATTATTAATAGTAGAAACCTATTATTAACAGTAGAAAACTATTATTAATAGTAGAAACCTATTATTAACAGTAGAAAACTATTATTAATAGTAGAAAACGCAAGGATATGCCTAGTTAGGGAGGTAGGCTATCAGAATGTTTTTTTCATACTCATGCAAATGGTTTAATTTATATATATATATATTTTTAAACAAAAAAAATTGTTACTAAATTAAGTATTTCTGTCATACTGGCTACTTTTATTTTGAACAAAAATGTTTACTTTTGTTTTAGAAAAGAAGAAATCTATTTAGTGTGCATACAAGTCGGATATAGTTTTAAAAAGCAACAAATACGCAAGTGCAATATACCATTCCGCACATCGTCTTTTCAAAATAACACAGACAGTAAATATTCCCTTTCAAACTGTGGCCCACGGCTAACTAGGGTATCATGAGGTCAGCACGACGACTAACAGCCTTCAATTTTACCCAACTAATGTCTGGTACTGGGTGGACTCATGCACCCTAAAGATCCCAGTCTTCACTGGGATTCGAATTAGGGAACCTCCGGTTCTGATATATGTGCTCTACCACTTAGCCACCTTTCCTTCATATTTAAAGAAAGGGAAATTTTCTTTCTTGAAGTATTGAATTCTTGAACGAGAGATTGGCCCTTTACAAAACAATTAAATCAATTAGATAATCATTCAATAACATTAGTTACGCCAGTTTCACATTGAGCTATATCTTTAAAACAATCATTTAATACGTATGAATATTAACAATGTAGTAATGGTAAGTGATAAATCTCTGTATCCTGTGGTATCATGTCCTTAATTGAGCTATCAATACAACAGTATGGGCAACACATTCAACAAGTGTATGTCTCTTCTTTTTGTATCCACGGAGATAAGAGTTGTAGTTGTTCATAGCTTCTAGTTCAGAGTTGGGAAGCGTGGTCGAGAGGCTAAGTGCGCTTGAACTTGGCTTGTCTTGGCTACCTAGAAAGGGGGCTCGAGGTTCAACACCAGACTCGGGCAGAGTTGTGTTTACTGAGCGCTTAAAGGCAGCACGGAAAACCTAGATACCCCCTCTCCCCCCCCCCCCCAACTGGTCCACAAATGAGATTGAACCAAAGCGCTATAAGCATGAACGTAGCGCTATATAAAAGCTATAATAATAATAGTTTCTGAAATTCTTGCTGAAAATATTCAAACCGGCCTTTTTACCTTCCTGAGCGGGCCACTTCGACGGCCTATTTTGAGTTGTGTTTCCACAAAAACTGTTTTTGCAACCCTTTTGTATTATAGCTTAGACCAGTGATGTTCAACTTCCATCGGCCTGGTGACCATTTCTATTTGTGACACTCGTGTCGCGGACCATATCAAAGAAAAGAAAAAAGAAATTTACAAATGTTCTGATAACTCTTGCTGCCAGTCCGCTGTGACATCCAACCACTTTCAGCTTTTTTTTCAAAGTTTTGCATTCCGAGCTTACTTTTGTTTTCTTCGGATTTTCCCCATTTCCTTATTGTGCACAAAGTGAACGGTACAGCACCACTTGCGTTGATACCAAAAGACGATGCGAAAGAATGCAAAAATGATGCCCTGAGTTATACACACAAGACGCCACGTGCAAGGCTAGCTCAAGACAGCAACGCACATATCAAAGAATTAAAAGTAACAGAAGATTCATGTCGCCTAAAAATGAAAACATAAATTTATTTTTCTTACGCAAACAACAAATAAAATGGGTATTAGAATAGCAAAGTATAAAATCTACGGAAGAAAGAGTGAGAGTCCTAACATAGTGAAACATATAGTTTCAACCTTTAGTGTATGTGTGTGGTTTTCTACATTGCTTTCTAATATTCGGGCGGGCCGAATAACACCAGGTCGTGGTCGGATATGGCCCGCGGGCCATATTTTGGGCATCACTGGCCTAGAAAATTAAATATAAATACCTTACGATAGTTGATTTGTTTCTAGAATAGTATAATGTTTAAATTCAAATATCGAAGACATTGAAGATTTTCGCGATAAACTCAACAATGTCAAAGCCGAGATTAAGTTTCAAAGTTACCAACTAAAATGGAGAAAAACTAAATGAGCTTTAACTGGACTAGCTTTAACTGGAAGATCTTTAACTGGAAGATCTTTAACTGGACCAGCTTTAACTGGAAGATCTTTAACTGGACTAGCTTTAACTGGACTAGCTTTAACTGGAAGATCTTTAACTGGAAGAGCTTTAACTGGAAGATCTTTAACTGTTCCAGATCTTTAACTGGACTAGCCTTAACTGGAAGATCTTTAACTGGAAGATCTTTAACTGGACTAGCCTTAACTGGAAGATCTTTAACTGGAAGATCTTTAACTGGACTAGCCTTAACTGGAAGATCTTTAACTGGAAGATCTTTAACTGGAAGATCTTTAACTGAACTAGCTTTAACTGGAAGATCTTTAACTGGAAGATCTTTAACTGGACTAGCTTTAACTGGAAGATCTTTAACTGCTTTAACTGGAAGATCTTTAACTGGACTAGTTTTAACTGGAAGATCTTTAACTGGACTAGCTTTAACTGGAGATCTTTAACTGGAGATCTTTAACTGGACTAGTTTTAACTGGAAGATCTTTAACTGGACTAGCTTTAACTGGAAGAGCTTTAACTGGAAGAGCTTAGAAAATCTTATTCTACAGAGCTAAAAAACTAGTGCACGAAAAAAAAAAAGCTTTTCAATGCCATATTACAGCATACACCTAATAGACCAAAAAAGCTAGCTGTTTCTAATTTTCTCCTCAAAAAGTACAATCCTATGATAGATTTTAACACGTTTTTAATACTTTTTAATAATTTTAATTCTTTTGCTTTAAAGTCGATTGTAGGGAACAATGAATTAATAATAGAAAATGTTGTATAGATTAAGCGATTTTCGTCCATAATTTGTACATGAGGCACAGTGTTTTGAGTTCATTGATTTACCTGGGTATCTGTTGTGTTGTATTGTGCAAGTAAAACACATAGCCAGCACGACGATGCAGGCGAATGTCTTCATCATTAAATCCTATAAAGACCAAACAATTAAGTCCAGTAGGCCCACTTGGTCAGAGAAGAACGGCCTCTTCCAGAGCGAGCTAGATCCAAGTGATATTGCAGACGACACTCGTGTTCCTTTATACATTTCATAGCAGGCGTGAATCAATAGCAGACGTAGGTGCCAACCTATTTAAATTTCTTTATACAGATCCAAATACACGTTAGCCTTTTTTACTTGAGGTTGGTATTGGTGATACCACAGTGCTTGGGGGGGGGGGGGGTTGCAAGGTGGTGGTTGGGGGGGGGGGGGAGACGACACAAGAAAGGTGTTCTCCAATCCTTCTCCACTTTTTTAAAATGTAAAAAAACGATTTAAATTTTGTGACAATGCGTAATCGTATTCGCTAACCTATCCAAACTTCTCTTTCTTTATCCTCCAGCTCTCATTCCCATACACCAGAAGTATCCGAGCTTGACTTGATGTCTATTGAAATCATGAGCTTAATAAAGACACGGGCTATAACTGTGCTAAAGTTGATGAATTTTTTTAAAATGTTGATAATGTGCATTTGCGTGTGTTTATAAGCAATATATAATGTATTAAACTTTTTTATTTTTGGTGCGTAACTTTCTTTCGCTGCAAATCGCTTCAGTACACAGATTTCCAAACATATCAGCCACCCCTCTCTCACACATATTGCCTAGAGATTCAGTTTATACAAATATATGTATATGTCTTAGATGATAGAGCGAATGTCATACGAGTGGGGATGGCCCACCCACGCTTACGTGATAGGAACACGTAGTAAACCCTCGTGGGCTCGGCCTCCGGCCCTCTATTCTGAAGAAGGCTAAACCATCGCGTTGGCTAATGAGGTCGAGTAACGGATGCGATTAGACGATCATCTAGTTGGTGGGGAATCCGGTATTTGGGTTCAAATCCTTCATGTTGTTAAAGGGTCATAAATGGTCGACCCTTATCTCACACTCACTTAAGTCGTGTTTTAAGCGCTCAGGTTTATAGTCATGGTTGTCTCAGGTTTAAGCCAGGCTCTACGGGAAGTTTGGGCTAGGTCGTAATAATTTTCATTTCTGAAAAAAAAAAGTTTGAAACTGTAAAAGTGATCAATAGCTGCATTGGTCTACTTTCAGAGTTCAAATACTAATCTTATCTTATAAAATACAGACGTTACTTCAAAATGGATGTGTTTGTCAAAGTTAGATAAAAGTCAAGTGAAAATAAATATAACAATCAAAATGTAAAAAAACAATAATTCTTTTTTATAAACAAAGGATATATAACAAAAAGGACTTCACATTTAAAGCCATTTCTCTAATACTGTAATATTTATTTTCATTTTGAAATCAAATAAAATTAATCAATTACCAGTAATTAATTAATGAGTTGGTAAATGAATCATTGTGCAAAGTTTCAACTTGAAACGAAAGTGGGAAGTGGGAGGACAAATGTGAACAGAATTTGTTCCAGACAGTCGAAATATAAAGAGCGAGCTGATATAAGATTTGTAAAATGTATCTATTATGAGCAAAAAATAAGAAGCGTGTAGAAACATTGACCAAAGTACTAATTAGGTATTCACACAGTTCTCGAGCTTAGTTCCGTAGACCTTTTACCTAACTTTTTTTTTTACCTATCCCTTAGTCCGTTGGACCGTTGGGGCACAAAGCAAGACTCATCAACCGTCTTTCTCCATTCATCCCTGTCTTTTTGCCTTGTTTAGAACCTCTTTCAATGGCAGGGAAAGAGATTTTTCTTTCTGCCAACTATCTTCATTTGATTGGACCAATAAAAATTATCTTAACACTCCTCTGCTCACTGACCCATTGACCCATTGAGCAATAAATAGACACGGACGAGAATATAGATCAAGGCTGTAAGTCAGAAAATGATCTAGGTAACGTCAGAATAAGAAAATGATCTAGGTAATGTCAGAGTAAGACAATGATCTAGGTAACGTCAAAAGCAGAAAATGATCTAGGTAACGTCAAAAGCAGAAAATGATCTAGGTAACGTCAAGAAGCAGAAAATGATTTAGGTAACGTCAAAAGCAGAAAATGATCTAGGTAACGTCAAAAGAAAAAAATGATCTAGGTAACGTCAAGAAGCAGAAAATGATCTAGGTCACGTCAGAGTAAGAAAATGATCTAGGTAACGTCAAAAGCAGAAAATGATCTAGGTAACGTCAAGAAGCAGAAAATGATCTAGGTAACGTCAAAAGCAGAAAATGATCTAGGTAACGTCAAAAGCAGAAAATGATCTAGGTAACGTCAAAAGAAAAAAATGATCTAGGTAACGTCAAGAAGCAGAAAATGATCTAGGTAACGTCAGAGTAAGAAAATGATCTAGGTAACGTCAAGAAGCAGAAAATGATCTAGGGAACGTCAAGAAGCGGAAAATGATCTAGGTAACGTCAGAGTAAGAAAATGATCTAGGTAACGTCAAAAGCAGAAAATGATCTAGGTAACGTCAAGAAACAGAAAATGATCTAGGTAACGTCAGAAGAAAAAAATGATCTAGGTAACGTCAAGAAGCAGAAAATGATCTAGGTAACGTCAAGAAACAGAAAATGATCTAGGTAACGCCAGAGTAAGAAAATGATCTAGGTAACGTCAAAAGCAGAAAATGATCTAGTTTACGTCAAGAAACAGAAAATGAACTAGGTAACGTCAAGAAGCAGAAAATGATCTAGGTAACGTCAGAGTAAGAAAATGATCTAGGTAACGTCAGAGTAAGAAAATGAACTAGGTAACGTCAAGAAGCAGAAAATGATCTAGGTAACGTCAGAGTAAGAAAATGAACTAGGTAACGTCAAGAAGCAGAAAATGATCTAGGTAACGTCAGAGTAAGAAAATGATCTAGGTAACGTCAAAAGCAGAAAATGATCTAGTTTACGTCAAGAAACAGAAAGTGATCTAGGTAACGTCAAGAAGAAGAAAATGATCTAGGTAACGTCAAGAAGCAGAAAATGATCTAGGGAACGTCAAGAAGCAGAAAATGATCTAGGGAACGTCAAGAAGCGGAAAATGATCTAGGTAACGTCAGAGTAAGAAAATGATCTAGGTAACGTCAAAAGCAGAAAATGATCTAGGTAACGTCAAGAAACAGAAAATGATCTAGGGAACGTCAAGAAACAGAAAATGATCTAGGTAACGTCAAGAAACAGAAAATGATCTAGGTAACGTCAGAAGAAAAAAATGATCTAGGTAACGTCAAGAAGCAGAAAATGATCTAGGTAACGTCAGAGTAAGAAAATGATCTAGGTAACGTCAAAAGCAGAAAATGATCTAGTTTACGTCAAGAAACAGAAAATGATCTAGGGAACGTCAAGAAACTGAAAATGATCTAGGTAACGTCAGAGTAAGAAAATGAACTAGGTAACGTCAAGAAGCAGAAAATGATCTAGGTAACGTCAGAGTAAGAAAATGATCTAGGTAACGTCAGAGTAAGAAAATGAACTAGGTAACGTCAAGAAGCAGAAAATGATCTAGGTAACGTCAAGAAACAGAAAATGATCTAGGTAACGTCAGAGTAAGAAAATGATCTAGGTAACGTCAAAAGCAGAAAATGATCTAGTTTACGTCAAGAAACAGAAAATGATCTAGGTAACGTCAAGAAGAAGAAAATGATCTAGGTAACGTCAAGAAGCAGAAAATGATCTAGGTAACGTCAAGAAGCAGAAAATGATCTAGGTAACGTCAAGAAGCAGAAAATGATCTAGGTAACGTCAAGAAGAAGAAAATGATCTAGGTAACGTCAAGAAGCAGAAAATGATCTAGGTAACGTCAAGAAGCAGAAAATGATCTAGGTAACGTCAAGAAGCAGAAAATGATCTAGGTAACGTCAAGAAGCAGAAAATGATCTAGGGAACGTCAAGAAGCGGAAAATGATCTAGGTAACGTCAAGAAGCAGAAAATGATCTAGGTAACGTCAAGAAGCAGAAAATGATCTAGGTAACGTCAAGAAGCAGAAAATGATTTAGGTAACGTCAGAAGCAGAAAATGAAGCAGGCTACATTAAGAATCGTACATTATCCCTCATACTATATATGCATACGTTTCTAATACACTTTGGTTTGCCAACGTTAGAGCTTTAAAACGACTTAATTTAGTGGGACATATATTTTATACGCATGGACTACAGCTATTGAAATCCAGATTTAAATCCAGGCTAAAAACGTTTTACTATTGATAGCGAAACAAAATGTAAAGACCCATTTAAGGCACATACAGGTTGGTACACTTACAAAACTTAGACCAAGTCTCATAGACTAACACAATTATAGACAGAGTACAGGTGCAATACAAAAAAGAAAATCCCCTCACAGGTAAATATCATTGCACAAAAAGGGGGTAAAGTGGAAGTCGTCCTAGCTGAAAGTTTATGCTTGACCGACTTTGATTTGGTCTTTGATTTGGTCTTGGATATAGAACCTGACATTAATTTCTGTAAGCAATAAAGAGAAACGCATTTAGCGGTTCTAAAAAATGTGTTTCTCTAAACTACACCTATTTCCTTTCTTTTATTCTATTTCCTAACCCTAACCCTATTTCCTAATCATACTCCTATTTCCGAACGAATAGTGCTTCTATTTCCTAAAGGTACTCCTATTAACTAAACCTATCTCTACTTCCTAAACCTAACTCTATTTCTTCTTGCAATATCCACGTATCCCATTTAGCTTTGCTTATTGTTTGTCTTGAATTATTTTAATATAATCTTAATATTTTGACAGACTTGGCGAGTCAAAGCTTGAAGAGCTGGACAAGTTCACATAACTTGGCAGCATCATAACAAATGATGGGGGTGCCTACCATGATGTAGCGTGCCAAATATGCAGAGAGCATTTTCCAAAGGCAGCAGCCTATTTGGACAACCCAAGCTATTGGACTCGAGACAGAAATACACTTTCTCAACACAATCGTCATCCCAACAGCAACATATGCATGTGAGACATGGAAGTCATCGTCAAAATTGAGAAGAGACAAAATGTGGCTCAACAAAAATGGCTAAGACGGATTTTGGGAGTCAGTTACACAGATCGGGTCTCAAACAAGGAAATCCTATGCTGAACTGGGAGTCGAACAGTTAGTGAGGTTGTGACTGAGCGTCGCATGAGGTTTGCGGGACATGTTCTACGACAAAATGAATTACTCACACCAAGAGTTGCGATAACATGGAAGCCAAAACGAGGAAAGCGCAAACAGGGACGTCCTCGTATTACTTGGCGACACACCTTCATGGAGGACCTCAGAACAGTGGGAGGAGGCTTCAGACATTGCCAGTGACAGATCTTTGTGGAGAAAGATCGCCGTCCAATGCGCCCAACGGCGCGGGAGGACCTAAGTCTAAAGTAAGCTTTTGTAACATGTAGATGCCTAGTTGATGTGGTATGTGCTTTTGTCTGTCCTCAGTGGGGTCCCGTGTTCCAAACACAGCCTTTGTGTAAGACGTTCGGGTTACATTTTAGGACGTCAATAAAGTACATAACATGTTTACATTTGTACAAAACTCAAATTAGCTTATTCTGTCTGTCGGACATGGGGCTTGACCTCTTTTGGGGCCCCTGCATTTTGCGAAATATTTAATCTTTAATTTAATATTTAAAAAAAACACTCATTTCAAATGCTCCCCCCTCCTCCCCCTTAGCTATGCCACTACTGTTGGGGAGGATTCTCTTCCTCCTTCTACCCACTCTCGAATCAAGTTGAAACTATGTGCACGAATTCATAGTCAATGACAATACATAAATCAAATTTTTGAAAAAGCTATTTAGTTAATCAATTAGTCGTAACTAATTAACTTCGTATTATATAGAAAAAGGGAGATAAAACTTCTTTTATTGAGATATGACATTGATTATTGGAAACTTTTCCTTATTTATTCTTTTTTTTTTGTTGAAATTATATTTTTAATTTTGCTTGTTTACCATGTCTAATTCAGATAACAGTTTTAATTCAGGGTGGCCTAAAACCCTTTCTTTTTAACTTCGATTACAAAACGAATTCAGCTAAGTTTTGTGTAGGTACACTGGTATTCAGTTGCTTTGACATTTGGCCGCTATGCTTTGATTGTTACGGTGCTGTAGTGTCACAAAAAAAAGCACACATTATAAAACGTTTATGGACTCGTTAAAAGACTAAGCAATGAATTTATTTTAGTTACTTATTTCTTTATTGTTAGATGGAGGTATAGTAAACAGAAAAGTATAGTGCCCTTTCTGACCTTGCGATCTATAGAGCAGAAAACGATAAGGTCATCTGGAGGACATGTGTTAGGTAGGACATGTGTTAGGTAGGACATGTGTTAGGGAGGGCATGTGTTAGGTGGGCATGTGTTAGGTGGGCATGTGTTAGGTGGGCATGTGTTAGGTGGGCATGTGTTAGGTGGGCAGGTGTTAGGTGGGCAGGTGTTAGGGAGGACATGTTAAGGAAAACATGTGCTAAGGAGGACATGTGTTAGGGAGGACATGTGTTAGGGAGAACATGTGTTAGGGAGACCATGTGTTAAGGAGGACATGTGTTGGGGAAGGCATGTGTTGGGGAGAGCATGTGTTAGAGATGACATGTGTTAGAGAGGACATGTGTTAAGGAGGACATGTGTTAGGGAGGATATAAGTTAGGGAGGACATGTGTTAGAGAGGACATGTGTTAAGGAGGATATGTGTTAGGGAGGATATGTGTTATGGAGGACATGTCTTAGGTAGGACATGTGTTAGGGAGGGCATGTGTCAGAGAGGACATGTGTTAGGGAGGACATGTGTTAGGGAGGACATGTGTTAGGGAGGACATGTGTTAGGTAGGGCATTTCCTTTAAGGATGACACGTATGTGATAGATCTCAATGGCAATGCTTAAAAGCAACAGGAGTCGGCGCTCATTAGCTGTGTACGCATCAGTTACAAAGAAATAAAATACGACAAATTTTAAGTAAAGTTTTTTTTTGTTTTTTTTTTAAGAAAGTGTATCTAGGAGGGGGAGGGGGTATATTCGACACCATACGCAAACCAGGCCACGCCATCCTTAGGGACACCTCTTTGTAAAAGAAAGAATTAATAGACGAACAAAAAAGAATTCTCTCAGCAATGACCGTGCTTATTTTGTTGGCGCTGAATGATCAAGGTCATGTGACCTTATGTAAGGCAATGTAAGCCGCCGTGTTGCCATGTCTTGCCAACCTTGCCACCACCACGGCTCGAATAAATGTGTTAAGTGCAATGACATGACATAAAACACGACCTAGACCTGACTGCCACATATTTCGCTTCAATTCATGCGATATAAAGGTTGCGTTTTATTAAGCTCTCATGTCCGGACTAGAAAGAATATCTAACTACAGAATTGCAATGCCAACATTTGCAAACTATTTTCCTACAGTTAAAATTTGTAACATGTAACAAAACAAAAAGTTTTTGTTTAAAAAGCCAATTTCTAAAACTTTATGCGAGAGCGATTACTTTGTTCTAAAATACTAATGAACGATAGATTTTTTTTACCCACCTTGTCCGACAAAACTTCCTAATTAAGCATGAATATATAAATCTAATCAATAGTATATGAATGAAAAAAAAAGTCTTTTTTAAAAGACAAATCCTCCTTTATACAAATTTTAGAGCGACTGTTTTTCTCTTTATAACTAATAAATGTTAGAATAAAAAAACAATGGAATTTTTTTTTTCAAAATCTTCCCCCCCCCCCCCCACGGGAAAGAATCCTGGTTTAGCGAATGTAAAAACTATAAACCTATTACACTTTGCAATATTCCAATGATAGGCCTTTAGCTCTAGTCTTAAGAGAGGACACTCCCCAAAATTGTTCTGAAAATTAATTTATTGAAACTCAATAAAATCAATAATGCCTTACTCTCGGAAATTACCGAAAGTTCTTTTATAAACCGTTGTTGGATCTAGAATTTAGTTCGCTAGCCCAGAGGTTCTCAAACTTTTTATTTGTAGGGAAAAGAAGGAAAATGATATTGTTTCTGTAGTTGGAGAAACTATTGAAATAGTGCAAACCTTTAAATACCTTGGTAGGCCTACTATCCTAGACAATAAACTAAATTTTACTGCAAATACTGATTTTATCAGCAAAAAAATGGGCAGCAAAGATTAGCCCCACTGAGAAAACTGTCCTCATTTAATGTTAGTGAAAGGCTTGGCTATGTTTTATCACGCTCACATCTGCAATATTTTACGTTTTAATATGACTGGTATTGCAATGTGAGCATTAAAAATAAAAATAAACTTCATAGAATCCTAAATGCTGCTGGTAAAGTTATTGGCAATAAAGAAATAAATAATCACCCTCTGGGTCAGGATTTTGTGATTTTACCATCACAAAAGAGATACAAGACACCGATAGCAAAGACAAACAGACACAAACACTCTTTTGTTCCCCTGGCAATCAAATCATTAAATAGAAATAATCTGAGAAAAACATTTCATATGTAAAGTATGAGTGAGTCTGGTGTAAATGTACATTTTGTTTTTTTATAGTTATAATGTTTTGGTTGGTGTAATACACAAATTGTAAAACAAATTTAATTACTGACAATAAAGATCATTATTATTATTATTATTAATAGCAAAACTGTTGGGCTAAATTTCCTTATGCCGCTATGTTCAAGCGCCGATATTGGCTCCATAACTTCTACTAGCATCTTTACCCGTCTCTATTCAAACACAGACTTTGACAAAGAAGATGTTGCTTATAATTTTGAAAAAAAAAAACAAAACAAAGTTGTTGATATCACATGATCTGAAAAAAAAAGGGATGTGATAATCAAACTCTTCTAATACCACATGCTTAAAAAGATCACACACAATATTGAGCTTTTTTAGTTTGTATCCAAAAATAATAAAATGTAAAAAAAAACAAACAACTAAATAAATAAATTTAAACAACATTTACCTAATATATAAATTAAAATACAATAAAATAAAAAGCTTTGAGTGTGTTTAGTATGAGTGTAAGTTAAATTCACACTGAACGCTTAAATTTATTTTCGACTTTTTCCATCCATCCATCCATCCATCCATCCATCCCAGTGGCGCTACATCCCATGGAGGGCACTGGCCTGCTTCAACACATCCCTCCATTTAGATCTCACCTGGCCTGTCGTCTCAACGCCCAACTGTTGTAGATCTGCCTCCACATCATCAATACATCGCGTACGGTGTCTGCCTTTGGGTCGTCTGCCTTTTGGTTTTTGCCTGTAACCAAATTTCGAACAAGGACAAGTTGTTTTTTTTTAAAAACTAACTTCGGGAATCTACAGTTTTAATAACATTCTTTCCAGGTGACCTGCCCAACGTAGTCTGTTCTTTTTTCTACTTTTTAGTGCGTTTTAATCTAAGCGCTGTTTTGATTTTTTTTTCTTTCCCTTTTCTACAATCGTTTTGGATCAATGATATACTTAACCCTTTAGACGCGTGTGTTAGTTTAGCCTCTAAACACTAGCATTGTAAATCCAATTTCTATGCACTCCTAGTAAAAAAAAAAGCCCAGCAATTTAAGGGTTAAGTGATCGAGTGTAAGATTAAACTATTTGATGTCTCGTTACATCAGCACATTATGATAAATGTTTGTTTGTAAAATGTTTTACATGTTTCGGATGTTCCTTCAGAGTTGAAGATAGTTTACTTCCTAGTCTAAACCTCCCGCAGGACGACGGGGGATGGGAGCGGGCAGGGTTTGAACCCTCGACCGTCGATAAATCCGAACGACAGTCCAGCGCGCAAACCGCACGACCAGGCAGCCATGATGATGGCATTGTTCAAGGGCGGATTGTTTGCAATCAGCCACCACAATGCAGTTATTACTCTCAGATCGGAATAAGGAGAAAGGGTCTCTAGTCTTAGTTTCCAATTTCTAGTTTTAGTTTTTAAATATATAAACCAAATTTCGGACAAGGACACTTCTTTTTATAAATACTAGCCTGGTGATTCTACAGTTTTTTAAAATAAGCGGTGGACCGTTTGATAACACTTTTTAGCCTGTCATACTTGACTGATTTTAATTTGGTATTACCAGGATCATATGTTGGTCGATCTTGTTAGCATTGCTGGAGGAGTCTCATTTATATTTCTGCATCTCACTAATGAAAAATAAAAATGCAGTTTATTATTATGGGTGATTTCAACCTACCTGAAATAAATTGGAAAACATTAACTATAGATAAACACCAAAACCTTAAGAACATAGGTGAGCTTTGCATAGAAACTTTACACAACCTAAGTTTAGATCAAATCATTAAAAAACCAACTAGATTAAACAACACATTAGATCTCTTCTTAACCAACAGACCTGGATTAGTAGTTGATTATGATATTATCCCTGGTCTATCAGACCACATCATTAAAATTCGCTGTCAGATAAAAGCAGTAGCCAATATAAAACTCAAAAGAGAAATCTTACTCTGGAACAAATGCAACCTAACACAACTACACCAAACTGCATTAAACTTTCAACAAACATTCTTATCAGAAAGAGACATTAACCAACCAGTCGATGACCTCTGGAATTTCATTAAAAACTATCTTAAAACATTATGGAAAATCACGTTCCAACTGGATACATTACAGACAAAATAAATAAATTCTGGTTTAATAATAGATTAAAGAAACTTTATAAACAGAAAGAAAACCTTATAGAAAATTTAAAGAATCTAAGGCAGAAAGAGTTTATATAAAGAATATTTTTTGAAAAAGGTTTATCTAAATGGCAGGAACTCCGTCCTTAATACTAAATCTAATAATAATGTACAATCTATTTCCCTTATTCGATATCAAACAAAATAATTAATTACCATTAATTAATTTTCGAATTAAGTATTTTTGTTTATTGATTCGTGTTCTGTTAAGTACAGTAAATGATTGTTTAAAGTATCAACTTGATCGGAGAATGCGTGAGGGATAAATGGTGTTAGCGATTATTTAACGGGATTAAACCCAACAAATTCAGTCATATATTTGAATACTGAAGTATTAGTTTTGCTTCTTGCTATTAAAACAAAATAATGAATTACCAGTAAATAATTGACTAATTGATTGCTTTTTTATTGATACATGTCTTGTCTACGTCAATGAATAATTGTGCGAAGTTTCAGCTTGATCCAATAATGCAGGGGTTCTCAACCTCTGGGTCGCGACCCCTTGGGGATCGATTGACGATTGGCCAGGGGTCGCCTAAGACCATCGAAAATATAGATTGTTATTGTCTACTCTTCTATTGCTGTATGAGTGTGTTTGGCCGGGGGGGGGGGGGGGTCGCGGCAGAGTGGGGGAATGTAAGGGGGGTCGCCGAGCATAAGGGGTTGAGGACCGCTGCAATAATGGGTGTTGGAGAAATAACGTGTACGCACTTTTAACCAGATAGATATATGAGTTGATTTGCAATACCCCCATTGTCTAGCTATCGCCCCTTTATTTCATAATTTTTAGATCCGCATTAGAAATGGTTTATACGTATGTGCATACATTTAGCTTGTGATTTTTTTTCCAACGTAACCTTAATAACTGCTTCTTTTACTCAGTCTACCGTGAACCAAAGAGTATATGACTATTATATTTTTTTATTGCATGAACCAGAAATAAGCCACGGATACTTATTTTAAAAGGCTAACTTGGTGATAACAAAATAAGCAGCGGACCCTTTGATAATACTTTTTAGCCCGTCAGACTTGACTGATTTTAATTCTTAAAATAGTAACTAACTCCTATTGAATCCCCTCCTGACGAGTCTTTGTAATTTATCTTTTTAGAGCTTCAATTATTAAGTTAACCTACATATAATAAAGCAGGCCTGGGGGTATGCCGCATGTGTATCTAGGAATATAGCGCTAAACTATTCAGAATTAGGCGTATAGTTCGAATCTCGGTGGCTTTGGGTTTCTATAGTATCTGTATCGCATGATCGATAAGGCTGTTAGCACACAAGGGCATCAAACCGTAACACTGATCTGACTTTGAAATATTTTAATGGATTTACCTCTTTGCTCTTATGAAACACCAGTTTTCTTACATCGTAGTTGTATGTGAATCATATATCGAAAGTAATTTATTGTTTATATTTTATACAATGTAGAGATATAAAACTTTAACAGAGATTATGTTAATATAAAGACTTTTCTTTTTTTCTGCTCAGGTAAATTTGTAAAATTGTTTTCATGTAATATTTGAATCATTAGTTAGTGAAACTGTATTTAAAGGCAGTCTTTTTTGATGAGCTGAAAGATGGTCGGCTTTACAGAGGTGCCCCACGGAAACGCTATACAGACCAACTTGCTCTAACTGACATAGAGGAGAGCACCTAGCTGTAGACGGCTTCGGAACGAGACAGCTGGAGGTCACACTTACAAAACACAGCGGGATATACATTGGGAGACCAAAATAAAATCCACTACCGAGGACAGGCAAAAACGGAGAAAGGGAGAATCAAAATAGCCCACCGGCTGAAAATGGTTATGTCTGCGCTGGATGTGGCAAAATATGTAGGTCGCAGCTGGTCTGCGCAGCCACATGAAATACTGCACTCGTCAATAATCTTCGGACTCTAAGACAAGCCTTATATATATATTTATTTAAACATAAAGCTGTTCAAACGTACTAGATCCTCTTTCTCTCCGTATTTATTTGTCCACATTTCGACGGATGTCTTCATTTCGCTCATGACTATTTCACTCCCCTGTTATGATTGGGCTTCAATAGCTTTGTCGTTTGTTATCAGAAAATGTTTCAATTTGGTCCAGACTTAAAGGAGAATGCATGCTCTTTTTATATAACACAAAATAAAGTTTATAAAATCAAACATTAATTTAATTTAATGAGGTCAAATCAACGATGGTATCGTCAATTAAGAGAGAAAGAGTTAAAGTTTCAAACCTTGTTATGTAATCTACGGCCCTCTGTATAAAGAGTTCTCCCCTTACATAAAAAAACATACACACACACGACACACACACATACACAAGTAATATTTTTTTATGTCTTTTATATAAGCGTCATAGCTCACCCCCCCCCCCAGACAGCCGTAATGGGAAGTCAAGCATAAAGAATGTGGATTACGAATGGAGCCTATCCGCCATTGACCCTACATCTATTTGCCCCGACTTTCTAAAGTACAAGCTGCGTAACACTTTTGACTAAAATAGACTAAGGAATTAAATTAGGAATTTGAACTCTGACTCCCTTTGTTAAGTGCCCAAGCGGTTTATTCTACTGCCAAAAGTACTGACTTAACACGAAAATGACTTTTGGACCATAATACCCATTACAGACTTACTGTAGAGAGGTTTTGTTTTAAATTGTTTAACTCTAGGGGATGTTAATTTTACAAAGCTTATATCAACTCTGTCTGTCTGGTAAAAAGTGTGTACACGCTATTTCTCCAACACCCATGCACGGATCAAGTTGAAACCTGAAACAATTATTCATTAACATAGACAAGATATGAATCAATAAGAAAAATTAACGAATCCTTCATTATTCACAGATACGAATAAATATGTAGGGTTTCGTCCCCTTAGATAGATAATTGAAAACACAATAGTGACTTGTATTCTTGTTTCATTCTACTGTTTGTTTTCGACAGCTAAGTAAACCGTTTGTGTTCTGGGGCTCCACTGTGTTTCAGATTCACTGTTAGCAGCTTTCTTGAACGAAAAATGGATTAGTTAATCTACTGTTTTCGCTATAAGAATAAATATCGCACGTCTGTAATTTAGGCCTATATATATTACTTTTGCCAACAGAATCAATTTTGAGATTTATTAGAAACACATGCTAAAATGCATCCTCAATGAAAATCGTAATAATAAGGCTTGTCTTCGAGTCCCAAAATTAATGAGGAATGCAGTATTTCCCGTTTCTACGTAGCCCCAGCTGTGACATACATATTTAGCATAACCATTGTCCGCAGAATGAAAATCATATCTCAGTAATAAAAAGTAGATCAGTGTTTCTCAAACTTTTACCAGGGACGAAAAAAAAAACACCTCCATATGCCTATACTGCGTACCACAACGAATGGGGGGGGGGCATCACCGCCCGTATGGATCCCACTTTGCCCCCACCCCTTCCACGTCCCTAAGCCTCTAGGTCGCAGAGCTACAAAGGTTGAGAACCGCTGGTCTAGAGGAAGGGAAAAAAAAGGATCACACGCTAAACAAAACCTCTCATGATACTGAACCTGATATTTTTGGCAGAGTTCCATCATGCAACACTGCAATGTAAGCCATCGTGTTGTCATTTCTTCTTGCCGTGCCACTAAGAATAAATATGTCACGACGACTTGATACAGCTGGGGATCAACATGCTTCGCTTGACCTCCCACAATAAAAAGTTCGTCTGCGCTGGTCGTTTCATTAAGTGCACGAGCCCCGGCTAAACATGCTTTTAATTAGATGGTTGCAGTATCAACATGTATAAACTATTTTTAAGAAATTGAAATTTGAAATACCTACTAAACATGCTTTGGATTAGATGGTTGCAGTATCAACATGTATAAACTATTTTCTAACAATTGAAATTTGAAATACCTACTAAACATGCTTTGGATTAGATGGTTGCAGTATCAACATGTATAAACTATTTTCTAGCAATTGAAATTTGAAATACCTACTAAACATGCTTTTCATTAGATGGTTGCAGTATCAACATGTATAAACTATTTTCTAGCAATTGAAATTTGAAATACCTACTAAACATGCTTTGGATTAGATGATTGCAGTATCAACATGTATAAACTATTTTCTAGCAATTTAAATTTGAAATACCTACTTAACATGCTTTTCATTAGATGGTTGCAGTATCAACATGTATAAACTATTTTCTAGCAATTTAAATTTGAAATACCTACTAAACATGCTTTTCATTAGATGGTTGCAGTATCAACATGTATAAACTATTTTCTAGCAATTTAAATTTGAAATACCTACTAAACATGCTTTTCATTAGATGGTTGCAGTATTAACATGTATAAACTATTTTCTAGCAATTGAAATTTGAAATACCTACTAAACATGCTTTTCATTAGATGGTTGCAGTATTAACATGTATAAACTATTTTCTAGCAATTGAAATTTGAAATACCTACTAAACATGCTTTGGATTAGATGATTGCAGTATCAACATGTATAAACTATTTTCTAGCAATTTAAATTTGAAATACCTACTAAACACGCTTTTCATTAGATGGTTGCAGTATCAACATGTATAAACTATTTTCTAGCAATTTAAATTTGAAATACCTACTAAACATGCTTTTCATTAGATGGTTGCAGTATTAACATGTATAAACTATTTTCTAGCAATTGAAATTTGAAATACCTACTAAACATGCTTTTCATTAGATGGTTGCAGTATCAACATGTATAAACTATTTTCTAGCAATTGAAATTTGAAATACCTACTAAACATACTTTTAATTAGATGATTGCAGTATCAACTATGTTCTAGCAATTGACCTCATTCCCCAATCTTAAACAAACAGCAGTTAGTCACGTGCTTCTCTATCTCTTCTATACAAATTACGATCTAATTTTAATCAACAATGGTTATCACGTGACAGTTTTTTTCGTTGTTTTATCAATAGTTTCACGTGACCGTTCGTTTTGATGAATGAGGTCCATTCAAATTTGAAATACCTTTTTTTTGGACAAATATATTTAGTGTGTCGGGAAGGGGGGAGGAAGTAAAATCAACACATCCGACACTAATCGGTGATAAGCTCGGATCGCTTGGGTAATGTAATATTTCTGGGTTACTCAGAACAATGATGACCTGACCTTCACCTTATTACCGGAGATGCTCATTTCAGTGAAGAAATAAAACAGAGCTACACCTTCTTCCCCCTTTCCCCACTGCAAAACACTTTTAATCCTGAACCTAAAATCACCACAAAAAAAATGCACTCGCTAGAAATACACAATATAATTTCATTTCAATACTATATTCACAAAAGTGGACATTAAAAAAAAACTTATTTTGATCAACTTATTGACCGTGAATATTCTTTTCACCTTGTACAAATAACTGTCCTAATATTTATTTCACCAGCTTCTGAGAAATAGCTAGAAATGTATTTTCAACACTATGGAAAACCCATTTTCTAATTCTGGCAGTATTTGTATCTTTTTGAACTTAATTTGTTATTAACATTCTATTTATTCAAAACATGAGACCTTGACGCGTACATTACGTGTCCATCGGCTTCTTTAAAATACCTACAGCATCAATTTACTCAAACGCATAAAACAAACAAAGTGCCGGATTTAAGAAAATTTGACCAGTGATGCCCGACCTAATTCGACCTCCCGGCCATTTTCATTTTCGACACTCGTGTCGCGGACCGTATGAACTGTATGAACGAAAAGTTACAGAAACAAAATGAGATTGACCTGAAACTATTTGATTAGAAGCCCGTGGATCTAGTACTTACATTAATTAATGGGATATTTCACGTTCATCTTTTTTTTTATACGCGCCAGAAAATGGCTTCATTTCTCTACTTAAAAAAATGAACAACATTAAAGCTAGCTATAGCACCGTCTCATTGTCTTTTTTCTCTTTTTTGGTCAATATTTCTATCGATCCTCTAATCTCTAAGCGTAGAGTAACATTTTTTTTATTCACCGTTTAAAATCAGGAATGCCGTCATATTTGTTGTATAATGCCGTTTATATGTTATTTTTTAAAAATAGAACTGGTTAGATCAGATTGTTAGACAAGACTCACTGTCAAAATCATCATTGACGATACAGAAGTAATAAAATTACAAGGAAAGCTACGTGAACATGCTGAAGTAACAAGTCTCTTCATTTTAAGCTAAGAATATTTGTTCAGACAAAATTATTATTGTATAGGTTATCGTAGTACAGAATCTCAGTTGTATTTTTTTTTTTTTACACAAAACATAAAAAAAAGTTTATTTAAAAAAAAAAAATGCGTCCATGAGAGTTTGAACCAAGTACCTTTGGCTCTAAAAGCCAACATTGAATGTAAATACCACTGGAACGATGTACACGTTACCAATTGAGATTATATTAACATACATTGCCAGGTGGACATGGACCCGAGAAACCTGGCAAGTAAAAAGTGTACAATGGCGACGTACTGATGCAGCCCTATGCTTTATTTGGACTCCAAAGGGCTAAATCAAGTAAATCAAGTGAATGCATTAAATAGATGCACTTAAACGTATACCTTTTTTAAAACAAAGTATAACTTATCAACTCTATCTTTATTACTATTTTTTTTATTGACAAAACGTTAGCCATATTTCTCCAATACAAATTTCAAAAAAGATATTTAAAACTTTTGTTAAAACCTAGCACTGCTATAGTCATGTTTTTTATATAGTCTGTTGCTAATAAAACACATTTACATGTAATCATAATAAAAAGTCTTTGTTAACATTCTTGGATTTACTAGTCTCGAAACTAAATCCTCAGAGAGCGACTTTAAAGGGAGATAAAAAGAAGTTACTATTGCAGAAAAGTTAAAATAACAAGAAGACATAAGGAGTTTCTGTTACACAAACCTTTTGGCGGTCTCTTTGGGTCAGTCGTATTTATATTGAAAGGGAAAATGTCGACCTAATTTTACATACAAAAATTAAATATTCAGTGAACCAAAAAGTAATCGCTGGATCACGTGCATCTACTTTTGAGAATAATGACAATATTTTACAATTCGAATTGTACAACTCACACTGCTGGCTCTATAGACCAGAAGTTAACAGCTTTCTTTTTTAAATCTCTTTTTAAAAGAACCCTTAATGTAAGGTACAAAATAATGATTTTAGAACACCGAAAGCACCCAGTGCGCCTATTTCGATTTTCTTTGTATCCCAAAGCCTTAGTACAAAAACAGCCCGAATAGCACAAACATATTATATTAGCAGCTCTTTGTTAAGGAAACCATACGAGATACGTGCCCTGCCCAGCGTAATTGTTAGACCATAAGAAGTCCCTCTATACTAGTGATGTCCAACCTAATTCAATCTGCGGGCCATTTTAATTTTCAAAACTGGTGTCGCGGGGCAAATGATGGAAAAGATACAAAGACTTAATGAAATTGACCTGAAACTAGTTTTTTTTTCAAACCCGAGGATCTAGTACTGACATTAAATTATTGGGGCATTTCAATTTTCTCTTTACACTTAAAACAAAAATGGCGTATGTTCTGTTTATATTTTGTTATTCTTGTTTTTAAAAACAGCCAGATTTTCTTTTTAACAACAAACTTGTTGGCTAGGCAATGGTATCATGTTCTACAAAAAGTAAAGATCCGTTCACTCTTTCAAGTAGATTCTCTAGTTCTATTTCATGAACGCACAAATGTTAAATGCCTTGGTAGTAGTCACTTTAATATGCATAATCAAATGTCACATAATAAGCATTGACAGGTGAGCATTGGGCTTATTGCATATAATAGATGTGAAGCAACAAGTGATGTATTGAAGAAGAGATCTTTTTATTTTTGTTGTTATTTTCTTTTTTTAATTAATGCATTTTTACTTGCGCACCATTAATAATAATAAGGCTTGTCTTCGAGTCCAAAGATTAGTGAGGAGTGCAGTATTTCCCGAGGCTGCGCAGCCCCAGCTGTGACCTACATATTTTGCCACATCCAGGGCAAGCATAACCATTGTCCGCAGGAGGTCGATTTAGATTTATTTTTCGCTGTCTGTGTTTGTCCTCGGCAGCGGATTTTCTTTTGGTCTCAAATGTGTATCCCGCGGCCTTCGTGAGTGACCTCCAGGTGTCTCGTTCTGAGGCCGCATGCAACCAGGGGCTCTCTTCTATGTCAGCCAAGGAAAGTTAACGCCTAAGCTGATCTTTGAAGCGTTTCCATGGCACGCCTCTGTTACGTCGACCGGCGCCTTCGACACGGAGGTCACGCGTCGACCATTTTTTAGCTCACCAAAAAAAGACTGCCTTTGGCATACGTTCGTCTCCCATACGGGATACATGCCCTACCCGTTCGCAAGGATATCGCTGTTTGTAGTGCCGTCTTGCCACCGTATGTCCATGATGGAGCGCAAACATCTTTGGTGGAAGTGCTCAAGAAGTCTTAGTTGTTTTCTATATAGTGTCCATGTCTCAGAGCCATATACAAGGGTTGAGGGAACCACCGCCTGGTAGACATTGATTTTTGTAGGCGGAGCGTTTACTTACACATCAATGGAATTTTATTTTTCTGTGTCTTTTGAAGGTATGATTGTGATACATATATTTGAAACGTATGCACCAAAATAACTCTTTATTTCAAAGGTTTTGGATCTACATTGAATGGTTGAAATGTATGTGCATATTATATGGAGGCTTGAATTTTTCTACAAAATCTACAAAATCAAAAAAAAAAAAAAAGAAAAACCAGAACAAATTACAAAATTAAATAAGTTCTACCTTAACTCTGTATCTCGACATTAAAAATTGTTATCTTACTTAAACCAAAAGCATAAAATAGTACAAATATTTCGCACAGATTTATTATTGTTAGTCTAGATCATTGATGCCCAAAATACGTCCCGCGGGCCACATCCGGCCCGCGACGTGGATCTATCCGTCGGCACAAAGTGTAGAAAATCCCTTCCCACTTTCCAAAAACAAAAAAGGTTTAAAAAAGTATCTTATCTACGTTTGGGTCCTGACTTTATCTCTGATGGATTGGTACCGTGACCTTTAACAATGGTACATTTAGGAAGTGGAAAAAGCGAAGAAAATACAGGTGAACTGTAGTAGAACTGATAACATTTAGATATCCTATTAATTAATGTAAGTACTTGATCCTCAAGCTTCTAATCAAATTGTTTCAGGTCAATTTCATTTCGTTTTTGAAACTTTTCGGTCATGTGGCCCGCGACACTAGTTTCGGAAATTAAAATAGCCCGCAGGTCGGTTTAGGCTGAGCATCACTGGTCTAGATCTAATATTAATTTCATCACATGACAGAGTCAAACTAACTAGAATTATACATAATGTAAGCATTTTTCTACAAGTATTTTAAAAGTATTTCTTGTTATTGTGATTATTCGTGTCAACAAATCATATAATAGAACTGACCTAGAGTTGATGTTAACCCTTAAAATACTGAGTATTTTTAATAGTTTTTTTTACAAGAGTGCATACAAAATAAAATTACAATTCTAGTGTTTAGAGGCTAAACTACCACACGCGTCTTAAGGGTTAATAGATTCTTCTGTAAAGACAGTGTTTCGGAGTGGCTGAGTGCTTGAAGGCAAACCATCGCTTTATTGATGCGATGTCCTATATCGTCCTCTTATTACTGTCTTTACCAACTTTACTTCCCAGAATGGTCAAGAGGTCAAATTTCTGTGTTGTTTTTCATCACTGACTGCATTAACACCCGGACAAACTACGAATTAAGTAGATTTAACAAGCAATAGAAAAGAAAAATACTTTTCAAAAACACAGCTTATCAATGGGGATTACTGCCATTTATTTGAAAAAAAAAAACAACAGAATTAGTTAATTAGTACTAAATTATTAACTTATGGTTAATTTTTGGATTGATTCGTGTTATGTTATCGACTTTGAATAATTGTGCAAAATCTCAACTTGATCCGAGAATAGGAAGTGGGAGAAAACACGTAAAAAAATAAAAACGTAATAAGGGGGCTAAATCCACATATATATATCCACATCTATCATTAAGTAGGATATATTCCCCTTATTTCAAAATCATACAAAATAGTTAATCCCCAACAATTAATTCATTGTTTAATTTTTCTTTTTTGATTGATTCATGTCTTACCAGGTTCAATTAAAAATTGTGAAAAGTTTAAATTTAACTAGATAGTGGGATATGGGAGAAAAAACAAATCCAAACTTTTTACCATATAGACAGACAAACAGACAGACAAACAGGTAGACAGAGTGATTTTATCATTGCTTTGTATTAAATACTTTGGGTATTCTATTATTAAATGTAGTTTCAGAGAAGCATCGAAAATGTAGTAAAACATTTATTATTGAAATATTATTTAAAGACGTCGCTCTATTTCTGTTCACAGATTCGACTAGAAGAAGACCAGGCTTAAAACCTTAAGTTGTGTTCTCGCTTGTTTGTGTTTACTTCTAAGTCTGCAAACTAAATTGCCCTGGCAGATGTTAAGCTGACTGAACAGACGAACTGAAAATACACACCCGAGTTCGTGTAGCGCAAATCATTTATCAAAGTGCATTCGAAAAGGTTTGTCTAATAGTGGACCACAACTCGATTAGTGACCACTACTTTTGATATTGAAGATCTCGGTCATGTTAAAGGAAAACTCACAATAATTTTTCCAATTTGAGTTATTGGCATATTAAATCTCTGCTTAAAATTTGAAATAGAATAAATTTGTTGAAAATATTGGATACTTTCCTTACTAAATAGTCTACTGCTTTATTGTTTAACGTATTTATTTCTATTTCTGCCCTTTACGATACTATTAATAGTGAATAGTTGTAAAAATGGTGTATTTCTATGGAAAAAAAAACAGCTCGCATAGTTGATTTTTAAAATTACATTTTTCGCTTTCAGAAAATAAAAAATGTAGCCATAGCATCAGAATTCTGAAAGGTCTAAAATATTATGATGTCAGATTTTCAAAATCTTTTCAAGTTTACTAAATCTAAAAGGGACGGACGGACGGACGGAAGGACGGACAGAATGACAGACATTCCACACAAAACTAATAGCGGCTATTTCCCTGTCTGGGACCGCTACAAAGAGAGATTAAATAAATAATAACTATTGTCCAGAAATATATCAAGTATAGGTAAAGTTAAAAAAAGAGAGAAAAAATAGAGAGTTCAAACGAAAAAGAGAGACAAGGTGCTTCAATTATAAACAAACCAGATAAAGGGAGAGAGAATTATAAAAGAATATAGTACTGTAGCAATTGACCAATGTTATTTACATATTTGTGTTATTTCTTTTTAAAGGTTTTTTTTGGAGTTCATCTAGAGATATATATTTTGTCAAACAAAAGTCTTAAGAAATACAAACCCTAATTCATGTTACATCTGACTTCTTAAAAAAAAAAAAACTCCCAGAAGACCCCAACACGGACAGTTTGACCAAACAAAGGACAGCACAAGTTATCTCCCCACATGCATCAAAACTCTCGCCTTCCATTTTCTCCTCACTCCCCCGTCTCGTGGTGTGAAGTAAAACTTTCCCTCGGGGGTAGCGGCGGCAGTACAAATGTGTCAGTACAAATATATTTACGTCATTAGGAGGATTTCGTTCACACTGGTACGACTTCGTGCGTGTGTGTGTGTGTGTGTGTGTGTTTGGTATTCTTATCATGCAGTAATGAAACGATCACTTTAATTATAGAGAGCTACCTATTCTATTAGATCGCCTAGTTTAAACACTGTAATTTGTTTTTTTTAGTTTGAAAGTTAAAAGTCACATTTACAGAATAAGAGGTGGCTGTGATACGGGGCGATGCCCCCCCCCCTTTTTTTCTCTTCACGGAAACCTCCCATATATGTTTTTTTTTTTGTTTTAAAACCAATAAAGAAAAAAAAAGTGATGCTAACTTCTCGTTCATTTCGTTGTGGGATTCGAGAGTAGTGAGTGGCTAAGCAATGTTGGATTCTTTCTGGAGAGCTATTTGGCAGTTTAGTTTCGTATCTCTTCCTTGTCATGCGATTGTAGCATTTACTGCATACGCCTTGCCCAATTTCTGTTCCTTGATAAGGAGATATGGAATTAATTATTAGATGTCCATATTTAGTGGCTTTAATTTGAATTGTAATTTTTCAAACGCACTGGTTATAGTTATAGTAGTCTGTAGTTAGTGTATAGGTCTACCTAGGTTAGGGCCTAAATGTTTCTTATCAGCTCCGTACTGTCGTTTTGATTACAAATTACATAGATGAAAATCTCTTTGATAAGTTTTTCAACTTAACAGTAAGGGGATTCTATGTAAGATCAGGTTTGTCCATTTGTATTTCCTTAGACCAGTGTCTACTTATCTTCTTACCTTATAGATTATACACGTTGGCTCAAAAGAGAGGATGACGTGTTATTCTAGTCATGCATGGTAATCAGTCACTTCAACTTTGTTAAGTCGCTGATTTTCATCTCTGATTCTGGCAACCTATTCTAAGATACTAAGAAAGAAGAAGCACTTGCGCGAATTTGTCCTAGCATAAGAAATAAGAAATGTGACTTTAACTTTGTGTTTTTTTCTGGGTATTTTAGTTGTTTTTGTTTTTCTGTTTGTAAATGTATGTTTAGTTCTCTCTGCCCCGTCGTTGAGGAAGGGAAGGGCAGAGATGTATATTGGTCCCCTGGAAGGGAAATAGTTCATTTTTATGCTAATAAGGTTAAAAACAAAGGACAACTAACTACATTTCTGTAATAACTAAGATATCGAGAATTAACACGAAGGAGTTGTATCAGAAGCATGAGTAAATCGGATCTCAGTAGCAATTGCTTGGTGATTGTCGTTATGTAGTCAGATCTATATCTTTTTTTTTCTAATTGTTATTATGTTCCTATTTATAGTGTATAACAGCTAATGTGTTTTTTTTTCTTTTATTAAAACCACAACAGATCTAAGTCAATCTCAATGTAGACGTATAATAATAATATAAGATTATTATATGTTTACCTCGTTTAGTTTTACTGTCATGGTTTACCGGGTAATGTATCAGAGTGAAACGCTATAGAAACATCTTTCTGTTTTATAAATAACGTTTTTACAAATTATCTATTCAAGCTATGTTGTATTTCCAAAAACAAATGTACTTCCGGTGGTTCTCTCCCCTAACTCTTTATTACGTATCACTATGGAGTTTGGGGAATTGACCAGTGTATGTACATGCTGATCACCCCTGATATTTACGACCAGTAATGCTTTGAGGGAATATTTTGTTCTCTGTACTAATTATAGATAGCCACGCCTACTTTGAGATGAAAGAAACATCTTCAGAGTGGCTTGTGAAATGAAAAATAACCTCAGAGATCCTGGAAGCTAGAATTAACATTTGCGAAAGAGTTTACATTGATCGATTTGTTTTAGCTCTTCTGCGTTCACTAGATATGTTATTGTACAAGTCTTGTTGCAGGTTCTTGTGAAGTGGTAGGAATTGAATTGAAACTTTTGTGTGATGTCCTTCAGAGTAAATATATGTAATGACCACGATTTAACAAAAATACAAATCAAACTAAACTATTGAACATATAATCCCTGGGATTTGCACATTCTCACTCTCTTTCTCTCCCTTTCACTTATTCTCTCTAACTATCCCTCTCTTTCTCTCCTTTTGTCTTATTCTCTCTAACTATCACTCTCTCTCTCTCTCTTCATCACTTCTCCTCTTCTCTTCTCAATTTCACTCTCTAACATCCACACTCACTCACTCACTCAATCCACACTCACTCACACACTACTTGCTAATTTTCATACAATTTTAATACAAAGTAACATCAAAATCACAAAAAAAAATGTTAAAGGGAAACTCCGATGGTTTTTCAAATTTGAGTTATTTACATATTTAAATTCTAAGTAAAAAGTTGTAATAGTAAAAATTTTTACATTTTTTTATTTAAATGCTTAGAAACATTTATATTTAATAAATAAGACAGTAAGTTCTTGACATCTAAGAAAAAAACGTTCTTTGATATTTTGTTTTTAGGTTAGGCATACGTCACTTCCCTCAACAATACTGAAAGGGAAACTAGATTTGACCAATCGTATCGTTTCATTCTTATAGAAGTTGTTGTTTTTGTTTTGTTTTGTTTTTACATGTTTCGGATGTTCCTTCAGAGTTGAAGATAGTTTACTTCCTAGTCCAAACCTCCCGCAGGACGACGGGGGATGGGAGCGGGCAGGGTTTGAACCCTCGACCGTTGATAAATCCGAACGACAGTCCAGCGCGCAAACCGCACGACCAGGCAGCCAGCTGTTAGGCTGTTAGGCTTAATGACGCCTAGTCCAGAACTATGGTACAGTTGTATATAGATAGATAGATTTAAAAGCATTAGGACAACCAACTCGAGAAAAAAAGCAACATTTTCGTCTAAGCCCCTCCCTGTCCCAAGAAGTAAAAAGATCGCAGGTCTGACCGGTCAGTGTCAGGCTAGTCTAGACTACGTGTAGTCGGTCATGACAAGACAACCAAGCGATAGTGTTTGTTATGTGTTGAGTGGTCAGGCGAGAAAATACCGACTGCCGTGATTAGTCAATCATGTAAATCTACTTTAACACGCATTTTTTTCTTTGCTTACAAGATCTAGATCTAACTTCATAGACGAAGATTTATTTCTTTTACGAGAATGTAAACGTTACTGTAATGGTTTCCCGTTATACACTAAGTCAATAGATTAAATTAATAGGCATGTGTGCCGTCACATAGAAACTCGGTGAAAGTCTGACCGTTTTGAATGCGCAGGAAAATAACGTCAGAAAAATATCAATTATTAAGTTATTATTGCAAATAAAAACAAAATAATAATATATTCATTACCTGTAAATCAAAACACATAGTATATCAAAAATTGTCAAAACCATCGGAGTTTCCCTTTAATTAATAATTAAACATCAGGCTTACACACGACGCATTCCGTGGAGTAAATTTATGGTATCGCAAATCTGACAGCAATCAGGTCATTTCCGGTGCATAAGTAACGATGGACTTAACTAAAAATAGTTCTTGCTGGAATTGTTGTGTATAATTTACTATTCTTTAAAAGAGCAGTATTATGGTCTTTACCTGCTCTAGTGTCTATCTTTATGTCTTTCAAACGAAGTGACTATGGATCATGCGATAGAAATGAGATGAATGCCTGGGCATTAGATATGGTCTGAACGGAAGGCGGATCATTGTGGCGGCAATTGTTTGAACCTGGGACATCGAGACGACAGTTCAGAGCGCATACAACACGACCAGGCATTCATACTATTTTATGTCTCTTCGTTTCTTATGGCTTGCTTGAGTTCGAAATGAATTTTTTAAAAAGTGGTGAATCTGCTTACTTGGAAGAGCTCAGTTAATGACTTATTATTTACTAAACTACAAAAGACTTTGTTTTTAAAGCGTTTAATTTTTTATACAGAGCTTTCCGCTCCGTCGCCCATGTTTATACAGCTTACAGGAAAAGATGTATGTACAGTAAACAAATTCCATCTGGACTTCTAGACTCTCAAATGAGAGTAGAACATGTGATTGGAGGCCCTCCAGCGCGTTGAATGTTCTCCAGATGACCCCTGGACAGGATATTTGGAAATCACGCACGTAATTTGTAACCCTGCGGGGAATCAATCCAAGAGTTCGTCATCATGAGTCAGCACCTCAATGACCTTTGTTGGTCAACTTTAGTCCTGGGATTGACGATGACCATAACAAGTAAGTCCTTCTATTTTTTTCAGCAGATATATAAAGACATTTAAACTACTGTAAATTTAAAATTTTAAGTAACAGAAAGTAGATGCGATGGTGTCTTAACATTTTATGATCACAATTCTTGTACATTTGGCGTGCTTACAGTATTGCGTGTCTTTATGTCTGAGCCTATTTGCTTGTATGCTTTTTTTTTTTTTGAAAGTATCACTTATCACCGGGTTTTGAACTGAAAACTCCTTGGTTCGGAATTTGTCTACGCTGGATGTGGTAAAACATGTAGGTCACAGCTAGGACTGCGCATATTTGTTTTACGTGTAACAGACTAGTTTGAAGGGGTTAGGGTTAGGGCACACATGTTTCCATGAACAGTCAAGTGAGGAGTTACAGATCAATACGAACTGATTAATGGCTAGATGATTCGGGAGAGACACAGTTCTCTTCGTAGGAAAAAAGAAATAAAATATTTTTAAAAATCTTTTTTTTTAAATAACAAAGCTTATCTAAAGAAAAAAGAGCCCCGCACTTACAACTATAACTTTCAATAATGTAGGAGTTATTTCCCTCATTCGATAGCAAACAAAATTGTTAATTACCAATTATTTATTTTATTGACTAATTGTTATGTTTTGTTAGGTACAATAAATAATTGTTTAAAGATTCAACTTGATTCGAGAATGGGTGCCAGACAAATAACCTGTTCAGTTATCTAAAGTTGTCTAAAAATAAATAAATAAATACTTAAAAAAAAAACAAAGTTTATATTAAGCGTATCAGTTAGTTTGGCTCAGTCATATAATTAAATATGTAATTGATTTAGACTAACAATAATAAATCTGTGGCGATTAGAAATATTTGTTACCAATTGTTTTTGTTCAGCGCAATTTTAGCTTTCTCCATCCGCTATGATCCTATCACTAATCTTGACTAGTTGGGAAAGAGTGGTGGAGAAAGAAGGAAATGTCTGGTAAATGTTACTGTGATCGCTTTTTAAATGCATTTATAAAAAAAAAACAGTTGCAAGACCTGAATTCAAACTCTCGGGGTCAGGCTTCCTCAAGCCAACACACTAATCACTATGCCAGCAAATGCCTGAAAATAGAAAATTGTATAGTTAGCTATTGTTAGCTTCAAACGTTAAAGCAACGACCTACAAAGTTTATAGTGGCTGATTCAGCTTATTCTCTTCTATCTCAGAAAGCTAAGAAAATTTAACATAGACAAAACAATAATCAAACTTTTCTACACTGCATCTATCAGCAGTCTCATTAACCTTGCCACTTCACTGGCACAAAGACATAGACTTAATAGACTTAATTAAAAAAGCATCGTATATCACTCAAATACAGCTACCATCTCCTGGAGAGCTTTTTCAAGAAAGATGCATTTCCAAAACACTCACGATTCTTAAAGACAACTTTCACCCATTAAACCACTGTTACCGAAGATCTGAATGAAGTGGTCGTCTCCTTTCTATTAGGACTAAAAAAGAAAGATTTAAAAACTCCTTTATCCCACTATCGGTCAGCTGTCGTCATCGAGAAGTACATAGAAGTCAAACTCATAAAGCGCTGGTTGTGAATGTGTTTGTGTTTCGTGCGTGAATGTTCGAATTTTTCATCCATATTGTTTTTGTAAAGTAGTTACGCTGAGGTTGTCAATTGTAGTCAAACTGATTTCCATTTGAGTGGATCAATAAAATTATCTTATCTTACCTTATCTTATCTTATACCATCACATCAGTCAAGTACAATTTCTTTTCCTTGCCCAATACCAAACAAAAAAATTAATTACCATTAGTTAATTAATTAATTTTTCAATTATTATTTTATTCTTGTTTTGTCAGGTAAAAGAAATAGTTGTCTAAATTTAAGTTTAATCCGAGACAGTGCGTGGTAGAAATAGCGTGTACAAACTTTTGAAACAAACAAACAGACAGAGTGAGTTAATATAAACGTAGTAAAAAAAAAGCATTTGTAAAGGCTGAATCGTATTTCAAAGCTCTCGTACATGTTTTTCAAGAAATTTTTTTTTTAGTTAGTTGGCAGCATTGATCTTTTAATAAAGCGTCCTTGACAACCGTTTTGTTTTTCGTTTGTTTTTGTCGCTTTCGAAATTTCCCCTAATCTTCATTTTAATTTTTTTTTTTCTGTAGGTTCTATTACGGAGGCGCGGTGGCTCAGCGGTAAAGCGCTTGGCTACCGAACCGGGGTCCGGGGTTCGAATCCTGATGAAGACTGGGATATTTAACTTCAGGATGTTCGGGCGCCTCTGACACATTCAGCTCTAATGGGTACCTGACGTTAGTTGGGGAAAAGTAAAGGCGGTTAGTCGTTGTGCTGGCCACATGACACTCTCGTAAACCGTAGGCCACATTAACAGATGACCTTTACATCATCTGCCCTATAGACCTCAACTCCTGAAAGGGAAACTTTACTTTTTACTTTTAGGTTCTATTACATCTGACTCACACGTTTCCATGTCGTTTTTTTTTTTTAGTCTTCTTCTGTTATGTATTATATTGCTCAAAGAAATGTGAATGTAAAGCCGACCTCACAAAGCAAATTGTAAAGAAAGCGCAGGTAACTGTATTCGAAATAATGACGAAAATACCCTTTCGAGTACTAACCCCTGTTTAAACTTGGCAGAATTTAAGTCATTGGTTAACCTGCATGACTAGATGCATGACGCATAGGACTTAATCATCTTCTTTTTTTGAAGTAACGTCTGTATTTTGTAAGATAAGATAAGATAAGATAAGATAAACTCATAACCAAGTAAACTTTTGTTAAAATACTTCACCTTCTGGTAAATGTATACTAATAAATGAATAAATTACACTCTCTGTAACAAACATAGTTACATTTACTTGTACACAATGTCCTGGTGAGTGTATGTCTAAATCTGAACTCTCTAGTTAATGTAAACATCAAGACTGTATCAACTTTAGAATGGAACTGACCCTAACCCTAACCAATTAACAACTTTATTAGATTTTCTTGACATTTAACAAATACTAAAGCTCCTGTACAAATTGAATCTTTTCTCACTGTGGAGTAGTGGCTGTGTCAGACGTCAAGTCTAGACAATGACTATGGTAAAATGGGGACTTTTAAGTCATACAGTCGGTCTTGGAAATATTAACAAAGACTGTCTCCAGAGGATTGTTCTAGAAACGCTTACCATATGGAACTGGGGGGGGGGGGGAATAGAAAACAATGGCTTAAAAAACATGAAAATTGAAGAGAGGATCTGAGGGTGGCGTGTTACCGTGTGGTAGTTGTGCAAAATGTCAAGAACATATTCCAAGCAGTCTCATGGTATAAATATGATGTTATCTACTGTGGTTCTTAGGCTTATTTTTTTTTCTTTTTCTAATGTGTTTTGTGTTCAAAGATAGAGTAAGTAAAAAAAAATATGAACAAATTAATAAAGAACTTAAATCACTTAAATCTGTAACAGCCTGTTTGATTTTGTAATGAGTCATTTAACAGTAGATTTGGGCTCCTACATAATGTTCCCCTTTCAGATCTTTCAATAGGGCAGATGTCAATGTCATCTGTTTATTTGCCAACGACGACCAACCGCGTTTATTTTCCCCAACTAAAGTCAGGTACCCACTAAAGTTTGGGTGGACTAAAAATCCCAAAATTCCAAATCCCAGTCATCACGGATATTTAAACCCAGGACCCCAGGTTCGGAAGCCAAGCGCTTAACCACTCAGCCACCGCACCCCTGTGGTCCTACCTGATAGTGTATGTATGCGTTTTTTTTTTTTTTTTGGGGGGGGGGGGAGGGGGGCCGTGAGCATGTGTCATTGAAAGAAATTTTATCAAAGGCAAAAGACAGAGGTATGGTGAAAGACGGTCAACAGATCTAGTGTGGTACCCCGACGGTTCAGCAAACTGAGTGATAGGTAAAGATGGTGGCGAGGGTCATTTAAATATCACACAAGTTTGTCACCGGAAAGAAAAATCCAATAAAAACCAAGGCGCTGCGGCTACATTGTGCGCTAATAGCAGAAGTTACGAGGGGCTTGCCGGATATGGTCGCACAAGGTCAGTTTCTGATAGATGATGACCCCTAGGTACTTGGGCTTTTTGTCCCATGCCAGAATCTTGCCGTCCATCCGGAGCTCAACTGGTTCCTTCACTATGTCATCCCTACGTGAACCACGAGTAACCACCGACTTCGAGTGGTTCACCTCGAGGCCCCAAGCCTGGCGTAAAAAGACACTGTCGTCAGTGCTTGCTGCAGAGTGCCAATGAGCTGCTGGCGATCTCTGCCCGACTCCCACAACACGATATCGTCTGCAAACAGGAGCGTGAATCGTTATAGTAGACCTCAACACTGACCTGAGACGTGGCAACGAACTATTGGTCTCCTCTGACCACAGGTAAAGACGTCTCGCTGAATGGACATACACTTAACGAGTTTCTGATACGCTGAAAATGTCTACAATTGTAGTTCTCTGGAATTTCTGAATTCAAAAGTCTTTTTAAGGACAACATACAAGAAAATCTTGACACTGATTGGGACGATGCTTGGAGGACTATGTCAGAGGACTGTGTCAGGTGACCGTCAGAGGACTGTGTCAGAATACTGTTCCTGAAGATTGTGTCAGAGTACTGTGTAAGAGGACTATGTCAAAGAACTGCTCAATAGGTCTTATCAGAGCCTGTATCACAGGACAGTGTGCTGTTACGATTGCCTATATCGGATCATTTTATAGACGTTAGCGTTACCCATGAAACACATTTATTAAAGTCTTACTGTCTAAATGTTTACATGAGCGACACCAAAATAATGACCTTTGAAGGAATAAATGATCCAATAAATTGATTGCCATAAATATTGTACCGGTAAGTTTTGCTCTCTCTCTCTCTCTCTCTCTCTTTCTCTCTTTATTTTTCCATCTCTTTATTTCTAACATTTCTACTGTCGAGGATAGACGAAGACGGTGAAAATAAAATCTAACCGGCGGACAACGGTTATGTCTGCGTCGGTTGTGACAAAATATGTAGGTCGCAGCTGGGGCTGCGTAGCCACATGAAACACTACACTTCTTTTTTAGTCTTCAGACTCGAACACAAGTCTATTATTGCTAACGTTATGGTTCTATGTCCATATATGTCCAGATCTAGATGTTGACTCTTTAAGTACTACGCAAGAAAAAAACGACAACATTGTTTTGTACAGTGTAGTTTAGTCGAGAACGTAAGAAGATCTCTAATAACTACCCCCCCCCAGCCCCCGTCCCTCCGAAAAAAAAAGGAACATACGCTCATATGTCATCAGGCATTTGGTTCTTATGTTTGTTTGACATATTTCTGTCACTATCAATTATCGTGGCAACTGATTAGCACCTCTTTCCATGTAAGCTCCTTTTTCATATTTTGTATCAATCTTGTTCTCTCTTTCTCTCTCTCTTTCACTCTCTCTCTTTCTCTTCCCGTCTCTCACGCACACAACCTCACATAATCCCACTCTTTCTGTTCCCCAATCACACACACATAATCTTTCCCCCTATCCCACAACCAAATCCAATCTGACACAGTCTCAACAAACAGCCCCCCCCCCCAAAAAAAAACCACAAAAACTGGCCCATGTTTGACGGACAAGATAACAATGACGCAATCCTAAGCAGATCTGACATTTGGACCTCCTATTACACGCATATGTCACGTGACGGGCAGGACGTATGAAAGTCGAGATGATTGGCGGAAATCAAAGAGAAAGGATTTTGGGTCGAGGGGTCGGACAGCGAAATCAATAAATACTTGTTTGAACAGGACGAACATAAGTTGTAAGAGGCCTTACTTCTAGATCGAACATAAGTTGTAAGGGCCTTACTTCTAGATCGAACATAAGTTGTAAGGGCCTTACTTCTAGATCGAACATAAGTTGTAAGGGCCTTACTTCTAGAACGAACATAAGTTGTAAGGGCCTTACTTCTAGATCGAACATAAGTTGAAAGGGCCTTTACTTCTAGAACGAACATAAGTTGTAAGGGCCTTACTTCTAGATCGAACATAAGTTGAAAGGGCCTTTACTTCTAGAACGAACATAAGTTGTAAGGGCCTTACTTCTAGATCGAACATAAGTTGTAAGGGCCTTTACTTCTAGAACGAACATAAGTTGTAAGGGCCTTTACTTCTAGATCGAACATAAGTTGTAAGGGCCTTTACTTCTAGAACGAACATAAGTTGTAAGGGCCTTTACTTCTAGATCGAACATAAGCTGTAAGGGCCTTTTCTTCTAGATCGAACATAAGTTGTAAGGCTTTTACTTATAGATCGAAATAAATTGCAAGGGCCTTTATTTCTAGAACGAACATAAGTTGTAAGAGCCCTTAGTTATAGAACGAACATAAGTTGTAAGAGCCCTTAGTTGTAGAGCGAACATAAGTTGTAAGGGCCTTACTTCTATAACGAACATAAGTTGTAAGGGCCTTACTTCTAGATCGAACATAAGTTGTAAGGGCCTTTACTTCTATAACGAACATAAGTTGTAAGGGCCTTACTTCTAGATCGAACATAAGTTGTAAGGGCCTTTACTTCTAGAACGAACATAAGTTGTAAGAGCCCTTAGTTATAGAATAGCATAAGTTGTAAGGGCCTTTTCTTCTAGAACGAACATAAGTTGTAAGGGCCTTTACTTCTATATCGAACATAAGTTGTAAGGCTTTTACTTATAGAACGAGCATAAGTTGTGAAGGCCTTCACTTATAGAACTGAACATAAGTACTGTAACTATAAAATAACATTTCAAACATAAAACATTATATAAATCAAATGACATTTGATTGACTGGCTGGTGCAAAGGTTAAACTCTTTCGGGCGTAAAACATTTTTTTTTCACAAGAAAATGGGAGGTGTACATTTCTAGTAAGGTCGTGTTTTTAAAGATGATAAAATAGTCCACAAATCAGTCCTGTTGATTACATAAGACGTTTATTACGTCTGTATTATATAAGATAAGAAGATTATACCGAGTAGTTATGCTATTTACATTTCTAAAGGTCCATTTGAAAGCTAAAGCATCATCTCTTCTCTGTTGCAATAAAAAAAAAATAAAGTTCCCCCTTTTGACATTACGATCTATATGGCAGATGATGTTAATGTCATGTGTTTCTTTGGCCTATTTTTAACGAGCAGGGTGTCATGTGACCAGGACAACAACCAACCACGTATACTTTCCCAAATTAAATTCAGGCACCCATTAGAGTTGGGTGGACTCAGGTTCGGAGGCCAAGCGCTTTACCACTCAGCCACCGCGCCTTCTTCTTTGTTCCAATGATTCATAACATAGATGCACATAGATTACTAGTAATTATAGTTGTTTATATATAGTTCGTCCATCACTGTTCACTGATGACCTCTTTCGTCAACCACGGGGCTTGTCATTGTGGTTTTGTGCTTGCCCTTGTGGCTGGTGAGATCTATAGGAGCCCGGAATGTTCGGCTGCAAACTGGGCAGGTACTTCAAGCTGGAACTTGTGACTGTTGGCTTTTTTTTTCTTCGGCGCTTTTCTTATGTCAGCGTTGTTCTCGTGTCCTCTGTAAATTTTGCGCAAGTATTCACAGCGCGACGTCACAATGCTCTGTCCTATGTTTCCGCATCCCAGCTGGCAGGGGTCAATGTTGAAGAATTTCAGAGACGCTTTGAGAATGTCATTAAAATGTTTTCGTTGTCCACCTTGTGATTGCTTCCCTTAGTTGTCCCTAAAGGAGTCTTTCAAAGATGTGGGAATCTTCCACTCTGCAAACGAAGCTTACCCATCGCTATTGAGACTGCACGAGGATCGTCTGGGTGGTTTGAAAGCTTCAGAGAACTTCTGTGACAGGTATTTTATGGCTGGTTTTAAAGCCTGCTCTTCAGAGAACTTCTGTGACATGTATTTTATCTTGGCACTTAACATTCAGTATTTTTTGAGGCAGATTATGTGGAAATAGTTCAATTTTATTCCTACCAATGCCATCAATTATAGTTACTACAATTAAATCTTTATTTTGTTCATTTTACAGTAATAAGAGAAGCGTTGAAAATCAAAAGCAAGTTTTAAAGACTGTGATTAACCAAAGTGGGTGGTACATTTAGAACAACGACTGACCACATGTTAATTCTGTCTCTTTTTTCTCTATAAAGTACGCTTTCTATCACACTCTTTCCTACAATTTGTCATTCTTTCTTTCTTGTTCTTTATTTCTTTCTGTTTGTCTTTCTTTCAGTTCGTTCTTTCTTTCTGTTTGTCTTTTTTTCTGTTTGTCTTTCTTTCTGTTTGTCTTTCTTTCTGTTTGTCTTTCTTTCAGTTCGTTCTTTCTTTCTGTTTGTCTTTCTTTCTGTTTGTCTTTCTTTCAGTTCGTTCTTTCTTTTTGTTTGTCTTTCTTTCAGTTCGTTCTTTCTTTCTGTTTGTCTTTCTTTCTGTTTGTCTTTCTTTCAGTTCGTTCATTCTTTCTGTTTGTCTTTCTTTCTGTTTGTCTTTCTTTCTGTTTGTCTTTCTTTCAGTTCGTTCTTTCTTTCTGTTTGTCTTTCTTTCTGTTTGTCTTTCTTTCAGTTCGTTCTTTCTTTTTGTTTGTCTTTCTTTCAGTTCGTTCATTCTTTCTGTTTGTCTTTCTTTCTGTTATTCTTTCTTTCGTTTGTCTTTTTTTTTCTGTTTGTCTTTCTTTCTGTTTGTCTTTCTTTCTGTTTGTCTTTCTTTCTGTTTGTTTTTCTTTCTGTTTGTCTTTCTTTCAGTTCGTTCTTTCTTTCTGTTTGTCTTTCTTTCTGTTTGTCTTTCTTTCTGTTTGTCTTTCTTTCTGTTTGTCTTTCTTTCTGTTTGTCTTTCTTTCAGTTCGTTCTTTCTTTCTGTTTGTCTTTCTTTCTGTTTGTCTTTCTTTCAGTTCGTTCTTTCTTTTTGTTTGTCTTTCTTTCTGTTTGTCTTTCTTTCAGTTCGTTCTTTCTTTTTGTTTGTCTTTCTTTCAGTTCGTTCTTTCTTTCTGTTTGTCTTTCTTTCTTTTTTTTTTTTCTGTTTGTCTTTCTTTCTGTTTGTCTTTCTTTCTGTTTGTCTTTCTTTCAGTTCGTTCTTTCTTTCTGTTTGTCTTTCTTTCTGTTTGTCTTTCTTTCAGTTCGTTCTTTCTTTTTGTTTGTCTTTCTTTCAGTTCGTTCTTTCTTTCTGTTTGTCTTTCTTTCTGTTTGTCTTTCTTTCATTTCGTTCTTTCTTTTTGTTTGTCTTTCTTTCTGTTTGTCTTTCTTTCAGTTCGTTCTTTCTTTTTGTTTGTCTTTCTTTCAGTTCGTTCTTTCTTTCTGTTTGTCTTTCTTTCTGTTTGTCTTTTTTTCTGTTTGTCTTTCTTTCTGTTTGTCTTTCTTTCTGTTTGTCTTTCTTTCAGTTCGTTCTTTCTTTCTGTTTGTCTTTCTTTCTGTTTGTCTTTCTTTCAGTTCGTTCTTTCTTTTTGTTTGTCTTTCTTTCAGTTCGTTCTTTCTTTCTGTTTGTCTTTCTTTCTGTTTGTCTTTCTTTCAGTTCGTTCATTCTTTCTGTTTGTCTTTCTTTCTGTTTGTCTTTCTTTCTGTTTGTCTTTCTTTCAGTTCGTTCTTTCTTTCTGTTTGTCTTTCTTTCTGTTTGTCTTTCTTTCAGTTCGTTCTTTCTTTTTGTTTGTCTTTCTTTCAGTTCGTTCATTCTTTCTGTTTGTCTTTCTTTCTGTTATTCTTTCTTTCGTTTGTCTTTTTTTTTCTGTTTGTCTTTCTTTCTGTTTGTCTTTCTTTCTGTTTGTCTTTCTTTCTGTTTGTCTTTCTTTCTGTTTGTCTTTCTTTCTGTTTGTCTTTCTTTCTGTTTGTTTTTCTTTTTGTTTGTCTTTCTTTCAGTTCGTTCTTTCTTTCTGTTTGTCTTTCTTTCTGTTTGTCTTTCTTTCTGTTTGTCTTTCTTTCTGTTTGTCTGTCTTTCTGTTTGTCTTTCTTTCTGTTTGTCTTTCTTTCTGTTTGTCTTTCTTTCTGTTTGTCTTTCTTTCTGTTTGTCTTTCTTTCTGTTTTTCTTTCCTTCCATCTTTTTGTAAAAATTGATTAACTTTTTGTTTCTATCTCTATCTTTCTGTCTTTCTTTCTTTATTTTGTTTGTTTCTTTCTTCCTCCATTTTGCTTGTTTATCTTTTTTAAAAAATGTACATGACGATTTCTAAACCAACGAAGCAATCCTTGAAGGTAGTTGGTTACAGATGAATGAGTCGAACATAATTGAGAAACAGCGCTGTATATGCTCTGGTTCATGAAGCATTTACATTGACGTCCGTATCTATGGAGAGTCTTGGTACATCTTGGTATTACACATATCTTCTTTCTGAGCCAATATATTAAACTCTATGCTTTTCTGGTGTCTGAAATAGAAATCGTCTCGAATGGAATCAAACGTTCCCTGGCTGATATACGTCTTGTCTTGTGACGTCTTGCACTCAGATAATCTCTCTACTGAACTGGAAGATCCCGGACTATTGATTAGGTGTGTGTGGGAGGGGGTTAGGAGGGCGCGGGGCGCGGGGGCTAACGGTTCAAAACTAAGATTAAGCGCCTTCAAAACAAAAACCTTGTCCAGCTCTGGGTTCTGGGGTAGCGACCACTCGTCAGAGGGAATCTAACTAATGAGGGATTTCGGGAGGATCAGCTGGGGCGAGGGAAGAGAGAGGGTTGGGAGGGGTGCTGTAGGCTTATACAAAACATTCACCCTCCATCCCTCCTCCTGTTATACTGTTAAAGATGAGTACTAAAAGACTAGGAGTATCTCTGGGGTCGATAAACTAGCCTGGCTACAAGACGGAACGATGGAAGCGTTTCATGTCATGAAATAAAAATTTTATTATCAGCGACATGCAAGATTGCGATCAAAATGTTAGTAAAGCAAAGTTTTAAAAACAACTATTGGAGATTTTTTGCACATAGAGGAAAATAACTAGCAAGCTTTTTTTTTTTTTTTTTTTTGTATTCTGTGTCCAGAATACGGAAGTACTGGTTAACAAATTATTAAATAAACATACTGGTTAACAAATTATTAAATAAACAATGTAATAAATTTTTGAAAATGTTCAGCGCTATAAAATACAAGCGCGAAATAATTTATATTATTTAGTTGGCAGACGAGAGATTTCAATAAGGCTTCCTTGACCTTGTTTATATTGCAATGTATCTCAAAATCTCTCTGTTACACTGGAATATGGGGGTGAATACTTCCAGGTATTTACAGAATCACTACCGAATGTATTTCAAATTACCAATTTGTTTATTTTTTCAGGAGATGTTTATGAGTGTTTAGGAGATTTTAATCATTTCATGAGATTTCCAGGAGTCCCTGGAAAATCAGGTGGCCGCGGAAACCATGTTATTATATATAGGCTATAATGGTTTAATTTAATAATTTACACATACAATCAGCTCGGGGCCTATAAAAGTGCGGGGGCCCACTGCGGTCGCATAGGTTGCAGTGGCTTAAGTCCGGCCCTGTCTGAAAGCTGGAACTAGAAAAACGTTTCTTTGTGAAATGTCTCCTGAAATGTCATTTCGTTTCCCTTTCAGGCCTAACGATCTACAGAACAGATGACGTCATGTTCATCGTTTTCTGCGGCCCGTGGTTATCGAGGGTATCATGTGGCCAGCGCAACGACTAATCGGATTTATTTTTTTCCCAACTTAGGCACCCTAAAGATCCCGAAATTAAAAATACCAGTCTTCACAAGGATTAAAACCCGGTACCCTACGGTTGGGAAGCCAAGCGCTTTACCACTCATCCCCCCCCCCCCGAACAAACTTGACTAAGTTTCTCAAATCATACCAACCAGGGAAAAGATAGACAATTATTGCCTTCAGCACAAATATCATGCTAATACACACTTTAGTCGAGAACACACATAGGGCTTTACCTTCTAATTGTGAGTGCTTAATTAAATTGTTGTCTCTTAGTATGAAAGATTTTTTTTATGATAACCGAATCATCGGCAATGAAAGAATCTGTACACCCTCGCCATTTTGTTTTTTTTTATAGATATTCAGCCTCCTCTTCCCCTCCCCCCCCCCCAATTAACAACCTGTTGCTCAATCTAGATTCTCCATGTGGGCCAAATGTCCTCTTCACTCCGCCCCTCCCACACATACAGACTGCACTTAACTTGTGTAATGATTGTTCTTCACCCTGTCTTCATAGATCAGATTCTCTCTTAGTGAATTAATAAAGGTTAAAGATGGGAAGAGGAATGGGGGATTTTCCGTATGTATTTGGGAATGTCCACTTCACGTGACCTAATTAGCATAATGCCGTGGTTATCCGAAGAAAGCAATGGTTTTTAATTTGACGGAGCGTTCAAATTTTAATTAATTTTTTAGTTTTGACATTTCAAACACTTCGCGCCATAATGTGCAGTCTGGTAGAAACGTAATCAATAACTCTTTATGTAACTCTTACTTCTGGTAATCTCTTTATGTAATACATCTAATAGTCTCTTTATGTAACACATTTCGAAAGCTCTTAATGTAATACTTACATCTAATAATATCTCTTTATATAATACTTGAGGAAGAAGGAATGTTCGCAATGGATATTTTGAGATCTTCATAGAACTTGTCTTTGTCCTCCTGAAGCGAATATAGTGTGGGGGCATAGGCACTAATCAGAGTGCATTTTCCAGATGCAGTCATCATACTTATGCTTAGAAGCCGTTCCGAGCCACCAACTGGAGGGACTATCATGGGAAGAAGACAGCATAGCAAGCATGTCAGTGGCTACGTTCAGTTCCTTTACTGAGGGCGTTTCGTCTTATTCCCTTAAAACTGGAAGTGATGGGAAGTTGGAAACAGCATTTGGTGAGATGGCGTTTTCAATCTGGTAGAGTTCTGCATAGTGCTCTACCCATCTCTCCATTTGCAGCGCACGATCACTGATGATTGAGCCATCTTATGACTTGAGCGGAGCACACTTGCTGGTGTAATGTCCAAATCAGAGGCATACACATGCAAGAATTGTGGCAAAGTCTGCCGCTCCAGAATCGGCTTGATTAGCCACACCAGATTCTGCCCCGTCTCAAGACAAAACCAAAACCAGTGACTCATCTGGTGGCATCCATTGCCTTTCGACATAAAAAGGAGCCATATATAATACTTACATTTAATTGTCTCTTTATGTAATATTTCACTAATAATCTTATATGAATCATCCGATAAAGAAAAGCTGAGTACGAGTGACCTTGAACTTTGATTGGACCGCCCCCTTTTAAAAAAAAAAATTCATTACATTTACACGCCAAGTGGCAATTATGGACTTCTCACTGAGACAGCGGTAAGTCGAAATAGACTTCAAGAGATCTTAAAGGGGAAATAATCAGGAAGTCATTCTAAAACATTCATTAAATTTGAAAATAAAACTGAGCCTTCTTACTTCTTCGTTCACATTTGATATGTTGGAAGGTTTATACCAGTAATCCTTTATCTGAGATGAACCGCGCAGTGGTTTTAAAATCAGGCAGTTCTCAGTATAGTATTTCTTCTATAGGAGGGTTTCGGGGCCAAAGTCTTGTTCGGGAATCTTGAGAGAGTATGCAGCTTTGAAGGACATGGTCAGCATTCTCTGGTGATGCTTCCACAAGTGCAAATATCCCTAGTCCCGACTTTCAGTTTTCGGAACATATGTTGCTTCATTCTGTTGTGTCCGGTTCTGAGGGGGGAAAATTATGCGTTGGTCATGTCAGGATAGCTTATAATAAGCGTACTTTTTCATTAGTCTTAAGTTGAATATAACACTCTGCCTGGTAGAATAAATCTTTTCAACTTTAAAATAGGTGCTCTGAGGTGATCAGTTAACGCTACTCTACTTATTCCAGAAGCGCTAAAAGAGTCTTACCAAAGACGAAGTGTTGTCTTGTTTGCTTTTATGTGAAATATAATGCCAAATGATTTTTAAAATGTTATTACTTCATAACAAGGCTCTGGTCCATTGATGAATTCGATGGGGGCCGCCTCTGAGTTTGTGTGATAACACAAACTCTCTTTGTAATCTAGTTACTTGTGAAAAGATCTAAGCCAAATTCAATTTGAAGATGATTAAATAATTATACAAATTATAACAAAAACGTTCACCGTGTGGCCAATTAGCTAGTGTTTTATTTTCCCAAAGATATAAATACACCGTCAGATTTATCGGAAAATTGTTGAGAGCGAAATGATTGTCCTGTTCCCAGAACAAAAGAAGAACTTACTTGATTGTTCCAGGAACTGAACAAAATTGATAAATAATTTGTCATTATTAAATTACTTTGATTTATTTGAGTGTTGTTTTTTTTTTGTTTCAAAGTGCTTGTGTAGACTCGACATTAAGAGTAAAAAATAATGATAATGATGTGATAATGATGGATTTGTAGGAATGGGAAGGTTCCCGGTCACTTCATCCCCGGTCACTTCATCCCCGGTCACTTCATCCCCGGTCATTTCATCCCCGGTCACTTCATCCCCGGTCACTTCATCCTCGGTCATTTCATCCCCTGGTCATTTCATCCCCTGGTCACTTCATCCCCCGGTCACTTCATCCCCCGGTCATTTCATCCCCAATTAAATATTTTATATATAAATATGATTATGTAGAATGCTTTCTTTTTTACATTTTATGACATATTACTAATGCGTTTACAGTGTTTCCTCTTCCACTTTGTATTCTTAATGAGAAATCTAATATTATATGTTAAATCTGGATGTGTACTTAGCTATAGCGTAATGATTAAAGGCCAAGGTGTAGTGCAAGTAGTGGGAATCTTTTGAGAGATAGAAGTGCGATTAGAATAATTATGACCGTGCCGCTGATAACTTATCATCAAAGGCCAAGGTGTGGTGCAAGTAGTGGAGATCTTTTGAAAGATAGAAGTGCGATTAGAATAATTATGACCTTGCCGCTGATAACTTATCATCAAAGGCCAATGTGTGGTGCAAGTAGTGGAAATCTTTTGAGAGATAGAAATGCGATTAGAATAATTATGACCGTGCCGCTGATAACTTATCATCAAAGGCCAAGCTGTGGTGAAAGTACGACCATGTTTCACTTTATTTGATTTTTCAATCGCTCTTTCTTGAAAATGGGCGAGTCATTTTTAGCCTTGTAATAAGGTTTAATTTTTTCTAATAAAGACGGACTTCCTTATAAAAATTAAAGTTACAAATTGTGTTATAGGACTTTATTTCTATCGATATTTCATTCCTACACGTAGCCTAAATGTAAGTATGTATTTTGTTTATTGATATTCACTTTAGATAGCGAAACTGGTGGGGGGCCTCTAGTTATGTGAACATTCCCGTCATGATGAGGTTCCTAAAGCCTTAAAATTAATTGTTTGAGTGCTTATTGGAAATAATCTTGCATGTATATTTAGGGTGTGATTCTCTCTCTCTCTCTCTCTCTCTTTCTCTCTCTCTGTCATTTAAATAAAAAAGGAATACATTAAATATTGCTCATTTAATGCTTTTTAAAATTACAATTTGTTAGATAAAATTATCAGATGATGAAAATATCAGGGGATGAAGTGACCGGGGGATGAAGTGACCAGGGGATGAAATGACCGGGGGATGAAGTGACCGGGGGATGAAGTGACCAGGGGATGAAATGACCAGGGGATGAAATGACCGAGGATGAAGTGACCGGGGATGAAGTGACCGGGGATGAAATGACCGGGGATGAAGTGACCGGGGATGAAGTGACCGGGGATGAAGTGACCGGTCACCGATGGATTTGTAGGAATGGGAAGCGTGGTCGAGAGGCTAAGCGCGCTTGAACTTGGATTGTCTTAGCTAGGTAGCTAAGGGGCTCGAGGTTCAACACCCGACTCGGGCAGAGTTGCGTTTACTGAGCGCCTAAAGGCAGCACGGAAAACCAACTCCTAGATACCCCCTCTCCCCCCCCCCCCCACCCAACTGGTCCACAAATGAGATTGGACCAAATCGCTCTGAGCATGCTATAAGCATGAAAGTAGCGCTATATAAAAGCTATAATAATAAAGTAATAATAAACTAATTATCATTTTAATTCTAATATTCCTAATTATTTCAAAAATGTAGGTCGCCGCCTCTGTTATTATTTTTCCTAAACAGAATTATTCATCTGACAATTTCCATTCGAAGTGTGAAAAAAAAAAGCAGCACATCCCATTGGGTGACCCCTGGTCTTGTGAAAAGCGTGACACGTTGACCAACAAAGACGCTGACCACATGTCCAGACGTGAGTCGGGCCTGGTCATAGAGTGTAAGGAAATGGCGGTACTCAAGAGGACTGACTGACTTGAGGAAATGCCGGAAATGAACTTTTCTCTCAGACTACCAACCAATTCTTCATTTTTTGGGTCAGCTAGGAATGAACATCTTACATTAGATTAGATATAGGCCTATTTTTTTTATTTCTTTTAAACATGCCCTTTCGTGTCTGGCTGGTTACTGTGTCAGTGAGTGTCAGTAAAACGTTTTGATGGTTACTGTGACCGTGTGTGTCAGAAGTCTGATTTGTTACTGTGTCAGTATGTGTGAAGAAGTCTGGCTGATTACTGTGTCAGTGCGTGTTGCCAAAACGTCTGGTCGGTTACTGTGTCGGTATGTGTGTAACAAGAATTCCGACTTGTCACTGTGTCAATGTGTGTCAAGAAGTCTGGTTGGTTATTGTGTCAATATTTGTGGTAAACGTCTGGCTGATTACTGTGTCAGTGTGTTGTATCAAGTCATATGGTCGGTTACTGTGTCAGTGTGTTGTATCAAAACATATGGTCGGTTACTGTGTCAGTGTGTTGTATCAAAACATATGGTCGGTTACTGTGTCAGTGTGTTGTATCAAAACATATGGTCGGTTACTGTGTCAGTGTGTTGTATCAAAACATATGGTCGGTTACTGTGTCAGTATGCGTAAAGAAGTCTTGTTGGTTAATATGTCAGTGTGTCATCAAAATCTCTGGTTGGTTACTGTGTCAATTCTTGCCATGAAGTCTGGCTGGTTACAGTGTCATATATTGTCATGAGGTCTGGCTGGTTACTGTGTCAGTGTGTCGAAAAGTCTGGATAATTGTATAGTGACTGTGGGTCTATCTGGTTACAATATCATTTGGTTGTCGAGCAGTCTGTTTTTCTTTTATTGTGTCAGTGTGTGTCAAGAATACAGACACAGAGAAAAAAACGCGAAATAATTAGGTGTTATAATAAATGAAAAACTGTCATGGAATTCCCATATTGATAAAACTATAAAAAAAATAATCAAACAAAGCATTAGGGTTTAGTAAAAAAAAAATTTAGAAATCAAATAAGAACATAGAACTAAAATGTTATTTAACCTTGGTTAGGCCAATAATAGAATATGCATCCTCCGTTTGGGACCCCTTCAACTCAAGAAAACATTAAGAAACTAGAACAGTCACAAAATAGAGCAGTGAGATTCATAACAAACGAATATTCACATTTGATTAGAGTAACACCTTTAGTAAAATCACTAAATTTAGAAAGCCTTCAGGATAGAAGACTCAAATGTAAAGTAGCAATCATACATAAAACACTGAACCATAATGTTCAAATACAAAAAAAAATCTAATAAAATACTCTGAAAGACACAAAGATAAAGGCACATTCCTCGTCCCATATGCTAGGACAAATTTGTACAAATACTCCTTCTTCCCTAGTGCTATTAGAGCATGGAATGGGTTGCCTGAGCTAGCCAGGAAAACCAGTGACTTGGCAGAATTTAGGTCATTGGTTAATATGCATGACTAAATGCATGACGCGTAGGACGTAATCATCTTCTTTTTTAAAAGTAACGTCTGTATTATATAAGATAAGATAATAATATGTCCATGTATTTATCAGTGAGCATTATGTGTTATGTATATGTGCTCGTTTCATATATTTAAAAAAAAAGTGGTCTGCGTTGCTTATGTAATTTTTATTTGTTTTGTTGATGCTTTATAAAATATCACATGCGATATCTTTTAATTGAACATATTTAATGAACTGTTGCCAACTCTTCGTGAACGAAAACATTATTAAATTATCCACTTAGACCTTTTTTTTTTTTTTCATGTTAAATCGACTATTCCTCACCTCTAGAAATACTGGGAATAATTTTAAATGTTGTTGTTTAGCGTTGTTAGCATTCTTCTCTGTTCTTTTGTTTCATTTCTCTTCATATGGAATCCTTTGAGGTTCTCTAGAGAAGACTTAATAATGACTCGAATACATTTGTTTGGCTTGAAATGTAGAGAAAAAGAAAGTTCATTTAAAGGACACATTTGTATGCATTGATCACAACACTTGTTTTAACTGTTTTATAAAGGTATTTATTTTCTTTTTTTATTTTTTTTTTTTATGCAAAACCATAATTACCATATCCATGAATGTACCACTGGAGGTGATAAGGAAAATGGCCATAAATCTAGACCCACTGACGGTATCTCGCAAAAGTTTGCATGAAGTTAAAAAAAAAAGTTACCTTGGATTTAATGTATGGGAACAGTCTACTTGAAGGAATGGTATCGCCTTAAACCAGTGGTTGCCGAACCCTTTCTTTTTGTAGGTTCATCGCTGTACTGAATCCAGGCTCTACCAAATTATAAAGACAGGGAAGCAGTCAGCAGCCTCTGTACCCATAGGGCAGGATATAAAATTGATGTCGGCTTTTATCTAAGCTGAATTTGTATACTCATTTAAACATTGCTTTTTAAGTGTCGATCAAGATAGTAAAAGAAGTAAAGCACCCTTTTTAGACCTTGAGAACTATAGCGAAGATGACGAATAGTTCTTGTATCTATGGCCCACGGTTAACGAGGGTGTCATGTGGTCAGCACAACGACCAATCGCATTTAATTTCCCTAACTGATGAGGTACCAATTAGAGATGGGTTGAATCAAAGCTCAAAATGCCAGCCTTCGCCAAGAATCGAGCCCAGGACCCGTCGACTCAGAAGCCAAGGGATTTAACACTCAGCCGCCACGCCCCATGGATAAAGATAGGATTGCAATTATTATTAGTTTGTTATTCGTCTGAGAATAGAAGGTGTTTTAATTTCAACACGAGGCACTATTCTCTTTGGCTCTATTCTCTCTGCAACGCTCGGATTAGAATAGAAATATATTTATCGCCAGTGCTTAAAATGTGTCACCTTGAGTTTCGTATCTGATGTAATATAACATGTCCTTTGATCATCAGCTGAACATCTGGTCGCCCCAAATATGAGCTCTTTGAATTCAACAAATAACAACTGTGGACACAGATTGTGATTCTTTCATTACAACGGTTATAGTTCTATCATATGAAATAAATCTGTGCAGATGGAAGAACTATTACACTAGTAAAGTTTCTATTATTTTTTTAGCCTTCACCAATATTTATAATAATGGTTATGTCTGCAATTCGAAGATTACGGATGAGTAGTATTAACTACCAAGGCCGGCCATATGCCAATGCAACCTATTCGGTCGCAGTGGGCCCCGCACTTTCAAAGGCCCCTCCCTAATTCTTGGTGTAAATTATAAAGTTAAACCGCGGCCTCCCGATTATCCAGAACTCCTGGAAATCTCCTGTAATTGCAAAATATACAAAAGTCCTGGAATTCTCCAGAAATTATTACAATCTCCTGAAAAATAGACCAACATTGTCAATTTTGGGGTGCCAATCCCAATCGCGATAAAAATAACCCACATTAACAGCTTTCTTTTAATAAGAATTAATTGCGTAGACGAATTTATTTTATTATATAAAGTCTTAATTTTGACATTAAGCTTATCCCTACCCAGATTGGGCCTCTCGCATTACGTTTCGCAAAAGGCCCCGCAATCCTTAATCCGGCCCTGTTGAGTACAGTGTTTCACGCAGTTACGCTAATCCACTTACGGCTTGCATATTTTCTAATACTAAGCACAAAGGATATGGCTATAAGCCTTTTCCTTGTAGTCAGTTAATGTCTGTGTCTTGTAGTCTCCCCTAACCCTCCAACTGGCGTTACTTTTCCCCAGATACCCATTAGAGGCACCCAAAGAGCTCGAAATTAAAAATCCATGTCTTTACCAGAATTCGAACCAGAGGCAACGGATCAGAAGCCAAGCGCTTTACCGCTCAGCTACCGCGCCTCTATAATTATTCAATAAAATCAGAGCGGCCAGGTTCACATTAAACTATATCTTCATAACGATCAGTTCATTGAATGCATATGTATAATATGGCTACTTCTTTCTCGGAACACAATGGATGTGCCCGGATGAGTCACTATAGATCTTTAGACGGGGCAGAATCTGGTGTGAATAATCAATCTAATTCTGGAGCGTAAACAGAGTTGAAGCTAGGTGCTGAAACAAATGTGATACATACATATATTAAACATAAATGAATAGCAGCACCAGGGACCACGTTTTTAAGAGAGAAAGTAGTGAATTAAAATGCTACGAAAATAAGGGAATGAGCCGACCGAGGCCCGAACCAGTGACTCTAGAAACGACACCACCGCCTAGCGATAACGCACTAAGCGAACTTAACCTCTAGACCATCGGAATGTCCAAAAAAACATTCTTCTGATCCAGAGTCATTTAGAAAAAAGTTTATCTTTAATGTATACCATCTATAAATAAATTATGACTTTTATATAGCGCTACTTTCATGCTTATAGCATGCTCAGAGCGTTATGGTCCAATCTCAATTGTGGACCAGGGGGTATCTAGGAGAAGGTTTTCCGAGCTGCCTTCAGGTGCTCAGTAAACACAACTCTGCCCTAGTCGGGTGTCGAACCTCGAGCCCCCTTCATAGGTAGCCAAGCCATGCCAAGTTAAAGAGCACTTAGCCTCTCGGCCATCTATGGTACAAATGTGTTTATTACAACACTTAAGAAATCGTATGACAACAATTTTTTTTAATGAAAAATAAACGAAAAACCGAAATTTCCGATAGTCTTAGGCGACCCCTGGCAAATGTTCATTGACCCCCAAAGGGGTCGCGAGCCACAGGTTGAGAGCCCCTTGTCTAGAGTCTAGGCGGAGATATAGTTATTTTTTGTGATCGTTGTTAGTTCATAGCAACTGACATTCATGATGAAAGTATTGAAACCTGCCTCTTTACCTGCCTAAGCGGACCATCCGAGGCCAATCTTGAGTTTGAGTTTCAACACAAACTATCTTTGCAACTTTCTTCTTGTGTTTTTTTTTTCTCCTTTCTGCATCTCTGTGATGTTTACAGTGAAAGATATTCTATGCAGTGTCAGGGGACAATGAATAGCGAAAATATATTCAGGCGGAAATGACATTAGGATTACAGAGCAAAGGGCAAAGAAACCGATACGAGATTGGACAGTAGCGTCCCTTTGAGAGGAATTTCGTTTTCTGACAAGAAAAAGGGGGGGGGGGGGGGGAAACACATTTCTTTTCCTTTGTATCTACGCTGATAGATGTCAAAAGTGATATGATATGAGAGATCTACATTCACCTTTATTACCTCCCTTTGTTTTCATGAAGAGTTTTGTGTGTTTGTTTTCATAATGAGTTGTGTGTTTGTTTTTATAAAGAGTTGTGAGTTTGTTTTCATAAAGAGTTGTGTGTTTGTTTTCATAAAGAGTTCTGTGTTTGTTTTCAGGTGAAAGTGTTGTATTTATTTTTATTTTATTTTGTTTTGTTGATTTTTGTTTGACTTCGTGAGAAATCTCTTCGTAGTGTGTATTAGCTTTGCAGGTGTGGACAGCAGTCAGGAACCTTAACACATGTAAAAGTAAATGTAGATAGAGTAGTGTCTAGTATATATTCAAAACCATTGATTTATTGAATTCTTTTGGTCAAAGAGATGCCCATAACAAACCTTGCGATATAAAGAAGAACATTATGTAAAACTCATGCGTTTGTATGGCTGACAGTTGATAAGGTTGCCATGTAGCCAGTGACGAAACGCTTTTACTTTCTTAACATAAGACCTGGGTGGACTCATGGCTGTCTCAAAAATCATAATATTTCACAAATCCAGTTTTTTTTTTTCGTTGAAAGATTAACAAGAGACCCTCGGTACAGAATCCAAAGGCTTTAGCACGCACCATACTGAAACCATTAAAGCACTGTTAAATTACCAATGTCCATGTTTGACATAAAGCCCATAATTATAAAACGAGCCCTGAATACCTTGAGACATGTCCGTAAATCATAAATGTATATATAAAAAAAACAATATACTGTATATTTTAGATAGATAGGGTTAGGGTTATATATATATATATATATATATATATATATATATAGATAGATAGATAGATAGATAGATAGATAGATAGATAGATAGATAGATAGATAGATAGATAGATATAGATATATATATATAGATATAGATATAGATATAGATATATAAATAGATAGATAGATAGATATATAGATAGATAGATAGATAGATAGATAGATAGATAGATAGATAGAAAGACAGATAGATAGATAGATAGATAGATAGATAGATAGATAGATAGATAGATAGATAGATAGATAGATAGATAGATAGATAGACAGATAGATAGATAGAGGGACGGAGGGAGGGAGGGAGGGAAGGTGAGTGAGAGGGAGGAAGAGAAAGAGAAAGAGAGAACGAAAGAAAAAGAGATTGAGACTCATCAGTATAAGTAAAAAAAAAAAAAAGCTACAAAAAGGACAGACAACTCCTGGCGAGGAAAAAAAATGCAAATCAATAAGTAAGATTAAAAAATCAATGACGCTCATGCGGCAAATTGTTTCTTATATGAGAAACGGAGAGAATTATACAGGCTACGCCAGGCCGTTTTGTTTTTTTTATTTTTCCTTGCCTGTTTGCTGTGTGAAAGTGATTTTTTTTTCTTTTCTCTTTGTTCTATTGTGTGCCTGTTTGTGTTTCTGTGAGTTCCCGAGTGTTTCTATTTGTGTGGGTGTGTTTTAACAAGTTTTGATTTAGTTTTGTTTCCAGTCTGTTTAACCACATTTTTTTCTCCAAGAAACATATGGCTAGAGATTGTGCTAGTCCAAATGTAGATTTAATATTCATATAGATCTAATTATCATCAAAGGAACTTATTTTCCCCTTGGATAGCGAGACATATTGACAAGACTTAGCTCTTTTTCTTCTAAGTTTCACCAGCTCAACACACACACACATACACTCAGAGAGAGAGAGAGAGAGAGAGAGAGAGAGAGAGAGAGAGAGAGAGAGAGAGAGAGAGAGAGAGACTCAGCCTGATAAGCTATCCCAGCAAACACCTGTTAAAATGTATACAAAACCGTCTAAAACCGATAGCAGACAAAATTTTATTACAAGAACAAGCAGGTTCTAGACTAGGCTACATCACAACAATACAAATCGTAAACTTCTGGATCTTATATGAGAAATACCTTCAATACCAACAGAATCTTTATCATGCTTTCATTGATTTCAAGAAAGCTTTCGATAGAGTAATGCAGGGGTACTCTGGGCGACAATGGAAATGTACAACATAAAATAAAAAAAAATATATACTTCAAATCATAAAGAATCTTTACAAGCAGGCCACATGTGCAGTGTTCTTCAACAGTAGCACTGAGGACCGGTTTTAAACCACAGTTGGAGTAAGACTGCTTCTTTCACCAACTCTTTTGTGGAAATGATATTGGAAGATGCTCTCAAGGACTAAGAAGTCTCTGTAAGTATTGGCGGCTGAAGAATTTATTAACTTGCTCTTTGGGAATGACAAAGATGGTCTTGAAGAGACCAAAGAAGAGTTGGCTGTCTTGGTGATACGCATACACGAACTTCCTCAGTACATGGTATGGATATGAATGTTGAAAAAACAAACGAACATTATTTATTGGTTTGAGTGCTGGCACAAGTCCCAAAAAGCCCGTGGACACTGGGAGCGTACGAGGCGCCCTGACCGCATTTCCCCGTGGTGGAGGCTGTTAAGGCCTGAGCAATGTATTATAGCCTGATGACATTAGTTGAGTTGTTTCCCTTGTTAATGTACTTTCCTTGCTTATTCTAAGTATGCTCAGCACCCATACTTAGTATACAAACACATCCATGTTATTGGCTTTCGATCCATTCAGTGCAAGACCAAACTAGTGAATGACCCTCTAGGATCGCAATCTTAGTGACTAACACCCCAGCAGTCAATAATCGTTTATGTATATTTGTACATTTATCGCCGTCAGACAAAGCCAATAAAAACTAGGTGGGGGGGGGGGAGAGAAGAATTGTGTTTCTATGTTTTTCTTTCAGAATCCTGAGACATTTTGTCGATGAGCTGAGGCAGTCGATGAGGCAGCCAATGAAAGATAGTGATAGTGTTGTATCAAGAAGTACTAAAGCTGAGGCAGCCAATGAAAGATAGTGCTGTATCAAGAAGTACTAAAGCTGAGGCAACCAATGAAAGATAGTGTTGTATCAAGAAGTACTAAAGCTGAGGCAGCCAATGAAAGATAGTGTTGTATCAAGAAGTACTAAAGCTGAGGCAGCCAATGAAAGATAGTGTTGTATCAAGAAGTACTAAAGCTGAGGCAGCCAATGAAAGATAGTGTTGTATCAAGAAGTACTAAAGCTGAGGCAGCCAATGAAAGATAGTGTTGTATCAAGAAGTACTAAAGCTGAGGCAGCCAATGAAAGATAGTGTTGTATCAAGAAGTACTAAAGCTGAGGCAGCCAATGAAAGATAGTGCTGTATCAAGAAGTACTAAAGCTGAGGCAGCCAATGAAAGATAGTGTTGTATCAAGAAGCTGAAAGCTGATAAAAAAAAGTTCGTAATATAGACTAAGACTTGAGTATTCTTCATTGATTGCATACATTAGTTGGAGTCATTTTTAAACAAAAAACATACACAACACACACAATAGTTCTTTAAGTAAAAACAAAACACAGACATTAGGTGACTACAAGACACAGACATAACGTGACTGCAAGACACAGACACTAAGTGACCATAAGACACAGACAATAAGTAACTACAAGACAAAGACATTAGGTGACAACAAGACACAGACATAGCGTGACTACAAGACAGAAAAAACGTGACTACAAGACAGACATAACGTGACTACAAGACACAGACACTAAGTGACTACAAGACAGGCATAACGTAACTACAAGACTCAGACAAAACGTGACTACAAGACAGACAAAACGTGACTACAGGACAGACATAGCGTGACAACAAGACACAGTCAAAACGTGACTACAAGACAGACATAGCGTGACTACAAGACACAGTCAAAACGTGACTACAAGACAGACATAGCGTGACTACAAGACACAGTCAAAACGTGACTACAAGACAGACATAGCTTGACTACAAGACACAGTCAAAACGTGACTACAAGACACAGTCAAAACGTGACTACAAGACACAGACAAAACGTGACTACAAGACACAGACAAAACGTGACTACAAGACACAGACAAAACGTGACTACAAGACACAGACAAAACGTGACTACAAGACACAGACAAAACGTGACTACAAGACACAGATATCTTGATCTTTTCCACGTCTATCAAACAGCTTAGCATTACTGACAGTTAAAGGTTAAGGAACAAATGAGCCTTGCAGCGGAGTGAAGTTGGCCCATTGGGTTATTATTTTTACAAAGCTTATCTCAACTGACACTGTCTGACTCTGGCCAGAAGATTGTATATACCCCCCCCCCCCCAAAAGGGAAAAAAATGACTTTCTTTCAAGAACAAGAAATATCATTAATATTGGCGACGACGAAATAAACATTTTTCTCAATATTATATTATTAGTAGTATGTCCATCATCTATCTTCTACAGGCTCATTTCATATAAGATCAATATAACTTGCTGTAATCAAACACTTGTCGATCGTTCAATTCAAAGAACTCATATTGGCGGTGGGGGGGGGGGTGTTGAGCAGATGTCCAGATGATGATCAAAGAACATGTTATATTACGTTTGATGCGAAACTGAAGTTGACACAACCTAAGCGCTGGCTACTAATGTATTTCTCTTCTAACCCGAGCGAGTTTTTGGCAGTAGACCAGGACGAGAAGGAATACAGCCTCGTGTTGAAATTAAACCACATTCTCATCTCGGGCCTTCACCTGAATTATGCATTTTTTCAATGACGTCGTTGGCATTTCTAGAAGGCGAGGTGGCTGAGTGGTTAAGCGCTTGGATTCTGTAACGGGTCCTGGGTTCGAAACTCATAAAAACTGGGATTTTAAATTTCGGATTTTAAGGGCGCCCCCTGAGTCCGCCCAACCCTAATGGGTACATGACTTTCGTTGGGGAAAGTAAAGGATGTTGGTCGTTGTTGACTGGTCACATGACACCCTGCCCGTTAAGCCCTTAGCCAAAGAAACAGATGACTTTAACATTATATGCCCCGTAGATCGCCTGAAAGGAGAAACTTTGTTATACTTTATTCTTAGACGAGCAACAATTTAACAATGACAACAACCAAATCTTCATGTTAGCCTGCCATCACTCACATACATATGTCAGAGTTTCAGTTTGGCCCCTGTCTACATATGGCCAGTGTGTCTCTTGCAGAGAGTCACTAAAACAAATATGGAAAAGCTCCAGACTTTTGTTAACAGATGCCTACGCCGGATATTAGGAATTAGGTGGCCAGAAGAAAAGATAACTATTATCGATTTGTGGGAGAGAACTAGACAAAAGCCCATAGCCCAAGACATCACAAAACGAAAATGGAGCTGGATAGGACACACCCTGCGAAAACCAGCTACCAATGTTGCAAGGCAGGCACTTGACTGGAACCCACAAGGAAGGTGGGCAGACCCAAGCAAACCTGGAAGAGGTCAGTCATCAGTGAAGCTGAGGGTACTGGAATGGCATGGAAGCAGATGAAGAAAGCTGCTCAGAACCGAGTTCGGTGGAGAGGTGTGGTTGCGGCCCTATGCTCCTCTGGGAGTGCACAGGATTAAGTCAAGTAAGTCAGTCTCTTGCAGGATTTTCTGAGTCTGGACACAAATGTGAAAACTGAACGTGGCGTTTGGACATTGCTAAGCTACTGCCCATAAACTCTAGTTTCCTACACCCCCCCCTCCCTTTACTTCACATTTACTATTTTTAATGCACTACAATGAAATGACTTGAAAAATGTGATATAGACAATGTTCTGTACGTGTTAAAAAAATAAGAAAGGTTCGTTTTCAGAAAGCCCAAAGTAGCCGCTCTTTCCATTTCTTGAACACTATTAGACATGCTGATTACGGATTTTTAAACACATATTTAGCCTTTGTTATTTACTTGGGACAGACGGACAATGAAAAGATTTTTAAAAAACTACTAGTAGTTTCTCTTTGTATTCTTGTGGCACTAGATGTATACTGGAATGTTATATGGCATTAATATTATCAAATAGTTGCAATGTTGGAGTGACCGCAAGAATCAAAGATTATTATACAACAAAGCTATAGACTTATTAAAGTGTTACTATTTACAGGTTGGCTTTTATCTGCATTTTTTCATGCAATAATAATAATAATAAAATATTCACAGACTAATATAAACTGTTATGTTGCGAGGTACAGAAATTTTACAAAGAGAATTAGATAAATTACAGAACTGGGAATCAAACTGGAGCATGCGCCCAGGAGGATTAAGTTATTTAGAGTAACAAAAAATTTAAAACAAATTAATTCCAATCATATTATTCATGGCTACCTATCCATACAGACTAAAGACGCAAAATACCTAGGTATTATAATAAATGAAAAACTGTCATGGTATTGTCAAGGTATTCCCTTTGTTGATGAAACTATCAAAATATCAAACAAAGTAGAAGGTTTATTAAAAGAGATTTCTATAAATCAAATAAGAACATAAAACTAAAATGTTATTTAACCTTGGTTAGGCCAATAATAGAATATGCTTATTCCGTTTGAGACCTCTTAACTTAAGAAAACATTAAGAAACAGGAACAGACACAAAATAGAGCAGCGATATTCATAACAAAAGAATATTCACATTTGACTAGAGTAACACCTTTAGTAAAATTACTAAATTTAGAAAGCCTTCAGGATAGAAGACTTAAAAGTAAAGTAGCAATCATACATAAAACACTGAACCATAATCTTCAAATACAAAATCAAAATTTAATAAAATACTCAGAAAGACACAAAGATAAAGGCGTATTCTTCATTCCATATGCCAGGACAAATTTGTACAAATGCTCTTTCTTCCCTAGTGCTATTAGAACATGGAATGGGTTGCCTGAGCCAGCCAGGAAAACTAGTGACTTGGCAGAATTTAGGCCATTGGTTAATATGCATGACTGAATGTATGACGCGTAGGACGTAATCATTATTACTATTATTACTATTATTATTATATAAAATATGATAAGATTTCTTTTTATTCTTTTAATATAATAAAGGCAGTAAATATATGTTTTTTTTCTCTTTTGTATCACTGTCTGCCTAATTTTGCACAAACCATTGTGGCATTTTACGTTTTGAGAGATGATCTTTTCCTTTTGCAACTTCTTGTTTGACTAAAGAAGCCTATCCTTTATGCACAGCTGCGGTCACAGGTGGGACTTCTGAAATCACCTGGCGCCATTGCTTTTTCACCCTTCTTTTCTACTATTGTTGTGTATGGCATCTGAAAACCGAGACCCTTCCTTTATGCTCACTCTCCATGTGGATCTATCATGTGCCACTTTTTCCCAGCTGTTAGTGTCAAATGAGACAACATATGTACCGGAAGCTTAAAATTGGAACCAGTGAAATCTGCCCGTGTGGAGCGTCACCAGAGAATGCTGACCACGTCCTCCAAAACTGCTCTCTTTACCAAGAGGCCAGTACGAGACGCTTGCCCCAAAGCCAAATCACCCCAATATTAAGAAAACTATATGGAGAGCTCCCTGATTTGGAAACCACAGCGCAGTCTATCTCATGTATTGGTCTAGCCATCTGAACACTCCAACATAAAAATTTACAACGCAGGAGAAGAAGAAAATGTGTCGATTTTGAAGAGCTTCATGTCGCGTTTGCATACATCAGTATACCGTAACAGTGGACGACCAGCGGGCTCTCCTGCCTTCTATTAGATCGCCATACAGAATGTCTTGTGAGGGTCGATCTTTTGGCATTATTAACGTGACCAAATCAGCCAAGGCGTTTGTTGCTGATGACACAGTGGATATCCTGGCACCCTGCTTTCACTAGCACATCCTCATTGGTTATTTATCCTGCCACCTTATTTTAAAGATCATCGTTAGGAATCGGAGGTGGAACATATTTAAGCTTTTTTCCTGACATGAGAAGGTTGACCATGTTTCACTTCCGCATAGTAAAGTGCTAGTCACTGTTAGGGGATGAATGAATAAATAGCAGTTCACTTGGTCAAGTTCATTGAATACCACAGTGTTACAACTTACCTGTCGTCATCGAGAAGTACATAAAAGTCTCATTCTTAAAGCACTGGTTGTGAGTGTGTTTCTTGTGTAAATGTTGTTCGTATTTGTACCTATAATGTTATAATTACAGTGGTTAATGTGAGGTGGTCATTTGTAGTCTAAGGGAATTTCCATTTGATTGGACCAATATAAATGGTCTTATCTTATATGTGATGTGTGAATAGATTGCTGATATGTGATATATCTCTACTTCGCAGGGACATTTCAGATCGTGCACGGAGAGATAGATTGCCAGGGACACGCCAGAATGACCACACTCAAAAACTGTTTCCTCAACAGCGGCATTGAGGCTCCAAGTCTACCGCAGGAAGGTTCTGATGCCGCTGGTGGCGGAGGGGGCAATTTCATGGACACTATTCTCATGAGGTCCCCAGAGGAGTTCTGTCAGTAAGTAATTTCTACCCTAATAACAAATACTTGTAGTCAATCAACTCTTGGCTATCTTATATAACTAACATTGCCATCTAGCTTCTGTACGTGTTTGTGTTTGTGTGTGTGTGTGTGTAAACGTGTGCACCAATTATCATTTGGTTGTTATGAAGGTAAATAAATGCTTGGCGGCATCAAACCCTTTACAATCGGTCCTTACGTCTATACATTTATGGCACACACTAGAACTGGGTATTTTCTGGGTTGTTTTATAAAACCCTGCATTCAAAGATTCCGTCTTCACCAGAATTCGAGGCTAGAACCAAGTTCCTTAAAGTATTCTAAGGTCAAATATTTCCATAGTGCAATGGCTCAGAGTCTGGAGATCTTTGTATCCACAGTCTGATGTGTATCTCCACACTGATTCAACCTTAGACCTTCGGATTTGTAGCCAAACTTTTTTTTTTCTCAATAATCGATCGAAACATGTTTTTTTTATTATTAAATCTCCTAAGCTGTGTCTGAAAATTGGATTGGCTGTGGCTATTTATGTGACATGATAGCCTTAAGCAAAACATTTATCCTTATTAACCCAGTTTGTTTTTTCTTATTTTTTGGAGTATCACAAAAACTACGGTTGTGCCCTACTTTAAAAAAATGTAAATAAAGACCAGAACTACTGGTGCACATAAAAGCCAACAATGCCAGGAGTTAGATCAAATAATTAATTCAGTCACATTAAAGTAATTTCCATTTCAGACCTTGCGATCTATAGGGCAGATGATGTAAAGGTCATCTGTTTTCTGTGGCCCACGGTTAACGAGGGTGTCATGTGGCCAGCACAACGACCAACTGCCTTTACTTTCCCCAACTAATGTCAAGTACCTATTAGAGCTGGGTGGACTCGGAGGCGCCCGGAATTAAAAAATCCTTGTCTTCACCGGATTCGAACCCAGGACCTCGGTTCGGAAGCCAAGCGCTTAGCCGCCGCGCCTCCAATTCAGTCACAGTGGCGTATGCTACGCCGCGAATCGGCTCGTATATAATAAAGGCTAAAACATTCAGTTCACACCACGTGCAGAACTGTTCACAATCATGACATAGGAGTACATTAACGAAGGGATGTAACTTATACCAAAGTTACAACAAATAAATATAACATTCATTCCCTCCATACTTACCCATACCAAACATAGACTACATTTTATTGTTTTAAGAAATGTCTTGACTTTCTAAAATATGTAGCGCGTAATGTTTCTACCTTAATTAGTCGCCATAGTAGTAACTTATTTTGGGCGCACCAATCTAAAGTGCTTTCTCAGCCCAAGTATCAATGCGCTAATTCCTGAAAGTTGGTATACATTTCTATTTATTGCCCTCATTTATCAAGGCTAAGGGAATAGCAAAAGGGGATGGGGGGGTGCATGGCAAAAATATGTTTTGACACCGAGCATTTTCTTTAAAACTTCGCATTCAGCTCACGTCCTTGCGTAGCCCATGGCCCGCGGGTGTCCTTTGTGGCCTGCTTGCACTAAGATAGAATGCGCCTAGAGCAGATTGAATTATGTGGCTGGATGTATTCTGACTGATATCTTTCTTTCAAATTGGTTTGTTGTCCACGGTCTATGCAGAATAATACGCTGACAGAATTGAATAGATGATTTGAGTCTTTTCGACAAATGTATGCCTATCAAAAACGTAAAAGGTTTTTTAAAAAAAGAATATATATATATTTCTTTTAAACAAAGCTTATGTAAGGAAAATAATCGCCACAATTACTGCATTATCTCTCAAAACTGCCAGATTTGTCTCCATTTTTCTATATAAAACAACATTGATTAATCAACACTAATTATGAAACTAACTGGTTAATTTTATTTTCTATTGACTCATAAGTTTTCATCGAAAATAAATAATTGTGTAAAGTTTCCATTTGATCCGAGAATAGAAATTGACATAAATAACATGCACAAAATCTATATAGAAAGACAGACATAATGTGACCAGTGTAAAAACACAACAAAATTACAATCTTTTAAAACTTTTAACGCGCAAGTAAAATAATGTTATTCATCCGAACGTATGATTCACAAGTTCGAATCTTGATGAAAAATGATTTAAAATGTAAAGATAATAAAAAGTCATGGTCGTTGTGCTGTCCGAATGAAGCCCTTCGTTAATTTTAGGCAAAAAGGTAGATGAGCTTTACATCATAAGACACGTGGACCCCAGGATCACAAATAAATTTTCAAAGTTATTTTTATTCATCCATGAACTAGTTTTAATTAATCTGTAATGCAAATAATAAGGATTGGACTCAAATTTATCATTTGAATAGAAATTAATTATACACTTTTTAGATGACAATGTATTTAAACACTGGAATTAGCGTTTGCAGAATATACGCTAGAATAAACTAGCTAGAATAAACTAGCTAGGGTAAACTCGCTAGATCCTGTGTATAATTCTATCTATTCCATTTATGCAGTTTAAAATATGTTTGTGTATCAACAGTGTGCCTACTTAAATTTGTCTTAGACCTATATCTAAATCTTCATATAGTTTTAAATTAGAATTAATAAACTGTGAAAGAATAGGTAAATCATAAGTGTATATGTTTACAGTTTTATTGGTGAAATGGGCAAATTGTGTTATATGTTATATATTATATCTCCACCTAATGTCTCTCCTCACTTATTACAAAGCTTATAGCAACTCACTCTGTCTGGTAGAAAGTTTGTACACGTTATTTCTCCGATACCCAATCTCGGATGAAGCTGAAATTTTGCACAATTATTTCTTTTAATTGACGAAAAAAAAATCATAAAAAAATAAACAATTAGTTCATTAACTATTGGTAATTAATTATTTAGTTTGGTATATCAAACAGGGGGAAGAAATCGTACTTAACTGAGACAGCTGAATAAGTCCGCTTTCTAGTTAGGTCACGCTTTACAATACGCTTAAAACAAAAAAAGATAACCATACAATCTTCTATTTTCATACACACCTCATTAGCAGAGTGGCTAGTATGTCAGCTTGAGGAGGCTTGAGCCATGAGTTTGATATCATGTCGTACCGCCCTTTTTTTTTTATAAACGCAATATAAAAGCGATTACGTTAAAATTCACACATATATCCTATTCAATTGGTATAAATATTTATGTTGTTGGTCTAGATCTATTACAAGCTTAATTACATGAGTGATCCAAACTAATTGATACAATTACACTTCATATAAGCTTTTTTTTTTATTAATTTTTTAAAACTGTTTTTCTTGTTTTTAATTTAATAAAGACTTATATAACTTTAACCTAATTCTCTCGTGTCCAGGCTAACCATGACGATGTAGTTCTGCCCTTTCTTACCTTAACGAAAATATTTATAAAGTTAAGATGAAACTAAACAAATTCTTTAATTTTTGGATTATTAGATTATTTCGTGCTTTCACGCGCGAACTGCACAAACACACACACATTTACAGGCTGCTGTTTTTAGGTTTCAAATGGAAAAAAAAAAAGATAGAAAGGGAAACAACTAGCGTAGAGCTTAAAACTTTGTAGAATACAAGATGCTATACAAATGAAAAAAAAAATCAATGTTTTTCTTTTATATAATGTATAATATCTCCAATCTCCAATCACATCTCCAATTTTAAGCAAGTATCTTTTGATAGACATTTGAATTATCTTAGAAAGGCACATTTGTTTTTTCATTTAATATATTTCATATTATATTGTACAAGTGTTCCTTCTTCTATAGTGCTATCAGAGCACGAAATGCATCGTATGTATCCTAAATCAGCCAGGAAGATATATAACTTAGGAGAGTCTCTAATTAACATACACGACTAGATTCACTAGCTTACGAACTAAATCGTCTGCCCCATTGACTCCGTTGGCCTCCTTCAGTCGTAGAACGACTATGGCTCATCTCTGAGCACACTTCCTCATGTGGCTGTGGAGCCCTATTTTGGAGGGACACTCCCATCCACAGATAGCGCAGGTTAAGGTGGCCCTTGTTTCGGTGGTAGAGGAGCTGGCTGTTTTTCGGATTGTACGTTTTTCTTCCTGAGTTGAGACCCATGTACTTTCATGTCCATAGCTTTCTTGGTCACTGTCTCTCTCCATCTGGTGCGGCCTATTGATTAGTAATGTAGAAAAAGGTTGTACTTTACTTTACTTTCTTATTAGTTTATAGAACACGCCACAAATTTACTATATAATCTTGCTTCAAATGCCCTAGTACTTTTAGAAGCTTACCACTTGAAAATCTAATCTATTATTTCTATGATTTTATGGCACTGTCGATCTGTTTTGATGCTAATTATATTTTGATCATTAAGTAATAGTCTTTGAAATTGAAGATTTCGGTCATGTATCTTTTAATGCTGCTAAAGTAATACATCTCTTCAAAACTATTTCTTTTTTTGTACAAAAATAAATAAGTTTAACAATTTTTGTTTTATTTGATATTGCACACATCGGAAGAGGGACATGACTAAACAGCTGCGAACGATCCCAGATTTTTCCTGCTATATTTCCATTAGACTATATTATCGACAAGACACCGAATGTCATACTCCTGTAGGGAAGTAGAGGTTAGAAAAATACAAAGCTTCTCATCGACTCTGCCTTCAGTCCGTATAAACCCTTTTCAACTCTGATGGAATGGGATACGTCTTCAGTGGTCAAAGTAGTGGGCTTAAGTATGGCTGGGCAAATATCGGACATCACCGAGGGCCGGTCAATAAGTCGGATTGAATCCCACACTTAAATTAATCCCAGGTACTTGTTTAGTTTCTCTCTCTTTCGCCTCTCTGTATCCATTCTCATTCCTTCGCCTCTGTCTCCACTGTCACACACTCTCATCTCTACTCTTACTCTATCTTCTCTCATTCACTCGACTCTCTTGATCTCAGGCGTTCTCTGCTATCGCTATTCTCTTTCCAATCTTCTCTCGTGGTCTCCTCTCTCTATCTCCCTCTCATTCTTTAATCTCACTCTTTCAAGTCTCTCTCTCTCTCTCTCTCTCTCTTTCTCTCCATGTTCTCACATTCACTACCATCTGCATTCTGGGTTATATTCTTTCTCTTTCTTTCTTTCTTTCTCTATCTCTCTGGGCAACTTGCTTTATAGCATTTTCTTTGAGTAAGTTGTCTGAGATATAAGAACGTTTAGCTTAAGATCTCTTAGAGAGACCCAGCAGCTGCAGGCACTAACGCCATTAAAAAGACATACAAAGAATTACGCAATAAGTTATACATTTCCAAGAAGAAAGGCACTTTCTTAATCCCTATGCCAAGACAAATTCATACAAGTGCCACAGATCAATTAGTGTTACTATGTTACGCACAGCCTGTAATGAAACAACAAATACTAGTATACCAATAACATGGCTTTTTTCGACAAAATTAGACTACAGTAAACAGTGAATAAAACCAGCACGTCTCGCATAACACTGATGCACACACACACACACTGGACATGAAACACACACACTGGGCATGACCTTCTGACACGCTGGACGCACGCAGAAAATCAACTCAGTTACACTACACACCTTCACATCATATCAATCACGTCATAAAACATAAGACTAAAGAAACAATCAGTCAAAGTCTTATTAACTGTTCATCAACCAATTTACTTACAACTGACTTTGCAATGCTGCCTCCTAAGTGGATGAATGTGAAGGTTAAGTCCCTACTGTTTATACATAACAGCCTCTCCCCATCAAGTCCAGCCTCTAGACTTTGTCTTTGGCTTATAGCGTGATTGGCACAGAAGCCGAATATGGCTAATAGAAGTACGGGCTAATGGAAGCCTAAATAATCTGTTGCTTCCAGCAAAGTTTATCAAGCAAGTTTGAACTAGTCGTCCAGAAAATAAAATACTAAAACAACATGGTCAATACACTGTGTAACTAAACTTATAAATGGGCAGGAGGGAAGGTAGAGTCCTAAAGGGGGAGGTCTGGTTCGTCTGGTTACCCCCGAATTGCTGCCAGGCTTTAAAGCTTGTAAATTACATTTCTGGTTCGGTGCTCAAAAAAAGCTATTCTTTTTTTTTTAACCAAGCGCTCAACTTAAGATAGACAGACAATTACCGGTGGTACCTATGCACTATAGCAGTGTTTAGATAGACAATTACCGGAGGTACCTATGCACTATAGCAGTGTTTAGATAGACAATTACCGGAGGTACCTATGCACTATAGCAGTGTTTTTTCCTTAACAGAACCCTTCGCACATTCTGTGTAATAAGCCATATGCTTTACTTGTTTTCTAGAGACCTCATTCACCAATCGTAAACAAACGACATTTAGTCACGTGATCTTATTGATAAAAATGACGAAAATAAAAACTGTCACGTGACAACCATAATGAATTAAACATGAGATCGTAAATTATATAGAAGAGATAGAGCACCACGTGACTAAATGTTGTTTGTTTACGATTGGTGAATGAGGTCCATTTCATGTGGTGGCCGATTCGTTAATCAGTCCAGTAGTAATGAAACACTTATTCAGGCTTCGCGGAACACATTGGTTCTTATATATCTTCAGCTTCTTATGTATCTTATAAAATACAGACGTTACTTCAAAAAAAAAGAAAACGATGATTATGTCCTACGCGTGTTCCTAAGTCAATCTAGTCATGCATGTTAACAAATGACTTAAATTCTGCCAGGTCGTTGGTTTTCCTTACTGGCTCAGGCAACCAGGGTCATTAGGGGAACACTGTTATAGCATTACAGCTTCGGTCTGGCCTAGTGAGTTTGTATTGCTGTTTTGTGCATTTTCTATATGCTGCATAGTTAAACATATACTATGATAAAAGAAAGATGAAGCAAAAGCAAAAAACCTACAGCCAACAATACCCCCACCCTGTAACACCTGGAATGTACAGAGACGTTCAAGTGACCGGAAGTCCAGTCTTACACTGGATAGTACTGGATACAAAAAAGGTATTTATATAGCACATACACTCTATATATCACATGTCGTATCAAAACAACTAGGCAGAAAAAAATGAAGATTGATAACGAGAATGAATATCCAGACTTTGGCTGTTTACAGAAAAGAGTTATTTTACGATTGGTGTCAGAAGCAGGGTGGAATGAAGATTATGTTGATCTTACAAAGTCTGGGTATAGTATCTTCTTAGTCTTGGAGACCTACTAACTTTACCTGGGTGTTGACTTCCCCAAAACACATAAAAACGAAAACGTAAACTAGAAGATTTCATATCTACAGAATTTGTTTTTGTTTTTTTATACCTTTTTTACTTTGAGAAAATATTTTGACATTTTAATTGTTACCTTTTACTTCCAAGTCATTCATGTTTTGCCCACGCCCCCAGAAATAAGGTTCAGTTCAAGTCAGCCTTTGAATGTGCTATGACTTCCAGCATCCAGTGTTTCCCCCAAGAACTTAACGGGTACATCGCCCAGCCTGAGATGATGAGGCTCTTCCTGGACCAGCTGTGTGAAAACGTCACATGTAAGTTCCATAACTCAATATATTATGTTCTAATCTAAACCGAACTCTTGCTAGTGAGTTATGACCCTTTCTTTTAATTACGATAAGCCCATAGCCGAGATTACAAGTCATACAGAATTAGCGTCTTGTTTTTTCAAGTTATAATTTGAACAAGGCAACAAAATTTTGTAAACTTTTAAAATATGTACATTTCGTAAGTTTGTTTTTGTCAGAAGGGGTAATAGATATAGGCCGTCCTAAATCTAAAAACGCTTTCAATGTCATGCGTCTCAAATACCCTCCCAGTCTATCTAGTCCAACCCCTGGCCTTCACGTGTGGGTCAAATATTGACTCCGGCGGAACCTTTTATCACTGACAGGGATAAAGGCAAGCAGCGGGCGCTTAAACCAGATAGCTTCAAGCAGCCTTGTTTGGCTACCCACTTAGAAGGAAACAATCCGAATTCAAAACTCTGTTGACTTGCGGCTATACACAAACATGAGAAAAGGATTCGTAGTTAGTCCTGAGGAAGAACCAGGATATGGTGGCTCTTTTCGGCTTGCAGAAAACATTGCTCTACTCTGACGGAACCTGCAACGCCACTACTGAAAATATTTTTACATGCCGTTCCATTGGTCACACAAGCTGCGTTGAAAGGAGGAGACTACAGTGTGGACTGCATCGTTTCTACTATAGAGTACTTCCCAGGCTTCCATCTCAAGTGTATAAGATGATCTCTAGTTGTCTGTCGACATAGAAAAAGTATTGTCACTGTTATCAAAACTATATGAAATAAAAAGAGAAATTTAAGGAAATCCTATGCCGAACTGGGAGTCGAACACTTAGTGAGGTTGTGACTGAGCGGCGCATGATGTTTGCGGGACATGTTCTACGTCAAAATGAATTACGCACACCATGTGTTGCGATAACATGGAAGCCAAAACGAGGAAAGCGCAAACAGGGACGTCCTCGTATTACTTGGCGACAACACCTTCATGGAGGACCTCAGAACGGTGGACACCAGGTGGGAGGAGGCTTCAGACATTGCTAGTGACAGATCTTTATGGAGACAGCTTGCTGAACGGCGCGGGAGGACCTAAGTCTAAGTAAGTAAGTCTTTCATGCAGAACAATTACAATACAGTTTTTAATTAGTGAAAGGCCAATAGTACAAATACCTGCGTAAGGTACTATGTTTAGTAGCAAAAATAAGGCCTACAACGTTAGAAGCGTCGAGCCCTTTAGCGTTATATTTTGGCTCAGGGCCCTCATATTTTCCTTTCGTTTTCCTATTCAAATCTGATCTGAACTATTTGTTTTTATTGATGCCAAGGTGTACAGTTAAACAACAATAGCCTGTAGAATTGACAGGTCATAAGATGCTGTCTTTACCGAAACTGAACCGTATTGAAACCAAACATGTCATATTAAGAGCTTGCATGGTAATTGATATCATATAGATACCGGGAAGGCTTCCAAAATATTGTGTAACAATTCCTAATTAATGAGAAATGATCTGGATTGCGAAGCTTTAGGTGACATGGAAATCTAGGATCACGGGCCTCCTCAGGCGCCTGCTGGGACGGTTGTCCCTAGGGCCGCTACTGAATCCAAGCATACTTACACAGTCAATTCTTTTCAAGTTTTGGAAAAGTAGCTGCGATGATTATTGCAAATTTTTCATGCTTTTCAATATAAAAGTAATCAAATACAAATACAAAAACCAAATTTAATCAAATACACAGAAAGACACAAAAATAAAGGCACATTCCTCGTCCCATATGCTAGTACAAATTTCTACAAATACTCCTTCTTCCCTAGTGCTATTAGAGCATGGAATGGGTTGCCTTAGCTAGCCAGGAAAACCAGTGACTTGGCAGAATTCAAGTCATTGGTTAATATGCATGACTGAATGCATGACGCGTAGGACGTAATCACCTTCTTTTTTTAAGTAACGTCTGTATCATATAAGATAAGATAAGATAAAAGTAGATCTGGTCTATTGAAGTCTACTGTTTTGTGTGTTAGTACACGTGAATCTCTCTGGGAATCTAGAGAGTATTTATATAAGGGGGAGTATTTTACTTAATAAAATAATATGTCATAGACAGGTGCTGAATAAATATCGCATCTTGGTTATGGCGAACTAAAAAGACATATTCTGACAGAGCCAGACATCCTTTAATTATGTGCTTAATCTAGTTCTCTATTTTTTTCACACTTTTCGCAATTCGTCTTTAATGTTGAGTTATTATTACTTTAAAATTTAAAACTCCAAATAACAGAGAAGGAAGTAATCTCTCTTGCTTCAAAGAAATCCTACAAAAAAGCCATGCTAAATACCATGTTCTTACCCCACGCTCAATTTTAATTCCTAATTTTAATCTAGAGCTTTTATCTTTGAATTTTCTCAATCTGCTCTTCCTTTCACAGACAAAGATGGAGAATGTGTTCAAAGTAAACATAAAGGTCTTCACCAATGCCTGGAGAACAAAAAGTCCAACTATTTACAAGGGTTGCTGAAACGGTCAAAGAGCAATGAGAAGACGCTGAAAGATATCACAGAGTACATTTGCAAGTGAGTTATGATCATTTCTTTTAATGACAGTAATCCCATTGACAAGAAAATGACTCATACAGAATATGCTTTTGTGTTTTTCAAATTGTTTGGAACAAGAAAACAAAATATTGTAAACTTCATAAATATATAAACAGTACAATGTATAACTACGCCAAATGCAGACCCCATTAGATTGATCTATTTAGACATCGTTTGGACTTATTAAAGGAAAAGTTTGCATCAATGGTCTAACAGTTTATTTTTTTTTAAGCTTAAAAATGTACTCTCTTGGATTTGTGCCGTTATCCGTCAGGGGATGAAAAATCTTAATACTTAGGTTGGAAATCGTTCAGATTTAACTTTCTAAAATTTGCATTACCAACAACACGAATAAAATAAATTCATGAGTATGGCTAAGTAAAAAGTATAGCTTACTATCTTAAGATATTTTATGTAATATTTGGGCTGCAACTAAATGTTATTCCTGAGATATACTGATGTATACAAGTGTGACACGAAGCTCTTCAGAGTCGACACCAACTGTTGAGAGGAAGAACCACTGCATAGATCCACATGGAGAGCGAGCATAAATGAACGGTCCCGGATTGCGGATATACAAATACAAAGTATAAAATAACGGTGAAAATAGCGGCATCTTGTGGTTACAGATGTCCAACCTGTGATTGTAGATGTGTATCGAGGATTGGCCTCTTTAGTCACACGAGAAGTTGCAAAGGGACAGGATCGTCTCTCAAGACGGAATATGCTACAGAGACAGATAGTCTTTATATTTCTAACGCTAAAATTCGAACTTAGTGTTTCAAACATGTTTCTTTTATACTGTTTTTAATTTATAATTCACTCTAATATACGCACATGAATTAGTAATATATATGTACGGAAAGTCCAACAACGAGATCTATCGAGTGCAATTCTTTTATAAGAAATGCATTGTTATCTTTAGTCTCGTGAGATATATTTATGTAATCACAATTATTGATTAACAATTTTTATTAGCCTGTAAAACTAAAAATATTAAACATAGCAATTGTTTCCTGTTCTCCATTATTGATGAATTAATTAGAAATTATAAAAATTTCCTTAATTTCAAGATATTTTTTTTTTCCTTTAAGTTGCTGGAAAGATAACTGTGTTAATGTTTTGCTATGGTCTGACAAATATTTATAATCTCCCTTATCTTTTCTTTTTATTCATTGATAGTTGTTTAACATACTATAATTGTTTCGCAGATACTTCGTCTTCTATATGATGTGTCTTAAGACAGAGGCCAGCTCCTGTGGATGTAATGTCACCAGCCTGTATCAACGTCTGCTTGGAGATATTCTCTATCCGCCTGCTTGCCCTCGGTCACTGGTCACGTCAGAATACTCCTGCAAGGCCGCAGTCATCCGGTGGTCAAGAATGGGGATATTACTCTGTGTTTTATGGGTGACAGTCTTCTGGATGTAATTTAATAGGAAAATTTTGTGCTATAATGATTGGACAAAAAGATATACTAGAATGATTGGACAAAAAGATATACTAGAATGATTGGACAAAAAGATATACTAGAATGATTGGACAAAAAGATATACTAGAATGATTGGACAAAAAGATATACTAGAATGATTGGACAAAAAGATATACTAGAATGATTGGACAAAAAGATATACTAGAATGATTGGACAAAAATATATACTAGAATGATTGGGCAAAAAGATATACTAGAATGATTGGGCAAAAAGATATACTAGAATGATTGGACAAAAAGATATACTAGAATGATTGGACAAAAAGATATACTAGAATGATTGGACAAAAAGATATACTAGAATGATTGGACAAAAAGATATACTAGAATGATTGGGCAAAAAGATATACTAGAATGATTGGGCAAAAAGATATACTAGAATGATTGAGCAAAAAATTATATACTAGAATGATTGGACAAAAAGATATACTAGAATGATTGGACAAAAAGATATACTAGAATGATTGGGAAAAAAGATATACTAGAATGATTGGACAAAAAGATATACTAGAATGATTGGACAAAAAGATATACGAGAATGATTGGACAAAAAGATATACTAGAATGATTGGGCAAAAAGATATACTAGAATGATTGGACAAAAAGATATACTAGAATGATTGGGCAAAAAGATATACTAGAATGATTGGACAAAAAGATATACTAGAATGATTGGCCAAAAAGATATACTAGAATGATTGGACAAAAAGATATACTAGAATGATTGGGAAAAAAGATATACTAGAATGATTGGGAAAAAAGATATACTAGAATGATTGGGAAAAAAGATATACTAGAATGATTGGGAAAAAAGATATACTAGAATGACAGGGCAAAAATATATTACAATGATTAGACAAAAAGATATACTAGAATGATTGGACAAAAAGATATACCAGAATGATTGAGCAAAAAGATATACCAGAATGATTGAGCAAAAAGATATACTAGAATGATTGGGCAAAAAGATATACTAGAATGATTGGACAAAAAGATATACCAGAATGATTGGGCAAAAAGATATACTCAAATAATTGGACAAAAAGATATACTAGAATGATTGGACAAAAAGATATACCAGAATGATTGGGCACAAAGATATACTAAAATGATTGGGTAAAAAGATATTCTAGAATGATTGAGCAAAAAGATATACTAGAATAATTGGGCAAAAATATATACTAAAATAATTGGACAAAAAGATATTCTAGAATGATTGAGCAAAAAGATATACTAGAATAATTGGGCAAAAATATATACTATCTTTTACATTCGAGTAACAATAAATATGTATATATGTATGTAAATATTCTAGTTACATATCACGTGGGTCAGAATAACATTTTAAATAAGTTACACGAAACTTCCATACCTGTTTATTATTGCGTGTATGTATCGGGTCTTCCGAGTTCCTCTAGCAGGCTCAGTTTACTAAGCTTCGTCGCTTCTGTGGACATGTAGGCGTAGAGAGGGAGGGGAGATGGGGTATCTGGGAGAAGGTTTCTGTGCTGCCATTATGCTCTTAGCAAACATAACTCTGCTCGAATGAAATCTCATATTGAAATTCCTTGTTCACGGCGGATAGGTCGAGGTAGCCAACGGGTCTCCAGTGCCAATGTAGGCGAAGATTGCGATTATGAAATTTGTAATCTTTCGGACGTCCCTGCAACCACTCAAGTCTAATGGGTGCCTAAAATACTCTAGTCGTTGACCTGGACACATGACACAGTCATTAAAACGTCGGTCATAGAAACATAGATTGCAAGAAGTATCTTTCTGTTAACAGCGCGAGCCCTCTCAGTTAAATAGTCAAGAAGTTTAAGCCACTCTTTCCACATCCCACTGTGCCACATTCACAAAATATGTTTTTCCTTCTTAATTACATCTTTTTAAAAATTTATTTGATGTGTCTGCTGTTGCCAAGATATAATTTTCTCCACTTGGGTGTCACCTCGCAGCCCCATAGGGGTTGCAACTGGAAGGACATATTCTACAATATAAAGTTCTCCTTTCAGGCATTGCGATCTAAAGGTCACGGTTAACGAGGGTGTCATGTGGCCAGCCCAACAACCAACCGCCTTTACTTTCCCCTACTTTTCCCGAACTAGTGTCAGGTACCCATTAGGGCTGGGTGGACTCAGAGGCTACCGAATTCACCAGGATTCGAACCCGGAAATCCCGGTTCGGAAGCCAAGCGCTTTACCGCTCAGCCACCGCGACCCTACTGTGACATGTTCTACTAGAGACAACTCTTGTCATTATATGTTTTTGTCTGTCACTTCGTGATATGATTAGCTAATGTTGTGAGTGGTTTAGTGAAATAGACTTTTAAATGTTGATGTAACGAGTTGGAGGGTTTAGATGTGTAAGATATTAGTTGTCTTTTGTTGGAAATGTGTAGATAATTGTGATATGTATATGTAGATATTATAAATTATAATATATGGCTATGTAAGTTATGTAATTGTAGAGAAGTTTATGTAGATATTGTAAAACATAATATATGGCTATGTAGTTTATACCTACATAAGCCTTAAATTTCAAAGGAGTTATTTGTAAATAAACATGTTTATGTTTTAAAGATTGTTGTTTGGTAGTTGTTTTTTTTAAGTCTATATACCTTAAGTCTTTTGTATAGTATGCAATAAACTTTAATTTTAACATTGCTCAGATATTCAATGAGATGATCTTTTCTTTACAAAGTAGAGACAGGTGCTACACAATTGACTATGATATAACTAATACATGGTATGGATGAATATTTTAGATCCTGGCCCCTGTGTTGAAGTTTGTGGGTTTTTGAATACTTGAACCAATTGGCATCAGCTTCGACCTTAGTCGTGAGGTAAAGAAAAATCAGAGGCATTGTTAATTTGTTTTACATGTAAGTTTTGTTAGAATTACCCAAGATTGATTGATGTATTTATGGAAATCATACCCTGTTCTTATATAATACAGACGTTACTTCAAAAAAGAAGATGATTACGTCCTACGCGTCATGCATCCTGTCATGCATATTAAGCAATGACCTCAATTCTGCCAAGTCACTGGTTTTCCTGGCTAGCTCTGGTAAACCCATTCCATGCTCTAATAGCACTAGGGAAGAAGGAGCATTTCTACAAATTTGTCCTAGCATATGGAATGAGGACTGTTAAATGGAAATATTTAAATTTGAATTTATTTTTATATTCATGGTTTTAGAAGTAAATGTGTCTAACAGATTAATTGTATATGACATAGCTCCACATACCTGTTTACATTAAAAATGTAGGCTAAAAAAAAGAAAGTTATATATAATATATATATATATATATATATATATATATATATATATATATATATATATATATATATATATATATATATATATATATATATATATATATTTATTTATTTATTTATTTGTATGTATATATATATATATATATATATATATATATATATATTATTTTAGTGGGGGAGGGGGTATTCACAGGAGATAAATGGCTATCGACGTCTGCAACCTCTCGTGTGACTAAAGAGGCCAATTCATAGTACTCATGCGTGGTCATAAGTTGTGCATTTAAAATCATCAGGGGCCGCAAAGTTTCTTCCTTCTTTTGGTGAGACTTCCTCCTTGATAGGTGTCCTAAGATGGATATTGCCGGAAGTGGTAATGGGTACAAGCACTCTACTGTTTATAAAATGTTTCCAATGGCATGCGTCTACGATGGCCTCTGACAACCACTACAACACCTTCACGTGTGGCTCCGGTAATAGGTTCGGCGGACCTTTGTTCTGTAACAGAACTGGCAAAGGCGAGTGACTGGCGGCTTAGCCAATAAGCTTTAGGCTACTCACCTAGAAGGAAATCTTCTGCTGCCTTGGAAAATATTGGAAAGGTTTCGGGAGTCAACCCCGGGGAAAGAATCAGGAGTCGGCTACACTTGAGGCAGTGCTACTCCATGCCAGAGCCTCCGACGACTCTGATTCTAAACATTATCGGCACTTACCGTTACTTTCCAGAGAGGAGCTGTTCCTACTCATAGTGGGAAGTGTGGTCGATAGGCTAAGTACGCTTGAACTTGGCTTGGCTACTTATAAAGGGGGCTCGAGTCTCGACACCCGACTCGGGCAGAGTTGTCTTTACTGAACGCCTAAAGGCAACACAGACCCCCCCCCCCCCCACCCCCACCCCACTGAACAATAGCGCTCTGAGCTATAGTAGCGCTATATAAAAGCTATAATTATTATTGTTATTACACCTGATTCCCAGGCATTCATCTCATTTCTATGAGATGATCAATGGTCGCTTCTCCACTGAAGAAGGTCACCTTATGTCAGATTTACTAAAGTAAGAACATGAATTTGAAATTGTCATGCACACAAGGAAAGTTATATGGGTGTGGTGCATGCACGCCTCTTGAACTTTGTCCTGCTAGTATTAGTCATTGAGACTACCCAGATCTGTGTTTATCTTATGCCCTTAACATTGTCAGGTAACCCATCGTTGTTTGTTACTTGCTTACTTTATCTTTATCTTAAGTAAATGCGTAAACCAAACAAAATGGTGTCACTGATAAAGAATTCTCGGAACAAATATTTCTATTTTTTTGTCATTGTTTTTTTTTTTTTTTGTAAACCTGATTGGACAGCTAAACCATGTTCTCCTGACGACTGAAGGGACAATTAGATGGTGGTAAAGATCATGTTTGTAAGGCCCACGGTTAACTAGGGTTTCATGCGGCCAGCAAAACGACCAACCGCTTTTGCTTTTCCTTAACTAATGTTTTACTTGGGTGAATTCATGGGCGTGGTAAACTGAAAAAAATTAGATCCCCATCGGGATTTGATTCCGAGATCCCTCGACAGGAAGACAACAACTTTACTACTCACCTACAACTAAAATTTTCACTGAACGCTAAAAAATACAACACAGCTTTCAGTTCCGAAACGAAGAAGAAATTGAATTGCCGAAACCAAAACCTAACAGCAGTAAGAAAAAGCCAATGGCAATACCTAAAGCCTAATGCCAGCGACAGCCAAATAATCAAATTACTCTGCGCTACTGTCGAAACAGTTTTGGAATTTAATTCTAGAGCGCTGAAGAGTGAAAAATAATATTATATGTTGTTGTTGTTGTTTTTTAATAGTGTACACTAGGTACATTATACTAATTATGAATTATCTGCACCAAATCTCATAAAACTAAATATTTAATTCATGTTGGTGTCTTATTTCCTGCTTTGTTGTTTTATTATTCTTTTTTTTTTCTTATATTTACTTCAAATTTGGATATTTGTCATAATTCCTTCATTGTGGCTATAATATTCATTTTACCAAAAGCTTTTATGTAACACACATTATTGAGCAAAAATTAATTTTTCGAAATTCGTCAGAAACCGCAACAACTCGGAAACTAAAATCTCACATTGCTACTAAAATCTTACAGTATATTTAGTTTATGAAGCTTTGATTAAACACAACAATAGTCTTAATACTTCACAAGTAATCAATGTTTCTGAGATATGAACTTGATCGTAGGCGTTAATCAGCTGTTATTGTTGTTTTTTAACTCATTCTAAGTGGTGATCGTGTAAGAAAATAGTTTCGATTCATTGTGAAACATTTAATTATTGTGACTCCTTTTTAGGATAATTTATAGAACACAAACCTCTCCACAAAGGGGAAACAATTACTATGAATAGAATAATTTAGGAACGCCCTTAGATAAAATCCTCGAATGATGGTCGTATATTTGTTTGAAATAATGCATTTAGATATAACTTTTGTAAGCTAGTAGAATCTGGTTCCATGCTGTTAAGTAGGACTTCAAGCAGCCCTGTAAAGAACTTAGGTTAGTTCTTTGAATGGCGTAAGTTAACGGTAGATCATTAAAGTGTAGACGTGTAATAAAGTACGATCAACACCAGAGTAGATCCTGTTACATATCGACAGCATTTCAATTGGTTACACACATTATATAGAATACATAATCATCAATAGTAAGAGTATTTAAATGTGCCCAAATTAAATATTCCAGGGCGCCTAGACTAGATTCAATACTAGATTACTTAAGGGTATCATGACACAACATAGCATTACCACAATATACAGTATACACAATGCAGAAATAATATCTCCTTAATCTAGACAATACAACTGACAACAATAGCCAACACCCTACTCAGACCAGGTCAGCTCTCCAACTGACTAGACTGACCACTAGATAAGCAATTACTCCCCCTTGAAAAACCCGTGATAAAAAAAAAATTACAAACCAACTAATAAAATAAACAAACACACACACAATCTCACATCCTACACACCCCTGCTCTTGAGAAGCTCTACGGGAAGAGTGGTGGCCGAGTGGGCAAGCGTCTGGCTTCCGAATCAATTGTCACGGATTCAAAACTCGGTGAAGACTGGGATTTTTAATTTCGGGATAGTAAGGGCGTCCACACAACTCTAATCCGTACCTGTCGTTGTACGGGTTACATGACATCAATTCGCAGTCGGTTACATGAGCCCCACTTTTTACCCCCCTCCCTCTAGTTATAGAGCCTCAGTAACAACACGGTCTCTTGCTAGTTTTTTTTTATGTTTTCCCAGCTCTTTCCTATCCTCTCGGCTTCCTCTAGTACACTGCATCGCCATGTTCTTTTTGGTCTTCCTCTACGTCTTGTTCCCTGGGGACTCCACTCTAAGGCCTGCCTAGCTCTGTTCCTGGTATCTTTTCTTAGGGTGTGACCAATCCATCTCCACTTCCTCTCTAAGATCTTCACCTCTATTTTTCTTAGTCCGCCCATCTCCCACAGTTTGGTGTTAATTCTATTTTGTCATACCAGTGTCTTTTAAAGATATTTCTCGGACATCTGTTGATGAGGGTCTGTACTTTTTGTTGGTGTTGCTTAAGTTGTTGTCCATATATCGTTTGATTATTTGATACATATGGCCATCCGAGACGACGGGATTCCAGTCATACAAATATAATAATAACACTTTTTTTTTAACTTTATTGACTTTACTGACTTTGCATTGAAAATTTGAATTGGTCAATTCTATACGTAATAATAATAGGAAATGATATCGCTCAGTAACAAATACTTTTAGGTACAAACAAAATAAACAGTTCTAATCTTTCAGAAGCCGCTCAAAAATTGACAATAAAAATATAATAAAATATCTACAAAGATGTAATCTATGTTACTACAAAGCTTATATCAACTCTGTCTGTCTGTCTGTCTGTCTTGTAAAAAGTGTGTGCACGGTATTTCTACCACACCCATTCTCGGATCAAGTTGAAACCTTACACAATTATTTATTGGCATAGACAAAACATGAATGAAATAGAAAAAAAAAACAACTAATTAGTCAATTAATTACTGGTAAATACTTTTTTTTTTTCAAATCAACTAAGTCCTTGGTTAATATGCATGACTAAATGCATGACGCGTAGGACGTAATCATCTTCTTTTTTGAAGTAACATCTGTATTATATAAGATAAGATAAGATATAGTAATTACAGAAACCGCTAAATATGTAGGGTTTCGTTCCCTTCGAAAAGTGAACACGTTATTTCTCCCATGCCTATTCTCGGATACGGAAAACTTTAAACAATTATTTATTGTACCTAACAAAACATGAATCAATTTAAAAAATTAACCAATAAGTCAATGAATATTTGGTAAATATTTATTTTGTTTTAAACCGAATTAGGGAAATAGCTTCTACATTATTGAAAGGTATAGTTATATAGTTAGATCACCTTTCTCTTTTTCTTTTTAAGGATTTAAAAAAATATTGTACTTATTTTTATTTTTCACATTTTTTTTTTGGTTGAACAAAAAGTCATTTATTGGCCAAACGGAATGAGCATTTATCTAAAGTCTATTTTTTTTTTATCTTGCTGAACATAGATTAAAACATCTAATCCTTTCTATCACCTCCACTCATTGATCAGGGAACATGAAAAGGACCAAGATGCCTGTGTGTAGTCGCTGAATGAACTCTTTATGTTGTGTCTGTTGTATTTATGTGTATTTTTCTGTTGTGTTGTCTTTATATGAGAAAACGAGTCCTTGTAATCACAACAAATTTCCGTAAGGATCAATAAAGCAGTCTTAGTCTTAGTCTTAGTCTTAGTAGAAGGGCCAATATAATAATGTGTGGGATAATGCCATACACTTGTAAAAAGTCCGACTTTATAAGTTACACAAATATGAATGACGTGTTTTGACCTTGACCCTGTTATCTTGTTATATCTTTTAAAAGTATATAAAAAAAAAAACAAAAAAAAACCAACGGAGTGCCGTGTTATCAGCTGAGGATTTTTTCTAAGAAGACTGCCCTTCAATGGAAAAAAAAGCCTAGCCAGTTATGACCCAAACTGTTAACAGCAAAGATTAACTCACTACGCATAACTAATATTATTATGATATACCTTTATTATCACTACGGATAATTAATAATAATATTATAATATAGCTATGTTAGCAGCAAGGACTAACTCACTACGGATAATTAATAACAAAATTGTTATGATACATTCGTGTCTTTTTAGTAAGTATTTACATATTATGAACATCCGATGTTCTGTATATATGATTTTCATATTAGTGTGCACAATATTTCGATATTATCTTCTTCCTTAATTACAATGTCAGGTTTTTTTTTAGTGTGATAATATAATGTCGACTCTAGGATATGCAATGATATCATCACCAACACAAGAATGTAGAATAACCTTCGTGCGATATTATTAACACTATTGAAAGGTCAGGTTTCAGCGTACCCGGGTACACTGTTCTGCCTCACCGTGGCACCCGGGTGGAAACGGCTACTTGAGGGGGCAACTAGGCTAAATGAATGGCGAAACATAACTCCTGTGGGGATGCCCACGGGTAGACGAGAGTCCACCTCTTGCACGGGCGGTGTTGCAAAAAAGTCCCCACAAACCTGTCACACATCCATGCGCTGTTCCTCAAAGGGACCGTTACATAAATGGCGAGTCCCCCACGGTTAGCTTGGTTCAATGAAGGAAAATGGCGGAGGCTCAGGGTGTTCTCGGCCCTCGGCCGTGTCTAGCGTTGGGGGCCAAATGCATTGGAAACAGCAATGCTTTACATTGGCATTGACTCGGGTCTCTCTCAAACAGAACTGTGTTCTCACATGTTTTTTTTTTTTTTTTTACTGTTTGGCGTCCAAACAGGTTTTTTTTCAAACTATAAGCTCGAAGAGCCTTCGGCTCAGCTCATACGACGATTAAACGGTTTCAGCGTATCCACGGTCCATGAGACCCTCTTCCAAAGGGATGGGTTTATTTCAGAGGTTTTGAATAAAATCAATTTGATTTATATTCCAATTTTAACCTTTCAAAAAATCTCTGGTTCGGGATATTTTTACCGTTACAAAAAAGGTACAAGTCAAGGATCATAAAAACAATCAGATATAAAAAGTCTTGTGTTCCTTTGGTAATTAAATCATTCGATACAATTCAACTTTCAAATGTAAATTTCACATTTATTGTTAACGAGAAACTGTCGTATGAATGCATAGTTAGTGTGCTATCCAAGACATTGTTTTCTCCTATAATGTATTATTATGTGTATGCATAGTTCTAAAACCAATTTCCTTACAGATAATAAAGAAAATAATAATAATTTATAATTTATTATATCCACACACAGCACATACATTATATGACTGCAGATTACAGAGACTCATCATCACTCCAAAATGAAGAAAATCATACAGTTTTGAATAGAACTCATTATGTATACACATAACAAAAATACTTTTATAAGAGAAGACAATGTATACGTTAGCACACAAAATATACATTCATATGACAGTTTCTCTTTAAACATCACATGTCGAGTTTACAACGGAAAGTGGGATTGTATTCAATGATTAAGTAGATAGCAATAAAAAAATCTGTACGATTAGAAATATATTTACCAGTTGTTTTTGTTTAGCGTTGTCATTCTATCACTTGGACTTGTCTGGACCAGTTAGGAAAGGTGGGGGAGATGACGGAATCTCTGTTTAAGGTTACCGTGATAACTTTTGAAATGTATTTTATAATTTTCACAAAAAATGTTGAACTTTAATTCGAACTCAAGTCTCCTCAAGCGATTACACTAACCACTGTGCCAGCGAAGTGCTAATGAAAATAGAAGGTTTCGTGGCTATCTATTGTTAGTTTCAAACTTTGAAGCGACGACCTACTTCTCTACACAAAGTATAAAGGGGACTTATTCAACTTATTCCGCCAAATCTGCCAAGTACAATATCTTTCCCTTAATCGATACCAAACAAAATAATTAATTAACAAAGATTATTGAACTAATTGTTAATTTTTTTTAATTGATTCTAGTTTTGTCAGGTACAAGAAATAATTGTGCAAAATTTCAACCTGATCCGAAGTCCGGAAGTTTGAGAAATAAGCTGCACAAAAGGTGTACCAGACAGACAGACAGACAGAGTGAATTGTTATAAGCTTTGTAATAAGCATAAATGTTCTTCTTCTATTAAAACCTGTTCCTTCATGTTCTGCTTATAGATTAAGTAATGTAATTAGTTCATGAAGACATCCTTGTAAGCTTAAGAATTTTGGGACGCTTACCGCAGAATAGGAGAGAAGCATCGTAGCCCTGGAATAGAGATGCTGTAAAAGAATTGAATGTATCACATACAAAACCCTGCTGACCGTTGTCACAAAAAAAACCCAACAACGCTAACTTAAACTGTATGGCCATATGATTAGGTCCTGGCTCGTAAAGACCTTTTCTGCAGAAGTAGCAATAGGAAAACAAGCTCAAAGAATGGACAGGCCTGTCATGAAAGGCGTTCTTACTAACGTGTAAGGCAGATCGGATTACAGATAGACAGTCTAGACACGCAGCCCAAAGATATGTGAAGTTGGTAAAGATTGTTTGGTTCACAATAAATAAAAAAACAAAACATTTCATAAGATATTAATTAGTTTTATATTCAATTTTCCTTCAGGTGAAACTAAGTCAATAAAATGAAGAATCCATTTGCAAGACGATTTTTTTTAACTACGTTACTCTTGGTCATGCGGACAGCAGTAATAAATGCAGAAATCAATACCACTCTAGTCATTGATACAGGGGAAAGTAAAACCAACTTGCTATCCACCTCAAATTCTATTTCAGACATTCAAACTACACCAACAATTAAAAAAACTGATACCCTATTAACAATAGAAACTACACTAACTACACAACCTACATCAACTTTACTAGCTATACAACCTACAACAACTTTACTAACTACACAACCTACTACAACATTACTTAATACACAACCTACAACAACTTTATTAACTATACAACCCACAACAACTTCACAACCTACAACAAGTTTACTAGCTACACAACCTACAACAACTTTACAACCTACAACAACTTTATTAACTACACATCCTACAATAACTTTACAACCTACAATAACTTTACTAACTACACAACCTACAACAACTTTACTAGCTACACAACTTACAACAACTTTACTAACTACACAACCTACAACAACTTTACAACCTACAACAACATTACTAACTACACAACCTACAACAACCTTACTAACTACAACAACTGTACTAACTACACAACCTACAACAACTTTACAACCTACAACAACTGTACTAACTACACAACCTACAACAACTTTACAACCTACAACAACTTTACTAGCTACACAACCTACGACAGCTTTACAACATACAACTACTTTACTAACTACACAACCTACAACAACTTTACTAACTACACAACCTACAACAACTTTACTAACTACACAACCTACAACAACTTTACAACCTACAACTACTTTACTAGCTACACAACCTACGACAACTTTACAACCTACAACTACTTTACTAGCTACACAACCTACAACAACCTTACAACCAACAACAACTTTACTAGCTACACAACCTACAACAACTTTACAACCAACAACAACTTTACAAGCTACACAACCTACAACAACTTTACAACCAACAACAACTTTACTAACTACACAACCTACAACAACTTTACAACCTACAACTACTTTGCTAGCTACACAACATACGACAACTTTACAACCTACAACTACTTTACTAACTACACAACCTACAACAACTTTACAACCAACAACAACTTTACTAGCTACACAACCTACAACAACTTTACAACCAACAACAACTTTACAAGCTACACAACCTACAACAACTTTACAACCAACAACAACTTTACTAACTACACAACCTACAACAACTTTACAACCAACAACAACTTTACTAGCTACACATCCTACAACAACCTTACAACCTACAACTACTTTACTAGCTACACAACCTACGACAACTTTACAACCTACAACTACTTTAATAACTACACAACCTACAACAACTTTACTAACTACACAACCTACAACAATTTTACTAACTACACAACCTACAACAACTTTACAACCTACAACTACTTTACTAGCTTCACAACCTACGACAACTTTACAACCTACAACTACTTTACTAGCTACACAACCTACAACAACTTTACAACCAACAACAACTTTACTAGCTACACAACCTACGACAACTTTACAACCAACAACAACTTTACTAGCTACACAACCTACAACAACTTTACAACCAACAACAACTTTACTAGCTACACAACCTACAACAACTTTACAACCAACAACAACTTTACTAGCTACACAACCTACGACAACTTTACAACCTACAACTACTTTACTAGCTACACAAGCTACGACATTTTTACAACCTACAACTACTTTAATAACTACACAACCTACAACAACTTTACTAACTACACAACCTACAACAATTTTACTAACTACACAACCTACAACAACTTTACTAACTACACAACCTACAACAATTTTACTAACTACACAACCTACAACAACTTTACAACCAACAACAACTTTACTAGCTACACAACCTACGACAACTTTACAACCTACAACTACTTTACTAACTACACAACTTACAACAACTGTACAACCTACAACAACTTTACTAACTACACAATCTTCAACAACTTTACAACCTACAGCAACTTTACTAACTACACAGCCAACAACAGCTTTACCAACTACACAACCTCCATTAACTATACAAACTACGCAATCTACACCGACCATAACTATAATTAAACTACCAAATACAACAACATCCTTATCTAGTACATTAATAGCATCAACTGGATTACCTGCAATGGATATCACTACGTCGTCTACAGTGGCTACTTCAAAACTAAGCACATCGATTTTACCGATAGCCACAACAACAATACAAGTTAAAGAGGATAGTACAAAGGAAATAAATTTCGGTAAATTCTTTCACATTATTATCATTTTAAACCCACAGTTTATCATCATTGGATGTAATAAAGGCTCTCGTTATTGTGCACTTACTGAAGCTTTTTATTCTGTGAATTGTTATGATCTATGGAGTATTTTGTTTAAGTTTGGATGCCCTCCAAGGTTCCTGTGCATCCTCAAGCAGCTTCATTCCGGACAAAACTGAAATTTATAGACAACAATGACCTCTCCACTTTCCCATTCATACTCTGCCTGTATTTTCTTTTGGCGCAATTCTGATTCAAATGAGGCATCTACGTCAGTTTCCGGTCAGACGGCAATAGTTTCAACCTTTGGTGCCTACTGCCCCATACTAAAACAAGAAAAACTTTTTAAAATATTTTTTTAAAGACAATACCTTAAAGAACGATTATTTTGCTCTTAATAACTGGTGAATTTTAAAAAAAATGGAATTTTTTTTTTACCCTGCCCCATTGCCCTCTTATCCAACTGGAGAAAAAGAATCGTGGTATATCGAATGTATACATCTACTTTTCTACATTATGTACTTTTTGTTATAGTACAGTAGTATATCTGTTTAATTCTAGATCTATGTAGTTCTTTTATTTTCCTTTTTTTTTGTGTGTGTATCGTAGCAACCAGTACGATTGAGACAAACTTTACTATCAAATTTAATCAAAATTTTACTAAAGAGTTGAGCGATAAAACCTCCGAGGAATTTAAAAGAACTGCTGCTAACTATAGTAACCTGGTAAGTAAAATTACTTGTGTTTTATAATTTGTAATTGTTGTTTGACACATAGTAATTTTTTTCTCTGACATGTTCTACTTAGGTTTTTCGTTTAGAATATAATAAATAATAAATAATAAATCTATACTTTTATAAATTGGCCTCTGTTGCGGACATATATCGGGCCAATTTCTAATAAACATTATTGTCTTGTAGCTGTGCGATGTCAAATTTATACTATTTACAAGTAGTACACATTTGTTTGACTATGACATCACTTCATTAAAATATCAATGGCAGTTTCATTATTGTTATTATTATAATTATTATAATTGTATGCGTACTGGGACTTACTTCTTGACAACCTCATCAACTTAACTCTTCAGTACTTGAACACAGGTAATGTTTATTTACAATTAACAATAATTCTCGTGATCATTCAGTTTTCCGAGGCAGAAGTATATTGTAAACACTGGTGTAAATCTATGACATGAAATTTATACACAGCCAACAGGTAATAATTACATGATAAATAACTTCATTTATGAACACTGTGAAACATCGTAGTCTGACATATTACTATACACTTCAATTATATAATTATTTGGTACTAATTTCTATAACGAGCCTATATGGTGACTATTATTTCTTGTTTATACATGAACGTAAAAAACAACAACTACCTCTTAACTCTTCAATCACTAACTTGACTGATTGACGTTTAACTGTCTAACTTCAATCACTAACTTGACTGATTGACGTTTGACTGTCTAACTCCAATCACTAACTTGACTGCCTGACGTTTGACTGTCTAGCTTCAATCACTAACTTGACTGCCTGACGTTTGACTGTCTAACTTCAATCACTAACTTGACTGCCTGACGTTTGACTGTCTAACTTCAATCCCTAACTTGACTGCCTGACGTTTGACTGTCTAGCTTCAATCCCTAACTTGACTGCCTGACGTTTGACTGTCTAACTTCAATCACTAACTTGACTGCCTGACGTTTGACTGTCTAACTTCAATCCCTAACTTGACTGCCTGACGTTTGAATGTCCAACTTCAATCCCTAACTTGACTGCCTGACGTTTTACTGTCTAACTTCAATCCCTAACTTGAAAGCCTGACGTTTGACTGTCTAACTTCAATCCCTAACTTGACTGCCTGACGTTTGACTGTCTAACTTCAATCCCTAACTTGACTGCCTGACGTTTGAATGTCCAACTTCAATCCCTAACTTGACTGCCTGACGTTTGACTGTCTAACTTCAATCCCTAACTTGACTGCCTGACGTTTGAATGTCTAACTTCAATCCCTAACTTGACTGCCTGACGTTTGACTGTCTAACTTCAATCCCTAACTTGAAAGCCTGACGTTTGACTGTCTAACGTCAATCCCTAACTTGACTGCCTGACGTTTGACTGTCTAACTTCAATCACTAACTTGACTGCCTGACGTTTGACTGTCTAACGTCAATCACTAACTTGACTGCCTGACGTTTGACTGTCTAACTTCAATCCCTAACTTGACTGCCTGACGTTTGACTGTCTAGCTTCAATCACTAACTTGACTGCCTGACGTTTGACTGTCTAACGTCAATCCCTAACTTGACTGCCTGACGTTTGACTGTCTAACTTCAATCACTAACTTGACTGCCTGACGTTTTGACTGTCTAACTTCAATCCCTAACTTGACTGCCTGACGTTTGACTGTCTAACTTCAATCACTCACTTGACTGCCTGACGTTTGACTGTCTAACTTCAATCACTAACTTGACTGCCTGACGTTTGACTGTCTAACTTGGTTGACTTTAATGTGGCTCTCCCTTCCACTTGTATTACCTGTCATCTGATAACTCATGTTTACATTTTATATTTTCACACTCTAGGCTCAACAAATTCACATTGAATATTTAAATGGCAATAGAAAGTGTTTCTGTGATACCCAGAGAAATAGAAGCGTGTTAACTTATCAAGGCACGAACAATGTTAAGATGAAATGGTATAGGATTATAATATGCCCCCTCCAGGGGCGGACTGGGTATCAAAATCGGCCCGGGCATTACCATATAAACCGGCCCACAAATGGCATGTCATATATTTTCGGTTGGGGGGGGGGGATTTTACCCCACTCTGCATTGAATTTTTTTTTCTTTGGTCGCGACCAGACCGGCCCATTTGGTACCGGCCCACCGGGCATTTGCCCGTTTGCCCATATAGCCAGTCCGCCCCGGCCTCCCCCCTCCAAAATAAACATATTGCGGTTGTTGGGTGAAAGGGGGGGGGGGGGGAGTGAGGACTATATAATCATACTAATCACTGGATGTAACCTAGACCAATCATCAATGAAGGACTGAACACTGACCTGCAAGGTGGGCAATGAAGACAAATAGCTCGAAGCCAGGTCAAAGGTCTTTACGACGTAAAAGTTGCGAAGGTCAGTGTTGAGGTCTTCTATAACGAATGGGCTCGATGTAACGCATTCCTGTTCAGAAGTCAAAACTACTGACTCGCTGTATGCCACAGCGGTTCTCAACCTTTTAAGCTCGGCGACCCCTTTTACAATCCCCCACTCTGCCGCGACCCCACACACACACAGTGCAATAGAAGAATAGACAATAACAATCCATATTTTCGATGGTCTTAGGCGACCCCTGGCAAATCGTCAATCGATCCCCAAAGGGGGTCGCGATCCACAGGTTGAGAACCCCTGCAGTGTATGATATTCTATCAAGTACTTTAAAACTACATACTAATGTGCGTTGTTTTCTTTTTGTTACCCAACATGCTATTCTTATATTACCTCATACTGCGCCATTTTTACTTTCAGCTACGAGAACCATTCAGTCATTTGCCCAATTTTGATCACATAGAGATCGTTCAGTTCACGTAAGTCTCTTCACGTAATTACAACTTGTCTGTTCACATTTCAAGCATTCTTCTCGCGTCGATTTAGAAAAAGAATCAAGCTTTACTCTTTGTTTCTAATTCTCGAATCATTACAATTGAAAAAAAAAAAAACAATTAAAATATTTAAAAAAAAAAAAGCAAAAAAAAAAACAAAAACACAACAACATTAGTCCTTTACGAAGCTGGTTTGTAAAAGTGATTACTTCGCTCTTAATAACAAATAAATGACAGCGCATGTATATATATATATTAACACTGCCGTGCACTCGCAGTCTTCTACCAGCTAGAGACCCAATTCGCAGTCTTCAACCAGCTAGAGACCCAATTCGCAGTCTTCAACCAGCTAGAGACCCCATTCGCAGTCTTCAACCAGCTAGAGACCCCATTCGCAGTCTTCTACCAGCTAGAGACCCAATTCGCAGTCTTCAACCAGCTAGAGACCCAATTCGCAGTCTTCAACCAGCTAGAGACCCAATTCGCAGTCTTCAACCAGCTAGAGACCCAATTCGCAGTCTTCAACCAGCTAGAGACCCAATTCGCAGTCTTCAACCAGCTAGAGACCCAATTCGCCCAGCGAAAATATGTTTCAACTTTGAACCACGCAAGCCCAAAGATAAGCAAACCAGGCACTAAGAATTGTGGCACAATCCGATCACATGATGACAACAAATACTATTTGTTTTTTTTTTGTTTTTTTCATTTTATATACAATCAAAAGCACCATTCTCCTACCCAGATATTTTTATATTCAATAAATATTAACTAAATTTGCCTCTTTAATTTGTGCTTATTGCCTGTGCTCTACACTATATATTTTTTTAAATTGTGCAGTTGTTAATTTCACCTTCTCCTAGGTATCATAAAACAGCCAACGCGCATTAACTTTTTCTCTCCTAACTGACGATACCAGCGTAGATTCCACCGGAATGTGGTAAATAATTACGGAGAGAAAGAGTTAATACATGACACGCCTCACGAGTTCCATTAATTTCTCCAGCAAATATCTGCATATATAATTCTCTACGTCACCCAACCATGCGGGACACCACGCAAACTCTCTGGCCCTCCTTACGATGTAAACTCTATATGAGGGATATTAAATATACTAACATATAATAATAAATAAGCTTTTAGACCCCTTAAATTCACTCTTATAATAGTAGGTCTACATCTATTAGAATAGTATCTAGACTCTAGATCTAGATCTAAATATATGTTTTTATTTTTTTTTAAATTGATTTAGGCGAATTGATTAGCTATTTTGATAGCTTCATTCGTACTATTTTTACATTCACGCATTCGCTTTCTTATAACATTATTATTTCGTTTAATTGTTTCCAAAACACTCCCAGTGACTATATCGACAGTGATACGCAAATTAAGACCCGCGGGTCGCGGGTAATTTATGGCTAGTCTTATATATTAAGCATATATTTTTGTAGTATTCTGTTAATTTTCACTTTATAGTGTTTGACTGTGTTCAGACACAATATGGCACTACTGCAAAGTTAGATCTAGGATACATTGCATTTCTTGTGTACAGAGCCGAAATTGACTTGTAAAATACAAGGTTACAAAGATAGTTTGTGTGGAAACACAAACTCAAAATCGGCCCCCAAAGTGGTCCACCAAGGCAGGCTTCAATATTTTCAGAAAGAACATCCGAATGAAATTATATCAAAGACAAATGAGAGATAAGAATGGAGAAAGAAGGTTAACAGATCTTGTGTAGTGCCCCAACGGTCAAGCAGATCAAAGGATAGGTGCAAGTGAATGTAAAGTTAGATGTGAGCTTGGCCTTACTAGTTCCCCTTTCAGACCTTGTGGTCTATAGGGCAGTTCATCTGTTTTTGTGGCCTACGGTTAACGAGGGTGTCATGTAGCCAGCACAACGACCAACCGCCTTTACTTTTCCCCAACTAATGTCAGGTACCCATTAGAGCTGGGTGGACTCAGAGGCGCCCAAGGATTCCGAAGTTGAAAATCCTAGTCTTCGAACCCGGGACCCCCGGTTCGTAAGCCAAGCGCTTTACCACTCAGCTACCGCGCCTCTCCTGACCTAACTGAAGTCTTATAATTGATGTAATTGTTTTGAAAAGGCTCAATCTCTTTTTCAAAACCTTTAAAAAAAAAAAAAAAAAAAAAAAAATGCGAACTCGGTAATAATGTATGTTCAAGAAAATGGAGTTTACAAGATTATTATTCGTTTTAAATTAGGTCTAACTTATAATGCATACTAATTAGCCTTTTCTCTTTAACTGCTTGCATAAGTGATTTAAAAAATTAGATTTTTCGCTTTCAGAAAAAAAAAAGTAGCCGTTGCATCAGAACTTTGAATGGTCTAAAATAGACGGACGGACAGACGGATAGACGGACAGACATTTCAAACAAAACTAATAGCGTCTTTTCCCCTTTCGGGGGCCGCTAAAAATTGATATTTAATTAGGGTACTTTATGTGAAATATTGTGCATAATGTTTTGATATCTAATGTCCAACGTCTAATCATACCCAGGCCTGGAAGCATCAATGTGGAGTCCCAAGTAAAAATGCATGTGTTCAACTCTACAAAGATAATTAACGAATCTCAAATTAAGGCGAGCCTTGAAGATATCAAGAACAAGATTATGATACTGCCCGGTGTAAACAAGACTTATTTACGGGACCACTTCGACGACCAGATAAAAGCAGGTATAATTTTGAAAGTTACGCGGACAGAAATGCGGGGGTGGGGGGGGGGGGAATTTATTCTACGGACTAGGGATAAGAACTAGGGATAAGAACTAGGGATAAGAAGATTTAAGAAGAGAAACACTTATTATCAGGGATAATTGTTTTACTTACCTGCACAAGACACAGCGCGGAGTCGCTCAAAAGTCTATTATATATACGGGAGAAATGACACTGGATCAGAAGAATGTTTATTGACATTCCGATGGTCTAGAGGTTAATTTCGCTTGGTGCGTTATCGCTAGGCGGTTGTGTCGAATCCGGAGTCACAGGTTCGAGCCTCGGTCGGCGCATGCCCTTATTTTCGTAGCATTTTAATTCACTATTTTCTCTCTTAAAAACTTGGTCCCTGGTGCTGTTATTTATTAATGTTTAATATATGTATGTATCACATTTGCTTCAGCACCTAGCTTCAACTCTATGTTCATATAATATATCGAGCTAATATTTTAAAATCTTCAGACTTCTATTTTAACGTAGATTCTACGCATGTTTCTAAGCGAAACAAAAAACAAACACAGCAACAAAAGCGATATTAAGTACCCCTACCTTTTGATGTAATATTTTGTTTTGTTTCTTAATGTCCCCACAGCTGTACATGTCGTAAGTCGAGTGGTAAGTAATCCGTGCCTGGCTACAAATATATGTTCAACCTATTCCACATGTGACCAGACTGAAGATGGAAGTACTCACTGCAGGTCTGTATACACAAAAGAAAATAATAATAATGATAATAGCAATTAATTTGTACATGGTCCGTCACGTTACATGCAAATTTTTAATATGATTTTTACCATAATAAAAACCGTTAACTTGTTGCAATAGGTTTCTTTGCAGCAGTATTCTAGGAAATGTTATGAAATTATAAGTTATGTATATAGTGTTATAGGTTTACTTTAGTGGGAATTTGAAGAGACTATAAATAGACTATTTTAGACGGACATAGGAATTATGGGATATTAACTAGAGATGGGAATCGAACCCAACTTTTAAAGTTCGGGTTCGGTTCGGTTCGGTCAGATTTAAGTTCGGGTTCGGTTCGGTTCGATGACGAGTATAGTTCGGGTTCGGTTCGGTTCGGTCAGGTCCAAAGTTCGGGTTCGGCTCGGTTCGATGTTCTGAAATTATGTAATAGCGAAATTAAGTTATTAGGCTTAATGAAATGTAGCCTATTAGATAAAACACTTTCATTTGAATTTTTCATAAAACAAATACTTTGCAACATATAATTGGCCCATGGGCAATACTCATTCCAAAATAATGTTGCCTACATAAATTTCAAGGGTTTTTAAAAAATGTCTTAATGAGTCAGTGTCTCACACCTATATAAAGTAGGCCTATGGTCAGTTTTTTTTTCCCGAAATAATGTTGCATACATAAATTGTAAGCGTTGTAAAAGTTTCTTCATGGAGATAGAATTGAAGATGCGGCATGTTTTCGCTCAAGTCGGCAAGGGGTTTAATTCCGGGCGGGACGCGGCGCTAAGCGTATTCTAAACTTTATCTCATAGTAAGAAGAGATAATTTTTAAAAAGCTAATATTTATGTTTTCTTACAGAACGCACTAGTCATCTTATTTTTAAAAAAGTCGAGGGCCATATTAAATCTAGTAATAAAGAAGCAGCCTTGACCAATAGTATTATTCGAGGGACATTCTAGTTAGGCCGACATATTGCACACGTACTTCTGTAATAGGCGTGATCTTTTTCAAAAATATTCTTCGTGATAAGACGTCTCTGTCGCAAACTTTTTTTTCCTACAAAAGTCGTCACTATAATGAATAGCAATAAAATTCGACTATAATGAGACAAAAAATCCAGAAGAATCACAATAGCGGAGATGTTTTAAAATGTGTTCTTCAAAACATTTTGACCCATTTTGTTGCATACGCGCCTCGCAAAAGCAGTCTACATTTAACAAGGTCTTATTAGAAGATATTCCTACTTAATATATTTTAATTTTTAAACATATAATTTTACTAATATTCAGATAAGTTACACTGAAAAGAAAACAATTATTTCGACGCCCCCTTTCCTCGTTAGTTGGTTTGTCGCTTACAAAACAGCTAGTATAATTGAAGTTTATTGAGCCAATAAAGACGTTTTATATTTTTACTTAAACTTTAAAAGAAATTTCGTATGCGAGCAGCTCAATATAGCTTAACTGTTATTACAATATTCACATATTTAACTTGAGATATAAATGTAATATTAATGAAATATACTGATATTTAAACGAAATCTAGCTCACCACAAAACAAGGTCTTTACACGTTCATTTCTCAAAATTGTCTGCCGTTTCACATTTTCATTACTCTAATTTCATCATCCTCATCATACATGCATACACCAATCAATCGCTTAACCTCATCTTACCGCCGCCAGGAAACACACACACACTCTATAACACCCCCTATTTGTCAGGAAGTTGCTTCCACCCCTCCCCAAATTCGAGGTACTCGCCATCCCCACACCCCTGCATTAAAAATACTGATGATCACTAATGCAAACCAGAAAAATAGTAATAATATTCCTATACGGAATACTTCACAATTTTTAAACATACAACACTAAAAAGAAATGTAAATACCGTTATTTAGAAATTAAATATTAAGTTTTTTAGATAGTTCTAATATTAAATATTTATAAAAGAGATTCCGTTTTAAACTGATTTTACTATAAAAAGAAGATAATTAAATGTATTTTAAACTAGAATACATATGAACTTATTGAAGATTTATATCTACACTCTATAGTCGTCCAAAAATATTCTACTCTCAACTAACAGCCATTTCAATAAAAGTGACAATATTTTAAAATTGACTTTCTACTTATTAGATCTACTGAGAGGGCGGGCTAATCGGATCAAAAGAAATATTGCAAACAGCCCGCGAAAATTCAGGGGCAGGGAGAGTTTGGAAAAACCCATGGGAATACCTCGCGCGCGCTTTAATTTTTCTTTAGTTTCCAAAATACCCCTATCCCCTTTATCTATCCCATGTTTGGATGATGGAATCATTAGAATTAAAATAAAATATTTAAGTATTTTATTATTATTATTATTAAACTAAACAAAAAAAAAAGATGTAGAAATTGCAAAATTAGTTCGGTTAAGATAAGGAGGGTTCGTTCGGTTCGGTTCGTACCGAGCAGTTTCAAAGTTCGGGTTCGGTTCGGTTCGGTCATAAGTGAGGTTCGAGTTCGGTGTGTTCGGTTCGGGTTCGGTTCGTTTCCCATCTCTAATATTAACTATATAGAAATGATGGGATAGATTGTAACGGTTAGAGACGACAAGAAAGAACGACTGACTTCTACTCCTAACGGCGAGACATCATCTATAGTAACTGTCGACATTCGGACTGTGCCCCTTTTCTGGATTAAACAGTTGTTAAGTATCTATCGTTTTTCTTAAGTATTTTATACAAGTTGGTATATGTTGTTGGTTGAAAACGAACTCCATCTAGACCTAAATCTACTTTACATCTGACGTCTGTTTACTAAACAACACAAAGCAATAGAATAGAAAACGTATTTTTTTCCTTGAAGTATTTTTTTTTTGTTATATGCTACAAGTATGGTTTATTAAAATGTGTTCACATCTTAAGATCTCACATATTCCAGACCTAAAGTTAAAAATGAAGGCCTTCTCACTTCTGATGAGATCATTGGAATAGCTGTTGGTGCCAGTGTAGGCGTTATTCTTACAGGGGCCATAATCGTGCTGCTTGTAATACGGTTTAAAAAAAGACGGTAAGTTTATGGTGAACAGTGTGCACCTGTTTTTCTTCATGAATGTAAGACAAGAAGATCTTTTCTGTAACTTGATGAAGATTCCACATGACACATACATAATTTTAATAGTTATACATTAACTAATTCAATTGTTTTTTATGCTATGGATTTTACTATTTCCTACCAGTAGCTCTTTTATTCTAACCCTGAATCTCCAAATACAAATGTACCACATTAGCCATTTTCATGCATAAATTTCTTTTTAAATATAATATTTTTTTACAACAGTTTCGAAAAATCCAATTCAAGTGAAACAGACAGTGAAGAGCCTGGTGAATCTCTGAGCGGAAGGATACTGGCCACTGAATCAACAGTTTTGTCCATCCCTCGACCTAAGCTCATCAACTCAAGCAGAGCTCATCCTAATGACCTTGATGCTAGAAACAGCTACCCCTTAGAGCAGATCAGCGGCCAACAACAAGTACGCAAAAACTGGAGGCGGAAATCTTCGTCTTGGGACATCGGTCACTTCCTGCCAGTAGACGAGAAAGGAACACGCCAGGTTCCGTTGGCTTTTAGCGGAGGGTCAAGTTGGACTAAGGATCGTGCAACTTAATCATAATAATCATAATAATCTCATTTATAGAGCGCTGTTAACAAGCATGATATCGGCTCAAGGCACTGTGATAACATGACAAACATAAACAGGAGAGCTACAATAACAAACTAATCTAAACAAGTTTTAAACCGATAGGTCTTAATGTTCTTTTTGCATGTATTGTAGCATGTTGTCTGTCTGAGATCAATGTGGAGTGAGTTCCAAAGTTTCGTCCGTGTACTGAAATAGCCCGCAGGCCGTAGCTTTTGGCGGAGAAACGTGGCATCACTAGAAGCGTTGAGTCCATAGAGTGCAGTGTTCTCTGGGGGACATATGGAGTGATCAGTTCACTAAAGTACAAGGGCATTTCTTAATTGTAGATGCACTGATGACTGATGGTGTTTAAAAAAAACTTAAGCTCTCGTCTTTAAAAATGACTTCAATCCCTTAACGCGTTACAGAGTTATGTATCAGTGAAATGCCCCCGGTCACATGATTGCTCAGACTAGAAATGATGGAATCAAAACCTCCAAAACAATGACGCTCTGAGTCCGTTTGTTAGATCTAATTTTATATCTGTTATCATAGTGCCTGCCTAACTGTACATGATTTCATTTTCACAAATATTTTTTTCTAAATACTCATGGCCGCTGCGACCTAATGCACCTTGGGCCCAATTTGGGAAACGGCCAAATAGTTATTTCCAATCATTATTTTAATTTTAAAAATGGCTTAATCAGGAGTTAGAGATTCCTATATTGCCGTCTGTAAAATTGTGCTGATATATGTATAGGATATAAAAATGAAAACATGTTTGGTGGTGAGTATTATGACTAAAGTGTTAATAGCCTATAAAACAATTTTAAAATCTTTTTTTCTTAAATACCATACTTGATACAACAATAAATGCATTAAGCGTAAAGTTTGCGTAATAAAATATTTACTATGAAGAATGGTTGAAACCTTGTTCCAATTTGCTGTCTAAACTAACTGATTCTACGGAAGAAACACTCTGATATAAATGGAAATCAACTTTTTGAAGAATCTAGAACAGCGGAAAGCTATTTGAGAACTTAAATGGGTCCTGTTGAGGTAATTGAATATATATTTGTAGAAATTATTTGTTAGGATGTGTGGTCGAAAGGCTAAGTACTCTTGAACCGGCTTGGCTTGGCTACCTATGAAGGGGTCTCGAGGTTCGACAGTGTTGTGTTATCTGAGCCAGTCTGAGCACGGAAGAACCTACTCCCACATACTCCTACTGGTCCACAAATGAGATTTGGGCCATAGCGCTCTAAGCATGAAAGTAGCGCCATATAAAAACTATAAAGTGAAGTAAGTTGTTGAAATCGACTAACTGTACTGATCAACGAACAACCAATTTTAAAATTGAAACTTTTTTTTTTATTTTTCAATTATTTAAGAGCAACGATATTGCAAAGAGACAATAAGCACATTTTATTTTTAATTGCTAATAACTAATGTGCGTCACTCATAGCAGGGAAGAAGATTTTTTTTTAATTTCAATAAAAGAATAAAATATTTCGTTGTTTTATTTATTATGAAAATGTGTTGATGTTTTTTTTCAATTAGAAATATTTATAAAGGCAGTGTATTCGATTCCGATGATTAAGGTCAAAATGGATGCTTAAGGAATTGGTCTTCGGAAAGCAAACCTTTTTATTTCATGCCTACTAAATTCACATGGATATCAGTGTGTGTGTTTCGAATTTAACCATGTAAAAAGTAGGGCGGATGTGTTGGTTTTGTAGAGTTTCTGATGTAACTTTTTATTTCATGCCTACTAAATTCACATGGATATCAGTGTGTGTGTTTCGAATTTAACCATGTAAAAAGTAGGGCGGATGTGTTGGTTTTGTAGAGTTTCTGATGTAACCACGCGTAGGTTTGGCGTAGTAGGTGACCGTGTGGCAAGCCACCCAGCAGAGAACGTGTGTATTTGGTGAGTGAAATTATCAACTTAAAATTGGTTTTGCATAAATGTAAATTTATAAATAAAAGTTATATTCAAGGTTGCTTCAAAAAAAATCTGTTCAAATTTATTTGAAGTTAGACACTAAAAATTAAACACTCCTGCATCGGTTTAGAGTTTAGATGAACTAACTGTTTGGGGCTACAAACCAACGACCGAGTGATAACAATACGATACCACAGACGTTGCTAGGGATAGTATGACCCAGTGTATTTTGTAAGTGATGCTGCCCCCCCACCCTTCCCAAAATCAAATTTGTAACAATAAGTTTTACCAAAATAATCTGTTAGTTATCTACTCACAAATTAAAAGGAGCCAATTAACTATATTCACATTAGTCGTGTATTTTCAAATTAAAAACGAATCACAATGATAGACTCTTAGTTTCATTTGAATTTTTAGAGTCCGGTTTACGTTTTCAAAGCATTGTTGATTCAATAAAAAAAGAAAAGCAATATGACGAAATAGGGTAGCGAAACTATAGAATTTTTATTTTAAAAAAGCTTTTTCATTCTTCCCAGTAAAAAGTTTTTACATGTTATTTTTCCGACACCCAATATCGGATCAAGATGAAATTTTGCAAAATTATTTTTTTTAATCTGACAACCTATTTTAAAAAATTAACCGATTTGTTAATTAACTGATGGTATTTAATTATTTTGTTTGGTATCTCGAATAAGGGAAAGAAATTCTACCTGACTATATAGGTCGTCATCTGATGCTCAGTGATGCTTTAGGAAATATAGATCATGTGAAACACAACTAATAGGAATAATTGATGATTTTTTTTTAAAGGTTTAGATCAGGGGTGGGCAAATTACGACACGCGGGCCAGATGGGGCCCGCCTGAGTGTTTTATGCGGCTCGCGGACACCGAAAGAAATCAGGTGTGCTCACAGAATATACATAGAAAAATGCAAATGTATTAAAAATGACTCTAAATATCTCTATAAATTATTGAAACTTTCTCATTATAAAGCGTTTCAAGTAAACGAAGATTATTCTTATTGAATATACTTCAATACACTCAGTCAATGACACAATCTCAGGTCAGTATTTATTCAATGCTATGAAGAACTGTGTTGAGTCTTGGGTATGCTTGGAACAAGAGGGCAAGGGTAACAACTGATGGAGCTCGATCTTTGACTGAGAAAAACAGGTTGTTTTTTTTTAAAGAATATCCCAACCATAAACTCTAAACAGGAAAGTTGCAAAAAGCAAATAACATTACTTTATTGGGCAACAGGTATCTTAGTGATCAAAGTCATCAGATCTAGGGTGTCCTTACCACAGGCAGTTTCGAAAAGTACTTGAAGATTTAGAAACAAAATATTCCAATGTATACGCTGGCCTAGCAAAGTAAGGTACTGAGAAGAATATAAAATCTCAAGAAAGAAATTTTTATGTTCCTTGAAGGACTTTGACCTAGTTACAAATATTTGTAATGAAGAGTATTTTTCATAGCAGCTATTGCACTGGATAAGTCTTTTTAAACAAGGTTTTCCTAATTCTCCAGGCAAGCATGTGAAAACAGGCTTTATCACTTTCCTTCGCTGAAAGGTGAAACTATTTGTAGTGAAAAGGTTAATAGTACAAGACTTTTTTTTAGATTTCGTAAGTGTGGCATTTATAAAGGCAAATTTTAAGACGTCAGAATCCAGTTTTCAATACTATCAGCTCCCAATTTAGCGCAGAAGCTGATTCAGCTCCAGACAACAAACACAGAGCTCCATGCTAATTATAACCTGAAAGAGACGTTCCATTCAATACTTCCGCTGTAGTTTGATGCAGTGACAAAGATAACAACAAGTTCCGGAACATTACGCACGAGAATAAACAGTGAAATACTTCAAATTAAAAACAAATGTACATTTTTGGTGAAATGTGACGTACTAAGACAAAAGCAAAATGTTGTTTTTTTAAATCGTAAAAATGGTTTCAGAAATAGCACATTCTTGTTGTAATTACTCAATTGGGAGTGTGAAATAACGAAAAGGGAATGTATAAACAGTATAAATATGAATATTAATAGACATTATACAGTTAGATAACGTTATTTTCTAAGTTGTAAGTACAAATACATGAATACGTATATGCGGCCCCCCATTCCCAAAATTGTTTTAATGCGGCCCTCGATACATAAAGGTTGCCCACCCCTGATTTATATGTTAGTACGCAAATAGATGCTATCTTACTAGATTTTTCCAAGGCTTTTGACTAAGTTCACCACCATGGTTTGCTTAAAAAAATTAAAATATTTTGCCATTGATGGTCCATTGCATCAGTGGAGTAAAGATTATCTGATAGGGAGAGAAGAAACTGTAATAATAAATGGCTCTAAATCAACACCAATAACATTAAACTCAGGCGTACCTCAAGGAACAGTCTTAGGTCCACTACTCTTTTTAATTTACATAAATGATTTACCAAATTGCATTAGTTCAGGAACAAAAGTCAGATTATTTGCAGACGATTCTATAATATATAGAACAATAAAAACAACACAAAATATAGAAATTTTACAAAGAGAATTAGATGAATTACAGAAATGGAAATCAAATTGGAGCATCTCTTTACACCCAGAACAATGTCAGTTATTACGAGTAACAAAAAAAAAACTAAAACAAATTAATTCCACTTATCTTATTCATGGCAAACCAGTAACACAGACTAAAAACGCAAAATACCTAGGTGCTATAATAAATAAAAAAAATGTCATTGGAATCCCCATATTGATGAAACTATCAAAAAATCAAACAAAGCATTAGGGTTTATTAAAAGAAATTTCTAAAAATCAAATAAGAACATAAAACTAAAATGTATTTTAACCTTCGTTAGGTCAATAATAGAATATGCATCCTCTGTTTGGGACCCCTCAACTCAAGAAAACATTAATAAAACTGTAACAGACACTAAATAGAACAGTGAGATTCATAACAACCGAATATTCACATTTGACTTGAGTAACATCTTTAATAAGATCACTAAATTTACAAAACCTTCAGGAGAGAAGGCTCAAAAGTAAATTAGCAATTATACATAAAACACTGTACCGTAATCTTCAAATACAAAAACAAAATTTAATAAAATACTCTGAAAGACACAAAGATAAAGGCACATTCCTCGTCCCATATGCTAGGACAAATTTGTACAAATACTCCTTCTTCCCTAGTGCTATTAGAGCATGGAATGGGTTGCCTGAGCTAGCCAGGAAAACTAGTGACTTGGCATATGTATGACTAAACGCATGACGAGTAGGAAGTAATCATCTTTTTTTTTTTAAGTAACGTCAGTATTATATAAGATAAGAAGATAAGAACACGAACATGAAATAGGACGATTGATAACTATACAATCTTATCTGTTCACAACCTCTTCACTAAAGAGCGGTTACGGTGTTGGCCTGAGAAGGCTTTAGCCTACGAATTCGAATTCAGGTCTCTCACAACATTTAAAAAGTGATCAAAACTTCAAACCAATGACTTTCTGAGTCCATTCGTTAGATCTAATTTCATATCTGTAATCAAAGGAAATGGTTGCCTAACAGTGCGTGATTTTATTCTCACAAATATTTTAATTTTTTAAAAAAATTTGAAGTTTAAGCACTGTGAACTTTGACCCTGATTTCTTCGAATGGGTAATCTTAGTGCTTTAAACTATGATAAGCCTTATCTTGGGGACTATTACTCTAACGACTCTTAAGTCAACATTAATATACAAACACAGTGCTGTTGTAATTAGAACTTACATCCTTAAATGGCTGTATGGAAGATTGTAATTTTCATTTAGTTGCTTTATATGGAGACATGTCAGTAGCCTAGTTACATGTCATTTAATAAAATGTTGTTGTTTTTTGTGACATCATAAACATCTTTCACATCAACGTAAATAAATCGAAAGGTAAGAAAACAATGTAGTTGTGATTTATGATAACTTTATTACATCTCCGTATCCTGTGGTATCAAGTCGTTAGTCGAACTAACACCACAACAGAATCGGCAACACTTTCGACACTCTTCTTTTTGTATCGACGGAGATAGGGTTATAGTTGTTGATAGTTTGTAGTTCACAGTTTCTGATTTTTTTTTGTGTGGAAAATATTGAAACTTGCCTATTTTTACCTACCAAAGCGGACCACTTCGGGGGACGATTTTGAATTTGTGTATCCACACAAACTGTCTTTGTAACCTTGTTTTAATTTATATTTATTTAGATTTAAATCTACTTATCGTATAAATCTGGATTAGATATAGAATAAAGAATCCATAAGATTGTGAGGAATCATCTTTAGATCAGTGTGATTCTCTAGATAACGCCTTGATAGTATTGTTGCTTCTTCCTAAATGTTTCGTTAGAGGAACAAAGCTTAAACGATTGTTTTTTTAAGAAAAATTAATCGCTGAGATGTTGATCACGACAACGTCTTAGTTACCCCGGGCGTCGTGCGTTATTTCCTTGCATTTGAAACTCAGAAATGTATATTCTGGGGTGTCTACAAAGTAATCTCATGCATTACATCTTCCTTTTAAAAACATGTATATCAAATATCACAACTGCTATTCATTCCATTCTAAAAACAAAGCTATACTGCTGCACGGGTGAACGACTGCATGGATAATACAATAAACATGCATAAATGTAACCCTGCGGGACAAAGTCAAACAAATGACGTTTCGGGCCACGAGGCCTTCACAAGCTATAAAAAAAAGACAAACAATTTACACGCTTAAGTGAGACTTATCAAGTTGGTTATAATTTTTTTCTAAACATAATATAATTTATAAGAAACAATGACCGAGGAAGAGTTCTGAAATGCAATAAAACGCATACAAACAAAGCTTGTGTTAGACGCAACTTTTTTCTTTGCTTTGTCAACATATTTTTACAAAGTTTATATCAACATTCTCTCTATCTGTCTGTCTGTCTGTCTGGTAAAAAGTTTGTAAACGTTATTTCTCCGACACCTAATCTCGGATCAAGTTAAAATTTCGCATAATTATTTCTTTTACCTGACAACACAAGAATCTATCTAAAAGAGAAATAGATGAACTCGGGAACCTTTTTATTTCACAATGTGAATCAAAACACCCAGACTTTGTATCGCAACAGAAGATATCAACAACACTGTATATTGACAACTTACTGGGTTTTCCTTCCCCACAAGGCAGAAACGAACGCTGGACAAATGCTACATTGGCATCAAGCAGGTTTGCTCATAGAAAAGTTTGTTCCCACTAGGAGAATCTAACCACGCACTTGTCCATCTTATACCTAATGGACCTCATTCACCAATCGTAAACAAACAACATTTCGCCACGCGGTTCTCTATCTCTTCTATACAAATTACGATCTAATTTTAATACACAGTGGCTGTCACGTGACTTTTTTTTCCGTTGTTTTATCAATATGATCACGTGACTAAATATTGTTTGTTTACGATTGGTAAATGAGGTCCATTACAAACCTACTTTTAAAACAACAAAGAGAGTAATAAAAAACGATCAAGTAGTGGCTGTAGAAACACAAAGAGGCTGTAGAAACACAAAGAGGCTGTAGAAACACAAAGAGGCTGTAGAAACACAAAGAGGCTGTAGAAACACAAGGAGGATGAATTAAAAATACGGACTGGAAATCTCTATTTGGGACTGTCCAGACATATAGGACGAAACTGTTATTATTCTGCAAGGAGTTGATAATTCCAACAAAAACAATACAAGTCTAATGAAACAACTAGACCTGGATGACAGAAAACATAAAAGATGCTATTATTGAAAAGAACATTGAAAAGAATAAGACTAACAACCAAGAGTTCATTGATGCGAAAAAAAAAAAAAGAAATGAGGAAACCATTAATGTGAAGGGGAAAAAAACACAAAGAAAAAAATTGATAATTCTTTTGTAAATAACAACTCAAAAGCATGCTGGGAAGGATTAAAGAAAATAACAGGCTGCGCCTCAAAACGAAAAAGGACTTTCAGTGGATGATGAGGAGAAATTCACTAACGAACTTAATGACTTCTCTTTCGACAGAGAAGATTTTCTTGGCCTACAAAAAGAAATTTTCAACAAAGAAAAACAGGAACCCTAAGACAGTTTTGTAACTGAAGCTGAGGTGACCTAATTATTTAGAATAGTAAATGTAACAAAAGCTCCTGAAGCCGATAAAATAAGCGGCAAGCTGATTAATCTATTTGCGGAACGAATATCTTATCACTAATCTTTAACTACTCGCTAAAAAGATGGCTTACTTCACAAATCTGGAAAACTTCATAAATTCTACCAGTACCAAAGAAACCTAAAATAGATAGTTTGTTTGATTTCCGCGCACAACCACTTACACTTATAGTCATGAAATGTTTTGAAAAATATATAATTAGATTTAAGCTTGTAACAAAAGCCAACAACAGCCAAGACCTTCACCAATTCGCATATAAAACAGCTAGGGGAGCTAAGGATGCAATTCTACTGCATGTTGGACCAGCTTTATAAATATCTCGATACACCCAAAACATATGCACGTGTGCTCTTCGTAGATATCCCAACGGCGTTTAATACCATACAGCCATACAGCCATACATATGTTCACCAAACTGAATAATGTAAATGTCAGCATGGGTTCTAAAATTTTTTTGACATAACGTCCACAGTTTGCTAAAATCATCAACACCAAATCTTTAACTCAAGTAGGCCTACTACGTATAGGGGTTGTGTACTTTCTCCAGTACAAAATAGTGGTCCATTAGAACTAACAAAATAGTCTAAGTCTTATAACTTAAGACGCCTTTTTTATAATCCAATAGCTTTAGCGCTCTGTCACAAATCCCTTAGCTATAAATAAAGAGACAAACCTTAATAGGAGAAAAAGAAAGAGACCTAACTGAAAACGAAATACTTACAAAGTAAAAAAGATAGACAGGGACATTAAAAGAGAGAGAGAGAGAGAGAGAAAGAGAGAGAAAGAGAGAGAGAGAAAGAGAGGGTTAGGGACGAGCGATGTGGAGATAAAAGATCAATAAAAAATATTAAAATATAAATTTTAAGATACATTTATTTCCTTTTTCAGATGTGATCTTCTAGAAAATGAAAAACAAATCGTATTTTCATTTATTGTTTTTAAGTTTATACTACATAGTAAACATCAACGCAGAAATAACGTTTAATAATTTAAATACTCAAATTAATCATTTAGAAACTACACCAGCGTCTCCTACGACTGAAACTACACCGGCATCTACTACTACTGAAACTACACCGGCATCTACTATAACTGAAACTACACCGGCATCTACTACTACTGAAACTACACCGGCATCTACTATAACTGAAACTACACCGGCATCTACTACTACTGAAACTACACCAGCATCTACTATAACTGAAACTACACCAGCATCTACTACTACTGAAACTACACCGGCATCTACTATAACTGAAACTACACCGGCATCTACTACTACTGAAACTACACCGGCATCTACTATAACTGAAACTACACCAGCATCTACTACTACTGAAACTACACCGGCAACTACTACTACTAAAACTACACCGGAATCTACTATAACTGAAACTACACCAGCATCTACTACTACTGAAACTACACCAGCGTCTCCTACGACTGAAACTACACCATCCTCTACTACTACTGGAACTACACCAGCATCTACTACTACTGAAACTACACCAGCATCTACTACTACTAAAACTACACCATCATCTACTACTACTGAAACTACACCATCATCTACTACTACTGAAACTACACCATCATCTACTACTACTAAAACTACACCATCATCTACTAATACTGAAACTACACCATCATCTACTACAACTAAAACTACACCATCATCTACTACTACTGAAACTACACTATCATCTACTACTACTGAAACTACACTATCATCTACTACTACTGAAACTACACCATCATCTACTACTACTGAAACTACACTATCATCTACTACTACTGAAACTACACCATCATCTACTACTACTGAAACTACACTATCATCTACTACTACTGAAACTACACCATCATCCACAACTACTGAAAGTACACCGTCATCTACTACTACTGAAACTACACCAGCATCTACTACTACTGAAACTACACCAGCATCTACTACTACTAAAACTACACTATCATCTACTACTACTGAAACTACACCATCATCTACTACTACTGAAACTACACTAGCATCTACTACTACTGAAACTACACCAGCATCTACTACTACTGAAACTACACCATCATATACTACTACTGAAACTACACCATCATCTACTACTACTGAAACTACACCAGCATCTACTACTACTGAAACTACACCAGCATCTACTACTACTGAAACTACACCATCATCTACTACTACTACTGAAACTACACCAGCATCTACGACTACTGAAACTACACCAGCATCTAATACTACTGAAACTACACCAGCATCTACTACTACTGAAACTACACCATCATTTACTACTACTGAAACTACACCATCATCTACTACTACTGAAACTACACCATCATCTACTACTACTGAAACTACACCATCATCTACTACTACTGAAACTACACCAGCATCTACTACTACTGAAACTACACCAGCGTCTCCTACTACTGAAACTACACCAGCATCTACTACTACTAAAACTACACCATCATCTACTACTACTGAAACTACACCATCATATACTACTACTGAAACTACACTAGCATCTACTACTACTGAAACTACACCAGCATCTACTACTACTGAAACTACACCAGCATCTACTACTACTGAAACTACACTAGCATCTACTACTACTGAAACTACACCAGCATCTACTACTACTGAAACTACACCATCATCTACTACTACTGAAACTACACCGTCATCTACTACAACTGAAACTACACCGGCATCTACTACTAAAGAAACTACACTAGCATCTACTACTACTGAAACTACACCAGCATCTACTACTACTGAAACTACACCAGCATCTACTACTACTGAAACTACATCATCATCTACTACTACTGAAACTACACCGTCATCTACGACTACTGAAACTACACCATCATCTACTACTACTGATACTACACCGTCATCTACGACTACTGAAACTACACCGTCATCTACGACTACTGAAACTACACCATCATCTACTACTACTGATACTACACCGTCATCTACGACTACTGAAACTACACCAGCATCTACGACTACTGAAACTACACCAGCATCTAATACTACTGAAACTACACCAGCATCTACTACTACTGAAACTACAACATCATCTACTACTACTGAAACTACACCAGCATCTACTACTACTGAAACTACACCAGGACCTACTACTACTGAAACTACATCAGCGTCTACTACTACTGAAACTACACCAGCATCTACTACTACTGATACTACACCATCATCTACTACTACTGAAACTACACCAGCATCTACTACTACTGAAACTACACCAGCGTCTCCTACTACTGAAACTACACCAACATCTACGACTACTGAAACTACACCAGCATCTAAAACTACTGAAACTACACTAGCATCGACTACTACTGAAACTACACCAGCATCTACTACTACTGAAACTACACCATCATCTACTACTACTGAAACTACACTAGCATCTACTACTACTGAAACTACACCAGCATCTACTACTACTGAAACTACACCATCATCTACTACTACTGAAACTACACCAGCGTCTCCTACTACTGAAACTACACCAGCATCTACTACTACGAAAACTACACCATCATCTACTACTACTGAAACTACACCATCATATACTACTACTGAAACTACACTAGCATCTACTACTACTGAAACTACACCATCATCTACTACTACTGAAACTACACCAGCATCTACTACTACTGAAACTACACTAGCATTTACTACTACTGAAACTACACCAGCATCTACTACTACTGAAACTACACCATCATCTACTACTACTGAAACTACACCGTCATCTACTACTACTGAAACTACACCGGCATCTACTACTAAAGAAACTACACTAGCATCTACTACTACTGAAACTACACCAGCATCTACTACTACTGAAACTACACCAGCATCTACTACTACTGAAACTACATCATCATCTACTACTACTGAAACTACACCGTCATCTACGACTACTAAAACTACACCATCATCTACTACTACTGATACTACACCGTCATCTACGACTACTGAAACTACACCAGCATCTACGACTACTGAAACTACACCAGCATCTAATACTACTGAAACTACACCAGCATCTACTACTACTGAAACTACACCATCATCTACTACTACTGATACTACACCAGTATCTACTACTACTGAAACTACACCAGCATCTACTACTACTGAAACTACACCATCATCTACTACTACTGAAACTACACCAGCATCTACAACTACTGAAACTACACCAGCGTCTCCTACTACTGAAACTACACCATCATCTACTACTACTGAAAGTACACCATCATCTACTACTACTAAAACTACACCAGCATCTACTACTACTGAAACTACACCAGCGTCTCCTACTACTGAAACTACACCAGCATCTACTACTACTAAAACTACACCATCATCTACTACTACTGAAACTACACCATCATATACTACTACTGAAACTACACAAGCATCTACTACTACTGAAACTACACCATCATCTACTACTACTGAAACTACACCAGCATCTACTACTACTGAAACTACACTAGCATCTACTACTACTGAAACTACACCAGCATCTACTACTACTGAAACTACACCAGCATCTACGACTACTGAAACTACACCAGCATCTAATACTACTGAAACTACACCAGCATCTACTACTACTGAAACTACAACATCATCTACTACTACTGAAACTACACCAGCATCTACTACTACTGAAACTACACCAGCATCTACTACTACTGAAACTACACCAGCGTCTCCTACTACTGAAACTACACCAGCATCTACTACTACTAAAACTACACCATCATCTACTACTACTGAAACTACACCATCATATACTACTACTGAAACTACACTAGCATCTACTACTACTGAAACTACACCAGCATCTACTACTACTGAAACTACACCATCATATACTACTACTGAAACTACACCATCATCTACTACTACTGAAACTACACCAGCATCTACTACTACTGAAACTACACCAGCATCTACTACTACTGAAACTACACCATCATCTACTACTACTACTGAAACTACACCAGCATCTACGACTACTGAAACTACACCAGCATCTAATACTACTGAAACTACACCAGCATCTACTACTACTGAAACTACACCATCATTTACTACTACTGAAACTACACCATCATCTACTACTACTGAAACTACACCATCATCTACTACTACTGAAACTACACCATCATCTACTACTACTGAAACTACACCAGCATCTACTACTACTGAAACTACACCAGCGTCTCCTACTACTGAAACTACACCAGCATCTACTACTACTAAAACTACACCATCATCTACTACTACTGAAACTACACCATCATATACTACTACTGAAACTACACTAGCATCTACTACTACTGAAACTACACCAGCATCTACTACTACTGAAACTACACCAGCATCTACTACTACTGAAACTACACCAGCATCTACTACTACTGAAACTACACCAGCATCTACTACTACTGAAACTACACCATCATCTACTACTACTGAAACTACACCGTCATCTACTACAACTGAAACTACACCGGCATCTACTACTAAAGAAACTACACTAGCATCTACTACTACTGAAACTACACCAGCATCTACTACTACTGAAACTACACCAGCATCTACTACTACTGAAACTACATCATCATCTACTACTACTGAAACTACACCGTCATCTACGACTACTGAAACTACACCATCATCTACTACTACTGATACTACACCGTCATCTACGACTACTGAAACTACACCGTCATCTACGACTACTGAAACTACACCATCATCTACTACTACTGATACTACACCGTCATCTACGACTACTGAAACTACACCAGCATCTACGACTACTGAAACTACACCAGCATCTAATACTACTGAAACTACACCAGCATCTACTACTACTGAAACTACAACATCATCTACTACTACTGAAACTACACCAGCATCTACTACTACTGAAACTACACCAGGACCTACTACTACTGAAACTACATCAGCGTCTACTACTACTGAAACTACACCAGCATCTACTACTACTGATACTACACCATCATCTACTACTACTGAAACTACACCAGCATCTACTACTACTGAAACTACACCAGCGTCTCCTACTACTGAAACTACACCAACATCTACGACTACTGAAACTACACCAGCATCTAAAACTACTGAAACTACACTAGCATCGACTACTACTGAAACTACACCAGCATCTACTACTACTGAAACTACACCATCATCTACTACTACTGAAACTACACTAGCATCTACTACTACTGAAACTACACCAGCATCTACTACTACTGAAACTACACCATCATCTACTACTACTGAAACTACACCAGCGTCTCCTACTACTGAAACTACACCAGCATCTACTACTACGAAAACTACACCATCATCTACTACTACTGAAACTACACCATCATATACTACTACTGAAACTACACTAGCATCTACTACTACTGAAACTACACCATCATCTACTACTACTGAAACTACACCAGCATCTACTACTACTGAAACTACACTAGCATTTACTACTACTGAAACTACACCAGCATCTACTACTACTGAAACTACACCATCATCTACTACTACTGAAACTACACCGTCATCTACTACTACTGAAACTACACCGGCATCTACTACTAAAGAAACTACACTAGCATCTACTACTACTGAAACTACACCAGCATCTACTACTACTGAAACTACACCAGCATCTACTACTACTGAAACTACATCATCATCTACTACTACTGAAACTACACCGTCATCTACGACTACTAAAACTACACCATCATCTACTACTACTGATACTACACCGTCATCTACGACTACTGAAACTACACCAGCATCTACGACTACTGAAACTACACCAGCATCTAATACTACTGAAACTACACCAGCATCTACTACTACTGAAACTACACCATCATCTACTACTACTGATACTACACCAGTATCTACTACTACTGAAACTACACCAGCATCTACTACTACTGAAACTACACCATCATCTACTACTACTGAAACTACACCAGCATCTACAACTACTGAAACTACACCAGCGTCTCCTACTACTGAAACTACACCATCATCTACTACTACTGAAACTACACCATCATCTACTACTACTAAAACTACACCAGCATCTACTACTACTGAAACTACACCAGCGTCTCCTACTACTGAAACTACACCAGCATCTACTACTACTAAAACTACACCATCATCTACTACTACTGAAACTACACCATCATATACTACTACTGAAACTACACTAGCATCTACTACTACTGAAACTACACCATCATCTACTACTACTGAAACTACACCAGCATCTACTACTACTGAAACTACACTAGCATCTACTACTACTGAAACTACACCAGCATCTACTACTACTGAAACTACACCAGCATCTACGACTACTGAAACTACACCAGCATCTAATACTACTGAAACTACACCAGCATCTACTACTACTGAAACTACAACATCATCTACTACTACTGAAACTACACCAGCATCTACTACTACTGAAACTACACCAGCATCTACTACTACTGAAACTACATCAGCGTCTACTACTACTGAAACTACACCATCATCTACTACTACTGAAACTACACCAGCATCTACTACTACTAAAACTACACTAGCATCTACTACTACTGAAACTACATCATCATCTACTACTACTGAAACTACACAAGCATCTTCTACTACTGAAACTACACTAGCATCTACTACTACTGAAACTACACCATCATCTACTACTACTGAAACTACACTAGCATCTACTACTACTAAAACTACACTAGCATCTACTACTACTGAAACTACACCAGCATCTACTACTACTGAAACTACACCATCATATACTACTACTGAAACTACACCATCATCTACTACTACTGAAACTACACCAGCATCTACTACTACTGAAACTACACCAGCATCTACTACTACTGAAACTACACCATCATCTACTACTACTACTGAAACTACACCAGCATCTACGACTACTGAAACTACACCAGCATCTAATACTACTGAAACTACACCAGCATCTACTACTACTGAAACTACACCATCATCTACTACTACTGAAACTACACCATCATCTACTACTACTGAAACTACACCATCATCTACTACTACTGAAACTACACCATCATCTACTACTACTGAAACTACACCAGCATCTACTACTTCTGAAACTACACCAGCGTCTCCTACTACTGAAACTACACCAGCATCTACTACTACTAAAACTACACCATCATCTACTACTACTGAAACTACACCATCATATACTACTACTGAAACTACACTAGCATCTACTACTACTGAAACTACACCATCATCTACTACTACTGAAACTACACCAGCATCTACTACTACTGAAACTACACTAGCATCTACTACTACTGAAACTACACCAGCATCTACTACTACTGAAACTACACCATCATCTACTACTACTGAAACTAAACCGTCATCTACTACTACTGAAACTACACAGGCATCTACTACTAAAGAAACTACACCAGCATCTACTACTACTGAAACTACATCATCATCTACTACTACTGAAACTACACCGTCATCTACGACTACTGAAACTACACCATCATCTACTACTACTGATACTACACCGTCATCTACGACTACTGAAACTACACCATCATCTACTACTACTGATACTACACCGTCATCTACGACTACTGAAACTACACCAGCATCTACGACTACTGAAACTACACCAGCATCTAATACTACTGAAACTACACCAGCATCTACTACTACTGAAACTACACCATCATCTACTACTACTGATACTACACCAGTATCTACTACTACTGAAACTACACCAGCATCTACTACTACTGAAACTACACCATCATCTACTACTACTGAAACTACACCAGCATCTACAACTACTGAAACTACACCAGCGTCTACTACTACTGAAACTACACCAGCATCTACTACTACTGAAACTACACCATCATCTACTACTACTGAAACTACACCATCATATACTACTACTGAAACTACACTAGCATCTACTACTACTGAAACTACACCATCACCTACTACTACTGAAACTACACTAGCATCTACTACTACTGAAACTACACTAGCATCTACTACTACTGAAACTACACCAGCATCTACTACTACTGAAACTACACCAGCATCTACTACTACTGAAACTACATCATCATCTACTACTACTGAAACTACACCGTCATCTACGACTACTGAAACTACACCATCATCTACTACTACTGATACTACACCGTCATCTACGACTACTGAAACTACACCAGCATCTACGACTACTGAAACTACACCAGCATCTAATACTACTGAAACTACACCAGCATCTACTACTACTGAAACTACAACATCATCTACTACTACTGAAACTACACCAGCATCTACTACTACTGAAACTACACCAGCACCTACTACTACTGAAACTACATCAGCGTCTACTACTACTGAAACTACACCAGCATCTACTACTACTGATACTACACCATCATCTACTACTACTGAAACTACACCAGCATCTACTACTACTGAAACTACACCAGCGTCTCCTACTACTGAAACTACACCAACATCTACGACTACTGAAACTACACCAGCATCTAAAACTACTGAAACTACACTAGCATCTACTACTACTGAAACTACACCAGCATCTACTACTACTGAAACTACACCATCATCTACTACTACTGAAACTACACCATCATCTGCTACTACTGAAACTACACTATCATCTACTACTACTGAAACTACACCATCATCCACTACTACTGAAAGTACACCGTCATCTTCTACTACTGAAACAACACTAGCATCTACTACTACTGAAACTACACCATCATCTACTACTACTGAAACTACACTAGCATCTACTACTACTAAAACTACACTAGCATCTACTACTACTGAAACTACACCAGCATCTACTACTACTGAAACTACACCATCATCTACTACTACTGAAACTACACCAGCATCTACTACTACTGAAACTACACCATCATCTACTACTACTACTGAAACTACACCGTCATCTACTACTACTGAAACTACACCATCATCTACTACTACTGAAACTACACTAGCATCTACTACTACTAAAACTACACTAGCATCTACTACTACTGAAACTACACCAGCATCTACTACTACTGAAACTACACCATCATCTACTACTACTGAAACTACACCATCATCTACTACTACTGAAACTACACCAGCATCTACTACTACTGAAACTACACCAGCATCTACAACTACTGAAACTACACCAGCGTCTCCTACTACTGAAACTACACCAGCATCTACTACTACTGAAACTACACCATCATCTACTACTACTGAAACTACACCATCATATACTACTACTGAAACTACACTAGCATCTACTACTACTGAAACTACACCATCATCTACTACTACTGAAACTACACCATCATCTACAACTACTGAAACTACACTAGCATCTACTACTACTGAAACTACACCAGCATCTACTACTACTGAAACTACACCATCATCTACTACTACTGAAACTACACCGTCATCTACTACTACTGAAACTACACCGGCATCTACTAATAAAGAAACTACACTAGCATCTACTACTACTGAAACTACACCAGCATCTACTACTACTGAAACTACACCAGCATCTACTACTACTGAAACTACATCATCATCTACTACTACTGAAACTACACCGTCATCTACGACTACTGAAACTACACCATCATCTACTACTACTGATACTACACCGTCATCTACGACTACTGAAACTACACCAGCATCTACGACTACTGAAACTACACCAGCATCTAATACTACTGAAACTACACCAGCATCTACTACTACTGAAACTACAACATCATCTACTACTACTGAAACTACACCAGCATCTACTACTACTGAAACTACACCAGCGTCTCCTACTACTGAAACTACACCAGCATCTACGACTACTGAAACTACACCAGCATCTAAAACTACTGAAACTACACCATCATCTACTACTACTGAAACTACACCATCATCTACTACTACTCAAACTACACCAGCATCTACTACTACTGAAACTACATCAGCATCTACTACTACTGAAACTACATCAGCGTCTCCTACTACTGAAACTACACCAGCATCTACTACTACTGAAACTACACCATCATCTACGACTACTGAAACTACACCAGCATCTACTACTACTGAAACTACACCATCATCTACTACTACTGAAACTACACCATCATCTACTACTACTGAAACTACACCATCATCAACTACTACTGAAACTACACCAACATCTACTACTACTGAAACTACACCAGCATCTACTACTACTGAAACTACACCAGCATCTACTACTACTGAAACTACACCATCATCTACTACTACTGAAACTACACCATCATCTACTACTACTGAAACTACACCAGCATCTACAACTACTGAAACTACACCAGCGTCTCCTACTACTGAAACTACACCAGCATCTACTACTACTGAAACTACACCATCATCTACTACTACTGAAACTACACCATCATATACTACTACTGAAACTACACTAGCATCTACTACTACTGAAACTACACCATCACCTACTACTACTGAAACTACACTAGCATCTACTACTACTGAAACTACACTAGCATCTACTACTACTGAAACTACACCAGCATCTACTACTACTGAAACTACACCAGCATCTACTACTACTGAAACTACATCATCATCTACTACTACTGAAACTACACCGTCATCTACGACTACTGAAACTACACCATCATCTACTACTACTGATACTACACCGTCATCTACGACTACTGAAACTACACCAGCATCTACGACTACTGAAACTACACCAGCATCTAATACTACTGAAACTACACCAGCATCTACTACTACTGAAACTACAACATCATCTACTACTACTGAAACTACACCAGCATCTACTACTACTGAAACTACACCAGCACCTACTACTACTGAAACTACATCAGCGTCTACTACTACTGAAACTACACCAGCATCTACTACTACTGATACTACACCATCATCTACTACTACTGAAACTACACCAGCATCTACTACTACTGAAACTACACCAGCGTCTCCTACTACTGAATTTACACCAACATCTACGACTACTGAAACTACACCAGCATCTAAAACTACTGAAACTACACTAGCATCTACTACTACTGAAACTACACCAGCATCTACTACTACTGAAACTACACCATCATCTACTACTACTGAAACTACACCATCATCTGCTACTACTGAAACTACACTATCATCTACTACTACTGAAACTACACCATCATCCACTACTACTGAAAGTACACCGTCATCTTCTACTACTGAAACTACACTAGCATCTACTACTACTGAAACTACACCATCATCTACTACTACTGAAACTACACTAGCATCTACTACTACTAAAACTACACTAGCATCTACTACTACTGAAACTACACCAGCATCTACTACTACTGAAACTACACCATCATCTACTACTACTGAAACTACACCATCATCTACTACTACTGAAACTACACCATCATCTACTACTACTACTGAAACTACACCGTCATCTACTACTACTGAAACTACACCATCATCTACTACTACTGAAACTACACTAGCATCTACTACTACTAAAACTACACTAGCATCTACTACTACTGAAACTACACCAGCATCTACTACTACTGAATCTACACCATCATCTACTACTACTGAAACTACACCATCATCTACTACTACTGAAACTACACCAGCATCTACTACTACTGAAACTACACCAGCATCTACAACTACTGAAACTACACCAGCGTCTCCTACTACTGAAACTACACCAGCATCTACTACTACTGAAACTACACCATCATCTACTACTACTGAAACTACACCATCATCTACTACTACTGAAACTACACCATCATCTACTACTACTGAAACTACACCAGCATCTACAACTACTGAAACTACACCAGCGTCTCCTACTACTGAAACTACACCAGCATCTACTACTACTGAAACTACACCATCATCTACTACTACTGAAACTACACCATCATATACTACTACTGAAACTACACTAGCATCTACTACTACTGAAACTACACCATCACCTACTACTACTGAAACTACACTAGCATCTACTACTACTGAAACTACACTAGCATCTACTACTACTGAAACTACACCAGCATCTACTACTACTGAAACTACACCAGCATCTACTACTACTGAAACTACATCATCATCTACTACTACTGAAACTACACCGTCATCTACGACTACTGAAACTACACCATCATCTACTACTACTGATACTACACCGTCATCTACGACTACTGAAACTACACCAGCATCTACGACTACTGAAACTACACCAGCATCTAATACTACTGAAACTACACCAGCATCTACTACTACTGAAACTACAACATCATCTACTACTACTGAAACTACACCAGCATCTACTACTACTGAAACTACACCAGCACCTACTACTACTGAAACTACATCAGCGTCTACTACTACTGAAACTACACCAGCATCTACTACTACTGATACTACACCATCATCTACTACTACTGAAACTACACCAGCATCTACTACTACTGAAACTACACCAGCGTCTCCTACTACTGAATTTACACCAACATCTACGACTACTGAAACTACACCAGCATCTAAAACTACTGAAACTACACTAGCATCTACTACTACTGAAACTACACCAGCATCTACTACTACTGAAACTACACCATCATCTACTACTACTGAAACTACACCATCATCTGCTACTACTGAAACTACACTATCATCTACTACTACTGAAACTACACCATCATCCACTACTACTGAAAGTACACCGTCATCTTCTACTACTGAAACTACACTAGCATCTACTACTACTGAAACTACACCATCATCTACTACTACTGAAACTACACTAGCATCTACTACTACTAAAACTACACTAGCATCTACTACTACTGAAACTACACCAGCATCTACTACTACTGAAACTACACCATCATCTACTACTACTGAAACTACACCATCATCTACTACTACTGAAACTACACCATCATCTACTACTACTACTGAAACTACACCGTCATCTACTACTACTGAAACTACACCATCATCTACTACTACTGAAACTACACTAGCATCTACTACTACTAAAACTACACTAGCATCTACTACTACTGAAACTACACCAGCATCTACTACTACTGAATCTACACCATCATCTACTACTACTGAAACTACACCATCATCTACTACTACTGAAACTACACCAGCATCTACTACTACTGAAACTACACCAGCATCTACAACTACTGAAACTACACCAGCGTCTCCTACTACTGAAACTACACCAGCATCTACTACTACTGAAACTACACCATCATCTACTACTACTGAAACTACACCATCATATACTACTACTGAAACTACACTAGCATCTACTACTACTGAAACTACACCATCATCTACTACTACTGAAACTACACCATCATCTACAACTACTGAAACTACACTAGCATCTACTACTACTGAAACTACACCAGCATCTACTACTACTGAAACTACACCATCATCTACTACTACTGAAACTACACCGTCATCTACTACTACTGAAACTACACCGGCATCTACTAATAAAGAAACTACACTAGCATCTACTACTACTGAAACTACACCAGCATCTACTACTACTGAAACTACACCAGCATCTACTACTACTGAAACTACATCATCATCTACTACTACTGAAACTACACCGTCATCTACGACTACTGAAACTACACCATCATCTACTACTACTGATACTACACCGTCATCTACGACTACTGAAACTACACCAGCATCTACGACTACTGAAACTACACCAGCATCTAATACTACTGAAACTACACCAGCATCTACTACTACTGAAACTACAACATCATCTACTACTACTGAAACTACACCAGCATCTACTACTACTGAAACTACACCAGCGTCTCCTACTACTGAAACTACACCAGCATCTACGACTACTGAAACTACACCAGCATCTAAAACTACTGAAACTACACCATCATCTACTACTACTGAAACTACACCATCATCTACTACTACTCAAACTACACCAGCATCTACTACTACTGAAACTACATCAGCATCTACTACTACTGAAACTACATCAGCGTCTCCTACTACTGAAACTACACCAGCATCTACTACTACTGAAACTACACCATCATCTACGACTACTGAAACTACACCAGCATCTACTACTACTGAAACTACACCATCATCTACTACTACTGAAACTACACCATCATCTACTACTACTGAAACTACACCATCATCAACTACTACTGAAACTACACCAACATCTACTACTACTGAAACTACACCAGCATCTACTACTACTGAAACTACACCAGCATCTACTACTACTGAAACTACACCATCATCTACTACTACTGAAACTACACCATCATCTACTACTACTGAAACTACACTATCATCTACTACTACTGAAACTACACCAGCATCTACTACTACTGAAACTACACTAGCATCTACTACTACTGAAACTACACCAGCATTTACTACTACTGAAACTACACCGGCATCTACGACTACTGAAACTACATCATCATCTTCTAATAGTGAAACAACATCGGCATATACTACTACTAAAACTACATTAGCATCTACAACTACACCGAAAACTACTATCTCAACAACTACTTCAAAAACTACTAGTTCTACAAGTACACCAACAACTACTAGTTCTACAACTGCACTAACAACTACTAGTTCTACAACTACACCAACAACTACTATTTCTACAACTACACCAACTACTACTAGTTCTACAACTACACTAACAACTACTACCTCAACATCTCCACCAGCATCTACTGGTTCTACAACCTCACTGACATCTACAAGCTCTACTAAAGCCACACCAACAACTACTACTACTGAAACGAGACTAGCATCTACTACTAATGATACTACACCAGCATCTAATAATTCTGATCGCACAAAAATCTCTACTAGTTTTGAAACTAAAACACCTACTGCTTCTTTTTCTACACCAGCATCTCTAGCTACACGAACTTTTTTTACAAATACACAACATATTTTTCCCACTACGAATACGAAGAAAGATTTTACTTGGAGTGAAAGGAATTACGGTATGTTTTTTTTGTATTATTGTTTTAATTAATTTATATGTGTACATTACATACAAATTGCCTGAAGTGGTAATGGATGTAAGCACTCCACTACCTATAAAATGCTTCCAAATGGCATGCGTCTCAAATAACCTCTGACAACCAGTCCAACTCCTGGCCTTCACGTGTGGCTCAGTTATTGAGTCCGGCGGAACTGTTCTCCCAAACAGTAGATGGGGCAAAGACGAGTAACTGGCGCGTTAACCAGTAAGCTTCGAGCCATCGCACTTTATTGTAAAGAAGGAGGTCAGAATACTGTGAGTCTCCATTGCGTTGAGAATTCTTTAAACTGAAGATGGCAGAGGGCTTTTGACAAGATACTGTTAAAAATCTTGACCTCAACAATTTCGGCCGGAAATGTTTAGACACAAAGCGCTGGTGTATTATGTAGTGAAACCTAAGAATTTCTTGGTTTATTTTGCGCCAAAGAATTGTAGTAGCTCCTTTATTTTCTCCTGTCATACTTCTGGCTTCATCAGTTGCTATTGAAACGATTTTATTAATATTGATTGCATTATCTTCAAAGTATTTTTGCATGCCATTAGCTGTACCTTCTCCTCTAGTTTGTCACGAGAGCGGTAGAAATCCTAGAAGTTTTTCTTTTGGATCTTGGGAAGATATATATGGGACAAAAAGTTTAACTTGTACCGTGTCTTTTATGTCGCAAGGCTCATCTATAGCAAGTGATAAGGCAGAAGAAAGTTGAATATTTTCCACCTGCAAATACGTTACATTTAAAGACATGGGGGCGGAGTGCGCTGAAAAGCGAGTACAAGTGGCTGAGAGATAGAATCGAATCATAACGATTTTTAAATGTTTTTATTTTCAATAAAGTAAATAATATTTGCGCATAGAACTAAAGAGCCGCAACTGAAAATACAAAGAGCCACATGTGGCTCGCGAGCTGCATGTTGCCGACCCCTGACCTAGGAGAAAACCTCTGTTGCCTTGCTGCTATACCCAGTCATAGGAAAGGATTCGGGAGTCAACACTTTGGAAAAATCAGGAGCTGGCGACCCTTAGACAGTTTGCAGCACCCAGTGCTAAACCCTGGCAGAACCTGCGACGCCGCGGACCCCAAACTGTATTGGCACTGCCGTTCCTTTGTATACATTAGCTGCGTGGAGAGGAGGGAACTGATGTGTGGGCGACATCGTTCCGACCACTGCTAATGCCCTGGCATTCATCTCATTTCCATGAGATGATCCATATATATATATATATATATATATATATATATATATATATATATATATATATATATATATATATATATATATATATATATATATATATATATATATATATATATATGTGGAATATATATATAAAGAGAGAGAGAGAGAGAGAGAAAGAGAGAGAGATAGAGAGAGTGAGATAGAGATAGATAGATAGACTGACAGTGGTTGGATTGAAATGTCACCATGGATTGCTGACAATATCATTTCTGGAGGTTCTACATCAACTTTTTTGGGTGTAGCATTTGCCATGATCATTACGAGAACCTTGCCCTGCACGTGCAAGGGGGCCGATTTTGAGTTTGTGTTTCCACACAAACTGTCTTTGTAGCCTTGTTTTATTTTAGGCTTTGAATGAGACATTGGCCCTTTACAAAAAAAGGTAGATCAATTAGATAATCATTCAATAACATCATTTAGGATAGGTTCACATTTAGCTTCACCTTCAACTAGCCCTTACTCTGTTGGACCGTTGGAGCACCACACAAGATCTGTCAACCATCTTTCTCTATTCCTCATGTCCTTTGCCTTTTATAGAGTTTCATTCACTGAACAGGCCTGATGTTGTCTCTCCATCGCTTTATATGTCTTCCTCTCATCTTCTTCCTGGTACTGTTCCTTTAAGGAAGGTCTTTGCGAGCCCTAAGGACCTTATGATGTGGCTATAGAATTTTAGAGTTTTTGACAGTAGTTAGTAGGTCATCTTGGGGTCCAATTTGATGTATTAATCATATTTCTAATATCTTCATTCGTGATGCGGTCTTTGTAAGTGACACCTAGGATTTAACTATATCTATCAGTTCATTGAATACATATGAATATTAGCAATATAATAATAATAAAATGAATAAATCTCCGTATCCTGTGGTATCAGGTCGTTAGTCGAACTAACAATACGACAGTATCGGCAACACTTTTGACACAATCACGTCTCTTCTTTTTGTATCGACGGAGATAAGGTTGTAGTTGTTGATAGTTTGTAGTTCATAGTTTCTGATATTTTTTTTGGAAATATTGAAACCTGCCTTTTTACCTGCCTTAGAGCCACTTAAAGGAACTCTACGGGGGCCGATTTTGAGTTTGTGTTTCCACACAAACTGTCTCTGTAACCTTGTTTGAGTTTTTATCTTTTGACCACCTTCCACCTTTAAAAAAAAATGGGCTATTAACTCTTTCTCTCCTAACGGACGATACCAGCGTTGATTCCACCAGAATGTGGTAAATAATTACGGAGAGAAAGAGTTAATAAGAAATTTAAAAAAAATAGAATATACTTTAATATTCCTTTGTACGTATATTAGTCAGATCAAATCTAATTTAACTTCTTTTCTTCTCTCCTTTCTTCTATTAGCACTGAGTACAGTGGAAACAAATTTTACACTAAAGTTCAACGAAACTTTTCATGAAAACTTAAGGCGAAAGGATTCAGAAGAGTTTAAAGTAGCAGCCAGTAAATATAAAGCTATGGTTAGACCTTTTTTCTTTTCTCTTATATTTAATGTTTCGAGCAAAAGTACTTTAAAAAGAGTTCAATAAACTTATCGTGTTAACAAATTTCTCAACTATGGGGCCAATTTTTCACAAAGCATCTTGGGGATCCGAGCTTAAATCTGAAAGGTCGCATTCTAGGTTTTGAGTTGATATTTTTTGGCTATATTATGTAATTCTATACCTTTAGTTTGTTGTCTTCTATAAGCTAAATTGCCCTCCATAAAAAATCTTTGTTCTCTAAACAACTATATTGTCATTTATAAAAGATAGTCTTTATTAATGTAGAATTGTTCTATACAAAAGTACATTCATCTGTTTTTTTTTTTTAAATAACCAAAATAGTAACAATTATTTGTTTTAATGTTTGTATATGTTTATGTGAGAAGCGTGGTCGAGAGGCTAAGTACGCTTGAACTTGGCTACCTATGAAGGGGTCTTGAGGTTTGACACCTGACTCGATCAGAGTTGTGTTTACTGAGAGCCTACAGGCAGCACGAAAAACCTTCTCCCAGATAGGAAAATTACCTCCCCCCTCTGGTCCACAAAGGAGATAGCGCTCTGAACATTTTTCTATAAGCGTTAAACTAGATCTTTATAAAGGCTATTATATTGTGATATAATTACATATCATTTTTCAAAGAAGACAAGTATATTGTTTTTCAAAATAATGTTTTTACAAAAAAGCAAAACTAAATTTGACATTCGTAGGTACCATAGCATTGAATCTATTGCGAAGAATAAGATCTATTTGTCTTGCTGGATTTGTTTTCCAATATAATTTTTTATTTCACTTATAATAAGCTGCAAATAATATTTTATTTATTATTTCTCTTTTTTTAGCTAGAATTACCATTCCAGAATTTGCCGAATTTTAAAGGAATTGAAATTCTCAAGTTTACGTAAGTCTAAAATTTGCAATTTAGAGCTAAACAGCTAGCAATGCAAAGATTACATATAACAAGACCCAGTTCTGAAAACCAGAAACCATTTGTTTTTCTTTGAAGTTACTCACCATATATTTTGTGTGTATATTTAATTATTTCAAAGGTCATTTCTTTGTTATCAACAGACCAGGAAGTATCAACGTGGACAGCAATGTCCAACTGCATGTCTATGACATCACAAACGCTATTAACAGTTCTCAAATTGAGGCCGGTTTGCATAAAGTAAAAGAAGAGATGCTAACTCTTCCTTTGATAGACAGGGACTTCCTGAACACTGGGTTTGAGAACCAAATAAAGACAGGTGAAGAAGAAGTTACGTTTTCCAGACTTTATTTACGAAACTAATATCAAGTGACTCTGGATAGAATTTTTACACGTTATATTTCCCACTTCCTATTCTCGTATCAAGTTGAAACTTTGCACAATTATTCATTGTCGATGACAACACATGAATCAATGAAAACATGAACCAACTATTCAATTAGTCGAAATTAATTAATTTTGCTTTATAAAGAAAATGTAGGCCTACTAAGCTAAGCAGTATCAGGAAAAAGAATAATAGGCAGACAGAAAAAGAGATGGGAAGACAACATAAAAGAATAAACGAGCCTGCAATTGAAAGAGGTTCTATCCAAGACAGAGAGGAATGGAGAAAGACGGTCGACAGATCTTGCATGGTGCCCCAACGGTCCAACAGACTAAAGGATAGGTGAAGGGTGAAATTTCACTAAATATAAGATTGTTTTTTTTTTAAAGTATTTTTACATATTTAACTTGTTTTCTACGATCATCATGGAAACCTTCTCCCATATACACCCTCCATGGCGGCGTCTCATGCCCTTGTACTCAGCATACAAAATACTAACGCTAAACTACAGTTACCAAAGTCCATGAGTGTTTTAAGGTTATCTCCCCATCTCCAATAAATTAGTTTAAAAAGAAAAACTAAAGAAAATCGACAGTCACTTAATTCCATACACCCCTTACCACCCCCCCCCATCCCGAAAAAAATGCTGTCTACGCACATGGAACTGAGCAAGATGTAAAATCACGTAAAGGCGCTATAAGAAAACAGGCCTAATAGGCTATTAACTATCCAAATTTAATAGTTGACAATATTTTCACATTATATACTTTCTATAAAGGTTTTGACATTTGCCTTTCATCGCTAGCTTTTGCTTCTATTCCCAGCGGTGGAACACTTTCAGCAGGCTGTTGACAACCCATGTCTGGCCAAAGACTCCTGCGACTCTGGTTTCTACTGTGACGCAGAAGATTTTAAGTGCTATAAACTCTGTTACACATTGCTGTGTCTGGAGAATTCTTACTGCCGCTTTGATCAACACGGGAACGCCGAATGCAGGTAAGATTACCAGCATACCATTACCAATGTTGAAGGGCGGCGTGGAGTGGTAACCTCTATTTTCTCGACCTCAAACATTTCAATTGTTAATCCGCCAGTTTTCTTATTGATAGGCCCTAATTATTTTTGATATCGAATAAGGGAATTAGCTTGTACATTACAGGTAGATATAGTTTTAATTTTTTTTTAAATATTTCACTTTTGTTTTTTTATTAGGGGAGAGAACTTATAAGGGGAGAACGCCTGGACTGGCAACCAAAATATTTAGACTAGATTCATATATATATATTCTCTTTTTTTCTTCTATTATAGCCAATATATAGCACTACTTTTACTTATAGCATGCTCAGAGCTTTTGTGGACCGGTTGGGGGGGGGGGGAGGGGTTATCTAGGAGTTGGTTTTCCGTGCCTTTAGGCGCTCAGTAAACACAACTCTGCCCGAGTCGGGTGTCGAACCTCGAGCCCCCTTCTAGGTAGCCAAGCCAAGTTCAAGCGCACTTGGCCTCTCGACCACGCTTTCCACCCATTCATAATGAAATAATACAAATTTAACCAACTCACCTACTTATGTATAACTAAGCTAAAAACTTCTCTCAACATTTCGATTCATATCCATATATCCCAATATCTTAGGTTAGCTTACATCGCACCGACATTTCTCCAAACCGTTTTCTATTCCTTCATACAAAACTCCTCCTTCGTGATCGAAGATGAGCACATTTCTCATTTCCTATGTACTCGAAGGTGACTGTAAAGTCCAATGCCAGCCGCATGCATGGGTGGGTTTGTTCTGTTGCAGATAGACCCTCTTCTTCTCTCAGCTTTTTTTGTTGTATTGTATTACTTGGATTTAAAAATCAAAACACGGACGAATAGCGGATTCCTTGTGTTTAAAAAATTAATCTTACAAGTTTTAAATATGCAGCTCACTACAATGAACCTAAAGGAGGCGCGTTGGTTGAGTGGTAAAGCGCCTGGCTTCGGGGGTCCCGGGTTTGAATCCTGGTGAAGACTGGGATGTTTACTTTCGGGATCTTCAGGGAGCCTCTGAGTCCATCCAGCTCTAATGGGTACCTGACATTAATTGGTAAAAGTAAATGCGGTTGGTCGTTGTGCTGGCCACATTGCACCCTCGTTAACTGATGACCTTTCATTATCTAGCCCCTTAAATCACTAGGTCTGAAAGGGGAACTTTACTTTTACTTACAATGCACCTAAACACTTGCCTATCTTCACTTGTTCTATGCACTGTACTGCAGGTGTAAATCTATCTTCACTTGTTCTATGCACTTTACTGCAGGTGTAAATCTATCTTCACTTGTTCTATGCACTGTACTGCAGGTGTAAATCCATCTTCACTTGTTCTATGCACTCTACTGCAGGTGTAAATCCGACAAAGACTGCTCAGGCTTAAGCGATTCCGAGAAACAGATCATTGGTATATCAGTTGGAGTGGGCTGTGGGGCTTTGCTCCTTGCAAGTTTAATTATCGTAATCATTATGAAATTGAAAAGACCAAGGTGAGTAGGAGTTTAAATTACAATATTAATACACATCTTAAACATTTTTACATTTTAACCACCTTTATTTGTATTTTACCTTTCAAATCGTAAAAATAAATATTTGGTTATTGTACCATGTGGCAACTATAGAATTAAATTTGTGAAATTAAAGAAGAAATGGTTAGTCTAATTAGAATGTAAATAAAGCTATACTATGTCGTGGCATTTATACTTTCCCGCCTCAGCTACTGCAATGCTTGCTGAAAGCGAATTCGGAGCAGTACTGCATGGGGAAAAAAAGCGAGGTTTGAAACTTGAAACTCACTCCTAGGGCCGGATTTAGACTCTATAAGGCCCTAAGCTATTTGAGATATGGGTCCCTTGTAATCAACACAAGGCAAATTATTGCTGTACTTTTCTTCAAACCTATTTTATTTTCGGGCCCACAGAACAGGCCAATGGGGGTCATAAATTATAGATTATGTTGCCTATAGGTGAATCCAGCACTTCTTACCCTTAATTGAACTCAAACAAACCACATGTTTCACTAAACTGATGACGAACTTTAAGTAACTTTTTTTCTTGTCTCTTATGTTGTCACAACTCCTTCAGTCTATAAAATGTTTATTAATAGAGTTTTACAAATGTAAGGTTTAATTATATCCCTCAATCATCGAACCAGTGGCGTAGATAGGTTGGGGGGAAAGGATCCTAATGAATGTCCTTATCTTTTTACATTAAATATAATATATTACGCCACTGCCATGTAATCACGTAGAGTCAAAAATACTAGACATCATTGATCAAGATGATGTTATAGGTGCTTTGCTGCACAGAATTGTCAATTGAGAGTTGTCACTTGTGCATTATCTCGCCAATAAACAACGGTATTATTCATTAAAAGAGTCTAAATGATTATTCTTTGTTAATTTTACTTATATAGGCCTACCGGTACTGTACCAATTAGAAATCATACTTATATAGGCCTATTTATTAAGTACATTATCTCATGTCAGGTCGAGTCCCCCCGGGCCCCCAAATCCCTAGATAGGCCCCTGCATCGAACATAATTTGGAAAATTCATAATTTTGACGGGTTTACAAATTATCAAATCAATCATTAGAATCATTGAATAAGCACCAAAAATTGTGTGTTTGCAAGCTTACTGTAATTAAACAAGCTGATGTAGCCTACTTTGTAGAGACCTATTTTATGAGCCAAGCTACTTCACATACAAACTGTCAGGCTAATCCAGGGGCGGACTGGCTATATGGGCATTCGGGCAAATGCCCGGTGGGCCGGTACCCAAACGGGCCGGTAAGGAACCTAAAGAATCTCAAGGATGCCATTATGATTCTCACTAAATTGAGGTCTTATAATATTATCTTATAAAAGTCACTTTTGAGCTTGGTATTCAAAAAATCTTTTACAGTGTAAAACTAATGTAAGTGATACTGTGGTTTTTAATTTCGGGATCCACCTTGCTTTAATGGGTACCTGGCATTGGTTGAGGGACAAGTTTATATCATTATGACATACAATTTATGGGCCGGATTGTTAAGAAATGCCCGGGCTGATTTTGACATCCAGTCCGCCCCTGGGCTAATCTAATATGGGATGATTGTTCTGGCTACTTTCTTTTCAGTTATCTCACTCAACTCGAACTCCTCTATGGTTTAACTAAAAGTGTACATTTCAATATGTTGTTTTAATGAACATTACAAAGATTCATTTTTCTTACTCCTTCTATTAAAAACACCACCATCACCACAGCAACAGGGTATCCCCGTCACGAGACATTGATAGTGAGGCTCCAAGTGAACAGGAAGTAGAACTCACATCAGAGCTACCAAAGTTTACGATACCACGTCCCAGGCTTGCTTAGAGGAAGTGAGATTGAAAAAAATGAGGTCAACGATCCCATAATTCAACGACAAACAATCTCAGCAGCAAAATGAAACATGGCGTCAACAATAGATCTGAAGTGAACTCAAGTAACATAATTATAACATAAAGACAATTCTTTATTGAAGCTGGTGTCTTATTCTAAGAGCGATTACTTTCCTCTTAATAAGGACTCAGATAAAGGAAAACGTATTCTCCTATCCCCCCCCCCCCTCAATCACGCAAAAATTCCTGGTTACGCCCTTGTATCAATCTACTCAGATTCTAGTTTCGTTACTAAAAACATAAAAAAAGACGGTCTTGACCTATATGAGACGGTGCGCAAAGTAGCTAAGGGGGACGGGGGGCACTATTCCAGACCTGCCCCATCACAAGTAAATTCCTCAATGGACACTGTTACTTTTTTTACCTTTACCTATCCCTTAGTCTGTTGGACCGTTGGGGCACCAAGCAAGACTTGTCGACCGTCTTTCTCCATTCCTCCCTGTCTTTTGCCTTGTTTAAAACCTCTATCAATGGCAGGACAGTCCATTTTTTTATGTTGTCCTCCCATCGCTTTCTCTGTCAGCCTCTTCTTCTTTTTCCTGGTACTGTTCCCTGAAGGAAGGTCTTTGCGAGCCCAGTGGATCTTGTAATATGGACACTGTTATGGGGAACTAAAATGAATTGTTTCCCTTTAACGAGGCTCGAGCTTGGAGGTGCCAGGGAATTAGTTCATTTCTGTAAGACTTTCATTAAAACAAAAAAAGCCTACGTTTGTTCCATTGATCTACAGTGAACTAGATGTACAAATCAACACTTGACGAGAGCTACATTGGTTGTTTTTTTTTACAATGTTCACCCACCTTAGGGTCCCAGGTTTAAATCCGGAAATAAAATGGGCTCCACTACTCGAGATAACAATCTGAGATTAATTCATTTCAGTTCCAGTTATCTCCCATACAAAAAAGTAATGTCATCAACATTTGAACAATTGCGGTCAGTTTGTGTTAATAAAACTTGATTCTTAATGTACAGAAGATTTTTGAATTGTTTGTGGTAAAGTATATTATAATAAGATGCAGATCATGTAGTTATTGTTTTTCATATGCTCATCAAATATACTATTTCTCATTTTTATCATACACAATCATCATCATCTTCCTTGTTTTAATTTTTTTTAAACAGTGTAAACTCTATATAAGTTATAGCATTGTACAATGCAATGAAAGTTGTTGTATATCTATATACCGGTACGCTTTTGATTTGATCAATGTTTTAGCTACATTGTATTAATCATGATCTGAACAAAGAGTGTAGTTCGTATCTTATCTTTTCCACAATACAGACGTTACTTCAAAAAGAAGATGATTACATCCTGCGCATGTTAACCAATGAGTTTAATTAATAAATGGGTAAAAGGGGCTGGGGGGGACTTACTATCTTTAGTATGAAGTAGTATATACACAAAATAATAAATGATTTAAACCAAATGAAATTTAAAAAAAAAAAAAAGCTTTAGATTGCATCAACTAATTTGAATCAATCATGCAATTAATATTTCATAGATCTAGGCTAGCAAGAATATATTTGTGCCAGTGGAATTTTTTAAAATTAATTTTTTTATGTTTAGTGCAACTTTTATGCATAAAGCATGATCAGTGCACTATGGCCCAGTCACTCTTGTGAACCACTTTTGGGGAGAGTGGAAGGGGTTTATTTGGGAGAAGGTTTCAGTGCTTCCCTTTGAAAAGCTATTTGAGCGTGCTACTGTTTAATCACTTTTGTGGATCAGTTGTTGTTGGTTTTTTTTTTGGGGGGGTTGGGGGGGTTACACTCTTTTTTTTTTAAATATGTTTGAGTCAATTCAGACTTGAGGTCTTGAATGTCCACAGTGAAAGGTTGGTGTTTAACCACTGAGCTTTGCAAGTACTTATAAAAACAGAAGGTTTTATAGTCATCTACGGTTAGTTTCAAATTTATTTTTTAGCGGACAACCAAATTCTCTACACAAGGCTTATCTCATCATAGCTTAATACATTTTCTATATAAAATATAATTAATTAATTAGAACTAATTGATAGGCTGATTTGTAATTTCTTTTATTGATTTCAACTTGATCTGAGAAAGTGAAGTGGGAGAAATGTGTACAGGATTCTATTCAAAGTGAGTTGATATGAACTTTGTAAAAAAAAAATTCTTTTGTTTTGGTTCGTTTATTTCTTGTGTCAATTTTTTTAGAGAAGCAAAAGAGAGACAAAAAAAAAGAAAAATTAAATCTTAGTATAATTGATGACATATTAGCATTCTTCAGTCGAAAAACGATTTCTTAGTAAAAAAAAAAAGTGTCTTTAAGAATTGTAGTTTTTGTTTTTTTTTGTTTTAGAAACTAAAAAAAAAAGTGAAGGGAGATAAATATGCAATTACTATTATGCCATGTTTGGGTCTGGAAGTGTCAACATCTTACAAGTGGTGTAACAAATCAGTGAAGTGTTCCAGGATTAGATAAAAACCACAATAACACATTTGGGTGATTAGGACCCAGGAAGAAATATCATTAATGTTATGTTAGTCATGGATTTGTCAGCTTACAACTTAGCTCTGGCGAACAATGTTTTTATCTCCCAAACATCCTTTATTTCCCTTGTTTGTTGTCAACAAGCATGTTCCAATCCTCCATTATACAGCCTTTATTGACAAGTGGAAAAAAAATTCATTGCCATTAAGTGGACAAAAAAAATGCATTGCCATAAAGTGGAAAAAAAAATGCTTTGCCATTAAGTGGAAATGTGTGAAGGCAGAAATGAGGTGAGGGGCATAAGCAACAAAAATCTCTTTTTATGATTTCTCATGTTTCTTGGACTAAAAAGGTTTACAGTAATAGGAAGGGGGGGAAGAAGGGTGTCAGGGTATGGAAAATAAATTGATAGCGATTGTGGACTTTTAGATTAGAAACAATTCAATGTTGTTTATCCAACTCAGCTTTTTCTACCCTAATGTAATTTCAAGTTTAATGACAAGCTAACTACCAAGTACTTTTACAGAAATAACACTGTTGCATAAATAGCATGATAATTTAACTTTGAGGACCAAGACTTTTTCAAGCATGTTAACTTAGCAAGTCAAGCAATAACAAAATAAATAAAGGTAAGTAGATATAAGAACAGAACAGAGAAAAGAATTTAGATGTAAGGGCAGACAAGTTATGACCCTCAAACTAAGAACATTTTTTTTAAATAACCCAATTATCAGTAAAAAAAACAACATACAATAATTACAGTGTATAGGACTTCTCAGAATTAGTAAATTTAAGATGCAGTGGCTAAGTGGTAAAGCACTTGGCTTCCGAACCGACAGGTCCTGGGTTTGAATCCTGGTGAAGACTAGGATTTTAAATTTCGGGATCTTTAGGGGGGCCTCTGAGTCCACCCAGCTCTAATGGGTACCTGACAATAGGGGAAAAGTAAAGGCTGTTGGTCTGGTCACATGACACCTCTCGTGGGCCACAGAAAAATATGACCTTTACATCATCTGCCCCTATAGATTGCAGGGTCTGAAAGGGGAACTTTATAGTTCTTCTCAGAATTAGTAAGCTTGATATTGACATTCACATTTGAGGTTAAATACATTTGTGACCACTAACAGGCAATAGTGTTATAGAATTGTACATTTGTTACCTAGTGATAAGTTTTTTTGTTGTTTTTTCTTCCATTTTAAAGCAAGAAGTAAAAAGAAACCTTTGACTGTCTATAATCCTAAATTCAGCTAAATTTTAAAAGCATGCATTCAAAAAAGATGTAAGATATTGCTTTTAAAAACTACATAAAAGCTATGGCCTATATTAAATAATTTTTATTAAAAACAATGTGAATATTAAAAAGGGACATCAAACAATAAATGAATACCTGAAAAAGTTATTTCATTTCAAATCCTCAAAATATTCAATTGGCGTGGCAACCAAATAAAATAAAAGCTGCTAACTTGCCACCATATTTGATTTTTAACTGACATAAAAGGTATATTTGTTTGTCTATAGTTATAATATACAAAAAGTGAGACAAAGTTCCTCATGGACAAGAAAGCTTATTATAATTTAAGTCTATTAACGAAATGGTGGGGAACAAATATAGTTTTTGATCTCACACAATTAGGAAGCATTAAATCAATTGTATTATTATTTGTTTAATACTTTGCAGAACAAAAAAAAATTTACATACAAAAATTACAGAGAGAAAAAAGGAAAAAAAAATGCAAGCAGCTTTTACAAACAGTTGAGGTAGAGAACATAATCCAGTATACATTAAGATGTCCTAAGAATAAAAGATTTCAGTCACTATTCCTTCTCTTAAATCTTTAAAACTAACATTTCATATAAAACCAACTAATTTACTACACTGCCAATAACAACAAAAAATCATTATCATTTTAAATTTCATGAAAGCCATGAGACAAATCTTAAACTGTTGGTTCCATTGTCTTTCTACTTAAAGCAGCGGTTCTCAACCTTTTATGCTCGGCGACACCTTTTTACAATCACCAACTCTGCCAACCCCCCCCCCCCCCCCTTCACAGACAAAATGCAATCCATATTTTTGATGGTCTTAGGCAACCCCTGGCAAATCGTCAATCAACCCCCAAGGGGGTCTCGACTCACAGGTTGAGAACCCTTGACTTAAAGTAATTTGATCTTCCTATTAAAGTGATTTAAATGTTTAGGTTATTGTCAATACTTAAAGTTCATCACAATCATATTCTCTTTGTTTACATTTTTAAAGTAATAAAATACAACAAGCAGAACAAAGATAATGGCTGTCTTGTTGTGTGTTATGCGCTTTGGGCTGTCATCTCAGTAGTTTGCCATCCTACAGAAGGTTTAGGCTAGGAAATAATAATTTTCATTTCTGAAGGAATGTCTGAAACATATGAAACAAAAAAGAGAGCGTGATATGGGAAGATGTGGGAAAATGTAATGGAACCTAAGATAAATATATGCAAATAAAAAGAGAATGGTTGGGAGAGATTACTCTTCACTGTAATACTGAATGACAATATTACTAACTAAATAATAATAAAAATATTTCATGCTATGAGAGCTTAGCAATTTATTTCTTCAGTGCTAAAAATGGCTCGAAAATGTGTTTTACATTTTAAAAAATATATAGCTTATCAATAAATTAGTACAGCAGAGACTTTATTATTGAATATCTCCAAATGTTTCACAATTTTTAAAGTATCAAATTTGATCACAATTTTTTTAAGCATCAAATTTGATCAAACTAATTGTTTTATAAACTAAGAATAAACATCTTCAGCATAAGCTTAAAATAACTGGGCAAAAAAAATTCCCAAGAAATTGAAAACTAAACTATTAATGTCATACAACAGAACAATTCATTAAATGGTACATCAAACAAAAAAAAAAGCCAATGACAAAAAGACAGCGAGAATCAGAGTCTAGATATACATAACATCTCCCTGGGCTCTGTCACTTTTACTCATGGGCTTACTTCTGTACAGCTTCCACAGCTCAGACACCAGGTCACCCATGACCACCTCATTAGAATTGTTCAGTATGACAGATAACACAAAGGTTCCGTCACGGCGAAGGTACTGACGCCCAAACTTGGCAGCCAGAAGGCGGTCATACTCAGTCACCAGTTCTCCTTTAGCTTTCAAGAATTTCTTGACATTATAAATGTACTTTAAGCCCTGTCAATAAATAAAAAAATGAACATTCAATTTATAGAGTTAAACTTACACAACATAGGAAACAAAATCTATGAGAATTGTGCTAAAAACCATGAAGATTATCATAAACATGTCTCATAAAAAGAAGAGTTTTGTTATTGCTTGATGAATACAAATAGTTTTGGATGTTCATTCAGCAGAAATAAAGTTTTTTGTATCTGTGTCCTAACACATGGAAGGGGAAGGAAGGGGGTGGGATTAGGACCTAGGACAATTGTGATGTTGTGATTGTCTGGTGGGTTTTCCAGCTCATTGATTTAGGGGTAGACATAAGTTCCTTGAACTCCCAGGTTCCCCACCTCGACAGTATAAACCAAAACAAAGAATAATGGCCTTTAGAACTATGGCTTAAACTGAACCTCGAATACATGTCATCCAAATGAACGACAATTTTTCAGCGTGAACAATATTAATACAACTTATATCAGTTGAATAACAAGAATGTAAATGCAACAATTTAATGAATAAATAATGTAACATGACAAAACAGATGAATACGGGTTTGGTAACTAGTATTATACATGGTCAAATACAAACAAGCAACTTATTCAAATAACATAGCACACCTTAATCTCAGTGTCTCAACTTGATCAGGGCCAGCGAAGCCCTCAACCTAAAACCAAGGAGGCAAGAACCAAACCATACAATCAGGCTTGACTCTAACAGAGTCCCAAACCTGCAACCCCAATACTCGGGAAGAAAATACCAAAGAAAACAACTCCAACAAAAGATTCGCCATCGCCACAACCACAACAGAGGCAAAGAGGCAATGACATCAATGAAACGCGTCCTTAGAAACTTAGAGCACGTGAATCATTATGGTGCATAAAAAAAAAACACCAGAAAGAAGCAGCTGTAGATGCGCATGACAGTGATGACAGTCTTAAGCACATCCCCCAAACAAACAGGGAGTGGTAGATGAAGTTATTCCTGGACTATTTGATAATAATAATGATAAACAACTAGCACACAAAAATGCAGAAAAAAAAAAGCTTCAGTAAAAATCTTTCTGTGTAATAGTGAAATCAAAATACAATACACCTGATAGGCAAAAAAAATTTATTTTAAAACTGATTCCATTCAATCAGACAAAAAAAAGAAAGAGAAAAACACAATGTTGAACTAAGCACAAGGATCATCATCATCAAACTCCATTAGAGTGAGGGCTTGAGAGGCTCAAATCCTCTTTTGCAAAAGCCCTGGATAGAAAACCTGCTGTCTTGCATAGTGTATAAATGTCGCCATACAGGTTGAGAATTTTTGGTTTCCCAGACCTGTCGAGAAGGAGATCAGCAAGTCTGGGGCAGTCAAACAGAATATGAGGCACTGTTTCCTCTTCTTCCCCGCAGCGAGGGCACCATGAATCGAAATTTGGCCATAGCCGCGAGAAATATGAGCCAACAGGACAGTGGCCTGTCCTGCACTGTGCTATAATAGCTTGCAGAAGCACAAGGAGAACAGTGGGACATAAATGAGTTCTTTATTTTCTGCACATGAAGGTCATGTCTAGTGTGTGTGTGTTCATAATACTTCATAAATGTCATGTGAGAGGTTCACTGTTTACTGTAGTCTAATCTTGTTGAATAAAGCCAAGATAGTGGTTTTCTAGTTGAGTTATTTCATTACAAGGTTTTTTTGCAAGAATGTCTGTAATTTATAAAAGAAAATATAATGTATCCCAATTATGAATAAAGCAGGTCCAAACAAATCCATCAACAAACAAAATGAATATAATAACTAAAGAAGATTATTCAAATAATTTCTAAAGAGACTAAGCACAAAAGGATGCTAAAATAAAATAGAAATAAATTTACAACACTTCAAAAGGGATACATAGACATTATGGACACTAATTAAAAACAAAATAGTCTTGCATTAATGGTAACAGTAATCCACTATCTAAATAAAATGTGACTAGCCCAAGATTTTTTTTAGATGATTTTTACTTAAAGACATGTACAAAAAAATTACTATTAATATTAAACAAATATTTGTTTTGTTATATATATATGTTCTTTCTTCATAATTGAAGACAATTACATCCATTTATACATAGAGGCAGGCAGGGTGTGAACCCAGCACCATTGACATGACAGTTCAGAATGCATACCACATGACCTGACCAGGCAGCCATCCATATAGAACTCTTAGGTGCTGGTAACCTTTAATACTAAGAAATTCACTATTTCAATGATCAAAGTGATCACTAAAAACTTATAAACATCAACAAGTTTTTAAAATAATGATGAGGAAAAACTAATTAGCACGCAGACAAAGGGGCCTTTAATAAAGGCATTCTAACTATTTAAATTAAGCAATGTCGACGTCAACCAGTAAGACATCCGTGTACTTACCCCAAAGGCCCACTTGTAAACCCAGTACAGAAAGTTGATGACTGTTATAATGGAGACCATGAACATCCAGAACCAAAGGAAAGCAAAAATTTTCTCATTAAACATGTTGATTGGAAGAGCACACTGGATGGTGTAGCTGTGGATCAGAGATGGAACACAATGTTAAATTAGAGAGTAAGTAGCAGTGGATAAGAGATGGAACACAATGTCAAATTAGAGAGTAAGTAGCAGTGGATAAGAGACCAAACACAATGTTAAATTAGAGAGTAAGTAGCAGTGGATAAGAGACAAAACACAATGTTAAATTAGAGAGTAAGTAGCAGTGGATCAGAGACAAAACACAATGTTAAATTAGAGAGTAAGTAGCAGTGGATCAGAGATGAAACACAATGTTAAATTAGAGAGTAAGTAGCAGTGGATAAGAGACAAAACACAATGTTAAATTAGAGAGTAAGTAGCAGTGGATCAGAGACCAAACACAAAGTCAAATTAGAGAGTAAGTAGCAGTGGATCAGAGACCAAACACAAAGTCAAATTAGAGAGTAAGTAGCAGTGGATAAGAGACAAAACACAAAGTCAAATTAGAGAGTAAGTAGCAGTGGATAAGAGACAAAACACAATGTCAAATTAGAGAGTAAGTAGCAGTGGATAAGAGATGAAACACAATGTCAAATGAGAGAGTAAGTAGCAGTGGATTAGAGATGAAACACAATGTCAAATTAGAGAGTAAGTAGCAGTGGATAAGAGACCAAACACAAAGTCAAATTAGAGAGTAAGTAGCAGTGGATAAGAGACAAAACACAATGTCAAATTAGAGAGTAAGTAGCAGTGGATCAGAGACAAAACACAATGTCAAATTAGAGAGTAAGTAGCAGTGGATCAGAGACCAAACACAATGTTAAATTAGAGAGTAAGTAGCAGTGGATAAGAGACCAAACACAATGTCAAATTAGAGAGTAAGTAGCAGTGGATCAGAGACCAAACACAATGTTAAATTAGAGAGTAAGTAGCAGTGGATAAGAGACCAAACACAAAGTCAAATTAGAGAGTAAGTAGCAGTGGATAAGAGACAAAACACAATGTCAAATTAGAGAGTAAGTAGCAGTGGATAAGAGACCAAACACAAAGTCAAATTAGAGAGTAAGTAGCAGTGGATAAGAGACAAAACACAATGTTAAATTAGAGAGTAAGTAGCAGTGGATAAGAGACCAAACACAATGTTAAATTAGAGAGTAAGTAGCAGTGGATCAGAGACCAAACACAAAGTCAAATTAGAGAGTAAGTAGCAGTGGATAAGAGACAAAACACAATGTTAAATTAGAGAGTAAGTAGCAGTGGATCAGAGACCAAACACAATGTTAAATTAGAGAGTAAGTAGCAGTGGATAAGAGACAAAACACAATGTCAAATTAGAGAGTAAGTAGCAGTGGATAAGAGACCAAACACAAAGTCAAATTAGAGAGTAAGTAGCAGTGGATCAGAGATGAAACACAATGTCAAATTAGAGAGTAAGTAGCAGTGGATAAGAGACAAAACACAATGTCAAATTAGAGAGTAAGTAGCAGTGGATAAGAGACCAAACACAAAGTCAAATTAGAGAGTAAGTAGCAGTGGATAAGAGACAAAACACAATGTCAAATTAGAGAGTAAGTAGCAGTGGATAAGAGACCAAACACAAAGTCAAATTAGAGAGTAAGTAGCAGTGGATAAGAGACAAAACACAATGTTAAATTAGAGAGTAAGTAGCAGTGGATCAGAGACCAAACACAATGTTAAATTAGAGAGTAAGTAGCAGTGGATCAGAGACCAAACACAAAGTCAAATTAGAGAGTAAGTAGCAGTGGATAAGAGACAAAACACAATGTTAAATTAGAGAGTAAGTAGCAGTGGATCAGAGACCAAACACAATGTTAAATTAGAGAGTAAGTAGCAGTGGATAAGAGACAAAACATAATGTCAAATTAGAGAGTAAGTAGCAGTGGATAAGAGACCAAACACAAAGTCAAATTAGAGAGTAAGTAGCAGTGGATCAGAGATGAAACACAAAGTCAAATTAGAGAGTAAGTAGCAGTGGATAAGAGACAAAACACAATGTTAAATTAGAGAGTAAGTAGCAGTGGATCAGAGACCAAACACAATGTTAAATTAGAGAGTAAGTAGCAGTGGATAAGAGACAAAACATAATGTCAAATTAGAGAGTAAGTAGCAGTGGATAAGAGACCAAACACAAAGTCAAATTAGAGAGTAAGTAGCAGTGGATCAGAGATGAAACACAATGTCAAATTAGAGAGTAAGTAGCAGTGGATAAGAGACAAAACACAATGTCAAATTAGAGAGTAAGTAGCAGTGGATCAGAGACCAAACACAAAGTCAAATTAGAGAGTAAGTAGCAGTGGATCAGAGACCAAACACAAAGTCAAATTAGAGAGTAAGTAGCAGTGGATCAGAGACCAAACACAATGTTAAATTAGAGAGTAAGTAGCAGTGGATAAGAGACAAAACACAATGTTAAATTAGAGAGTAAGTAGCAGTGGATCAGAGACCAAACACAAAGTCAAATTAGAGAGTAAGTAGCAGTGGATCAGAGACAAAACACAATGTCAAATTAGAGAGTAAGTAGCAGTGGATAAGAGACAAAACACAATGTCAAATTAGAGAGTAAGTAGCAGTGGATCAGAGACAAAACACAATGTTAAATTAGAGAGTAAGTAGCAGTGGATCAGAGACCAAACACAATGTTAAATTAGAGAGTAAGTAGCAGTGGATAAGAGACAAAACACAAAGTCAAATTAGAGAGTAAGTAGCAGTGGATAAGAGACCAAACACAAAGTCAAATTAGAGAGTAAGTAGCAGTGGATAAGAGACAAAACACAATGTCAAATTAGAGAGTAAGTAGCAGTGGATCAGAGACAAAACACAAAGTCAAATTAGAGAGTAAGTAGCAGTGGATAAGAGACCAAACACAAAGTCAAATTAGAGAGTAAGTAGCAGTGGATAAGAGACAAAACACAATGTCAAATTAGAGAGTAAGTAGCAGTGGATAAGAGACAAAACACAATGTCAAATAGAGAGTAAGTAGCAGTGGATAAGAGACCAAACACAAAGTCAAATGAGAGAGTAAGTAGCAGTGGATAAGAGACCAAACACAATGTCAAATGAGAGAGTAAGTAGCAGTGGATAAGAGACCAAACACAAAGTCAAATGAGAGAGTAAGTAGCAGTGGATAAGAGACCAAACACAATGTCAAATGAGAGAGTAAGTAGCAGTGGATAAGAGACCAAACACAATGTCAAATGAGAGAGTAAGTAGCAGTGGATAAGAGACCAAACACAAAGTCAAATGAGAGAGTAAGTAGCAGTGGATAAGAGACCAAACACAATGTCAAATAGAGAGTAAGTAGCAGTGGATAAGAGACCAAACACAAAGTCAAATGAGAGAGTAAGTAGCAGTAGATAAGAGACAAACCACAATGTTAAATTAAAGAGTAAGTAGCAGTGGATCAGAGGCAAGATGTGGGGTTAAATTATGGTGAAATACACATTCATTTTTCATGACTTTCAGACTTAGTGATCTATAGGGCAGATGATTTAAACGCCTTATGTTTCTGTGGCCCATGGTAAATGAGGGTGCCATGTGGCCGACATAACAACCAACCGCCTTTACTTTTCCCAACTAATGTCAGGTACCCATTAGAGCTGGGTGGACTCAGAGGCGCCCTTAAGACCCCAAAACAAAAAAAATCTTCACCAGGATTCAGGCCCCGGAAATCTGGTTCAGTATCCAAGCACTTTACCACTCAGCCAACGCACTTCCAATGTTCATTCATATTATACAAATCTTTAGCACATAAAGAATACGCCAGATCTGTATTTTAGGAGATCATTCTAGTCAATCATTATTCTATATTTAAAATGGCCAAACACATTAATACTGTTTCATTAGATGCACAGATAAAAAATTTGATTTCTTTTCAATAATAAATGCATTCAGGTTCATATTGATATTGAATGTCAAATTTTAAACTTCTTTATTTCAGCAATGAAAACAGACTAAAATAAAGGCAAAATCTACTCACGGGATAACATTCGCCTGCTGTAACATGTCCAAATCACAAAAAGTCACTTTGGGAAAGAAAGGCGACTCGTTCCACAAGTCTTCCTGTGTTGGGTCTAAGGCTGCAGCCAATAGGTTGAACCCATAGAAACTGTACCTGTGACAAAGAACAACAAATAAGTGTTACATACTCAATTCTTAGAATATCTATACATTTAGACTATCTTTGTCTACTATTTGATCTCATCATTATTTGTACCATGCAATTCTTAAGTGACTATGTTTGCACAAATAAAACCACACAAAGTTTTTATCATCTATACTAAATCTAGATCTACGTTACTTATCATAGCAAACATTTTTAGTTTATATCACCTTTGCTTCGAATGTGCAATGGGCATAGATATACATATATAAAGCACCAAGGGATGTAAGTCTAGTTTAAAAGTTTAATTTAAAATATTTCCTCCACCTGGTTAGAATTTACAGTAAAGATTACTTGGGAGCTATTTTTTGTTATTTCATGTTATGATAAGGACATATTTATGTTTAGTTTCATTTCTTTGCTTCAGGATGTTTCTTTTTAACTTTATTTCTAATAGTGATGTATTTGTTTCCAATAATAAAGCATATAGCAATTTTAACTTGTAATAATATCGTTGTTTCTATTTTGCAATGAAATTTATATGTTCAAATCACCAAAACAGGTAATATAGCTGAACTTTAAAAAAAAAAAAATGACCAAGTTTTTCTAATTCAGAATTACAAAAGATGTCTTACATATTTTAAAATTTAATTTGTTGAGCCTTGTAAATTGGTGTTAAAAATTTGAATATAATATCAAAGTATAGTTTAAACCTGTAATCAGATGGTTACAAATTTCTGCTACTTGTTTTTTTTTTCACTAAACTAGATTTAGTGCCTAACTTTCCTTGCAAAATCAATGATCATTTCGTTTTTCTGTTTATAAGTAGATAATTACATTTCCTGTACTTTTCAGTTATATTTCTATCTTTCTCATATAACAGACCAAGCTAAAGGGTGTCTGGTTTCTTCAAAAATGTGTTAGGTAGTGAAAAGCAATATTATACTGATCATTAGCTACATGTAAAATACACCATTATGACAATCCTTTGATGTGTTCATGCACTGAAGGTATTCATTTGATTTGCAATATCCCATTATCATTTCAATTTGGCATTTTAAAAATTCATTCGCACACAATACCATGAGTGGTTTGATATTCATTAAATTCATTTTGAAATGACAACATGAATTTTCTTCTTTAAAATGAAAAGCTGTTAAAGAAATAAGTCTTGAAAGTAAACTTGGTAAGTCAAGAGGTTTGTAAAGGAAATTACTAACCTCTTTTACCTATTGATACACATAGGAAAGCATATCTCTTATCTGATATATCCAGTTGGGTTATTTTTAAAAGCATTGAAGACAAAAACTGTTTCAGATATTATATTATTAATAGTACTGTAGATTGTATTAAAAATAAAATCTTTCAGATCTATCAATAAAAAGACAAGCCTCAAGAGTTGACAAAGCAACCATATACAAAAACATAACCTCAAAATACTCAAAACAGGAGAAGTTTGTAAAAGTGCTCTTTCTTTCCTAGTGCTATCTGGCATGGAGCAGGTTCCATGAATCAGCCAGTAAAACCAATTATTTAACATCAGCCAGTAAAACCAATTATTTAACATCAGCCAGTAAAACCAATTATTTAACATCAGCCAGTAAAACCAATTATTTAACATCAGCCAGTAAAACCAATTATTTAACATCAGCCAGTAAAACCAATTATTTAACATCAGCCAGTAAAACCAATTATTTAACATCAGCCAGTAAAACCAATTATTTAACATCAGCCAGTAAAACCAATTATTTAACATCAGCCAGTAAAACCAATTATTTAACAGTCTCTAATCAAATATACCATCTGTCAAGGGGAGGTCTGGACAATAATGTCTATTGAATACTGAAGGAACATCCAAAACATGTAAGAGAAACATGATAGACATAGTTCAACACATGAGACAGATCTTTATCTTCTTTTTTTGTTGAAGGAACATCTGTAACTTATTGTAAGAGACTTAATGATCTTTGTTTCTAATGTGTGATAATTAAACAAACAATTAGATTATCTAGTCACAAATATGAACTAAATGGTTGAATACAAAAAAAAACTTACCAGTTGCCCAAAACTTTCTGTAGAATGAGAAAGACAAAGATGTCTATCAGAACAAAGAGGAGTTTGGTCAGTAGGTAGAGTCCAGTTAAGTAGGTACCAAACCTTGAGTTAAAATTTCAATAGATTATAATGTAAGTATTTTAATACTTCTAGAGTAAGTGAGAAAGTAAGCTAAGAGTTAGTTCTACATTTTTCTGTTTTTAAATTAGACAAAACATGAATAAGTCTACCCCTCTCTTACTTATAATAGGTGATATTTTATTAGTAAAAAAAAGAGTAAAGTGCCCCTTTCGACTGTGCGATCTTTGTGGCTGATAATGGAAAGGTCATCTGTTTCTTGGCCCACGGTTAACGAGGGTGTTTTGTGGCCAACACAACAACCAGCCACCTATACTTTTCCCCAACTAATTTCAGGTACCCATAAGAGCTGGGTGAACTCAGAGGCACCCTAAAATAAAAAATATTCAAAATCCTAGTCTTCACCAGGATTTAAACCCAGAAACCCTCAGTTTGGAAGCCAAGTGCTTTACCACTCAGCTACCACGACTCTTGTATTAGTAATGGTTTGCTAATGTTGAAACCTCAAGGTCATGCAAATCCTCACCTTTTCCCCTCATAGAAAAAGAAACAGCACCGTTTGGACAGGTACTTCTTAGTTCTGACCACAGCATTCCAGTTGATCTGTCGGTGACCCTCTAACCAACGGTCAATGTATTCTAGAAACAGACATGGAAGATAAATCAAACATTAAGTTCTACATCAAAATCATAAATACGATCTATGAGATATTTAGGTCAGGTTCTTTAAAACAAATTTGCAACTAAAAAAGTAAAGATCAAAATTTTTTTTTCATATTGTCTCCCTTGCATAGCCTATCCTTTTCTTATCATAAACATTACATTAAAAGCTACAATGTCTACACTATATTGTCTTTTTGCCTCATCTGAATAATTTTATTAACGGTATTTTTTCATTGCTCCGTTAAGACAGACTGAACCAAAGAAATATAAATAAGTGGAAAAATAACAAATACAAATATTCGGCATTATATTTTATAAGAAGGCATTTCTTTAAACAAAACATAGCAGCCTTAAGTGTATCCATGTGCTAATTAAGTATGGTGCAAAAAATACTGTCGATGTCATCATGGCTGACAAGTCCAAATTAAACCTGGAAGAGGTTAGTCGTCAGTGAAGCTGAGGATACTGGTATTAGATGGGAATAGATGAAGAAGAGTTTCGTGGAGAGGTGTGGTTGGGGGCCCTTTGCTCCACTGGGTGTGCACAAGATTAAAGTCAAGACAAGTAAATCATTATGGATACATTTTTAAAAAATCTAAGTTTATTTCATTAATAATTACTACATATTCTTTAATCTAAGCCCCCCCCCTCCCCCCATTGTTTGCATATTTGAACAGACAAAATTTTGGGTGTTGCTTAAATTTGGGCCGCAGCTTACATTTTGTGGAGAGGTGTGGTTGGGAGCCCTATGCTACACTGGGTGTGCACAAGATTAAAGTCAAGACAAGTAAATCATTATGGATATCTAAGTTTATTTCATTAATAATTACTACATATTCTATAATCTAAGCGCCCCCCCCCCCACACACACACACACACGTTCACATTTTGAACAGACAAAATTTTGGGTGTTGCTTAAAATTTGGGCCGCAGCTTACATTTGCGGCCTGAAACAAAAACTGTAGACTGTTTGACACAACAAAGCACTAAATTTAGCAGAGTTGGTCCGAATTTAATTTCCTTAGTGTGAACCAAACTTTTGCAATATAGTACAGATGAACTAATACACATGATTAATAGTGTACATTATTAAGATCCTAATTAAGAGAATATCTTTTCATATCTGTTTAAAGACAATTAAAACCACTTTGATAAAAATATCTAATAATATCAAATAATATTAGAAATTTATTTTATATGAAACTAAAGCAATCTGCCAAAATGAAAAAAATTAAGCGCAATGAACAAATATTATTATTACAACTAACCAGCCACTTGTCGAATTGTATCCTTGGCCTTTTCTGTTGGTCCCACCTGGCTGTTGATGACAAGGGAGGCCACTTGGTTGAGATCCATCCCCGAATTGTAACTGAAGACACGCCACAGTAAGTTGGGAAGTTTGAACAAGGCAGCCATGACCAGCAATAAAATGGGTACCTGGGAGATGGGGAATGAAAAGTAGAGCTGTTAACATGAACTAGTTTAAATTAAACACTTATATATGAAATAACAAAACAATTTTACATTTTTACTTACAGCCTATCTTTAAGCTCATTTACATACAAGGAAATTTGATAGACATCACTACTTCAAAACAAACCTTTTTTCAGTTTGCATGAAATGAATTAGAAATTAAAATAACAAAGTTCTCAGTCTCAGTTGCATTCGGGGTTCAGCTAGAGTGTTAATTAATATCAATGAATAAAAAAGTTTTGCTAGTTTTAACGACCCCCCCCCCCCCCACTCCTTAAAACACCATTAATATCTGTAATTTAAATATACAGAACCACATTAACTGCCTGGCTGCTTGGTTGTGTGGTATTCATTATAGAAGTCTGAACACTGACCTGTAATGTCACAACCTAAGGGCAGTTCAGACCAATAGCTTGTTGCCACGTTACAGGTCTGCACCATGTGGAAACAAGAAACAGGTCTCAAGTGCCTATAGGTTGTGAAGTTGCAGGTCAGTATTCCGGTATTCTAATAACAAATGGTCTCAGGTATGTGCACTGGGCCTTCTTTCTGATGGTCTTGATGGTCCCAGGTTTGAACCCTGCCCGCTGCCATCCCCTTTTGTCCAAATCTGAGGAAAGATCTGAAGCTTGTGTAACATTTAACAAACAAACTCTTGGATACTTGTAGAATTCAATTATCTTCTTTTTTTTTTAATGAGCCTCTATTACTTATAAATTAAGATATGCGATTAACATGCAGAGCTTGAATCTAGTGGCTGGAAGACATTTTATTTATTATTTTATGACATACATATACTGCACTTAAAAAGTTATAATTCTTACATTTTATTTTTAGTTACCTTATTAATGTACAGTTTTACCTGGCTATAAAAGGAAGAGCATGGCCTAACATGTCATTTTAGTAACACACATAAACACAATTAATAATGTTGAAATCTAGATTTATCATAGCCATTACTTTAAAAAGAGATACATGATAAATGACGACAGCAGAAATAATAATTACATTTTTTTTTGTATTTTCAGATTTACAGTTACTTATTTATCCCCTGTAACTGACTAGATTGTAGCCTACATTCATTGATATACACAGAACTGTCACTAAGAAAAAGTTTTGGTTATAGGAATGGGAGTTGATTTATTAGATCAAGGAGAGCTTATATTTAGCATGAGAAAAAGATTGGACAAACCCATTGATAGTAGGCTATCTCTTCAGTTCTTCTGACTTGGGGGTCTTTTGGGAAAGGTTTACTGATGTCCACTTTGTATGTATTCTTCAGCCAGCAGAATGTCCGGGCGTAGTCACGCTTGGATGGTGGGAACTCAGCGCAGTCACAGAAACACTCAATGGCATTGCCTGATAGACAAAACAATGTTCTAAGAGTTACATTCAGATAAATTGTTTTAATAAAGTAACAGCTAGCACCACATTAAGTTCACACAAAACCAACAGCTTCACAAGTTTCAAGAAGAAGAATGAGATCTACATGTTCAAAAACCTTATTTAGATTAATATGCAATAATTATTGTAACTCTTTTTTTCTATGTTTTCTTTTTTCTAGCACCTTGAGGCTACATTACAGGGCTATGCAAACATAATGTGCAGTATTATAATTATCATCTTCATAGTATGATATTATAAGGAGGCCCAGTGGCTGAGAGGTAAAGCGCTTGAATTCTAAACTGGGGTTCCTGGGTTCGAATCCTGGTGAAAACTGAGATTTTTAATTTCAGTATCTTTACAACACTTCTGCATCCACCCAACTCTAATGGGTACCTGACATCAGCCCTATAGATCACAAGGTCTGAAAGGGGGAGTTTATTTTATTATATTGTTATAAAATGATCAATACATGGACAAAGTGTTTCTCATTTACTGGTTTTCTTTGTTTAAGAATTTTCCAATGTGGATTTTCCAATAACATTTGACAATTTCATGTCAATAATTTCTCTTTGGTATTAAAAACTTTATTTCAAGACAGAGAAGCTTTATGAAGGATTAATGTCTAAGACTTTTAAATTAAATTATAAGTTAGGATTATTAATATTTAAGATGCTATATTCATCAAAAAGTGTAATGTGGTAGCATGGTAAAAAGCTTGGCTTCCGAATCAAGGAGTGGAGTTTGAAACCTGGTGTAGACTGGAAAATGAGCTTCAGAATCCACCCAAATTTAATTGGTACCTGTCATTGTGCTGGTCACATAAAAACCCTCGTTAACAATCAGCCTTAGAAACATCTTTACATCATTAGGCCCATGGACTTCATGGTATGAAAAGAAAACTTTTACCATTTTTTGTTCACTGAAACATCTGCTTGTAGTATGTACTTATTAAACAATAAGCTGTCTCTTCTAACATTACTGTATCTCCTTACCAACATATTGTTTGCCGCTAACAAAAATTGAGAAAACCACCAAGAGAGTCACAGTGTAGATGTGGTTGAGGCGGTCCACGGCATCATCATCATTGGAAGACTGAAGACGCTGGTAGCGAGCAAACCCTCCAATAATATAGTCAAGTCTAAATGCAGAAAATTGGAAAAATGAACAAAAGAAACATTTTTTGTGATTTAAGCCAACCAATATTTACCGATAATAAAAATATAAAATGGATATTTTAAGTAATAGAAGGATATATTATGACAAGTTGATGTATATTTAAACTGTAAAAAGAAAATTTAAATACTCTTTTAAAACTAAGCTTACATAAGGGAAAGAACCGAACAATGAATGCCAAAGCTCTCAATGATGCAAGATTTTTCTCCCTTTGCTATATAAAACACAATTAGTTAATTAGCAATAATTGATTAATTAATTGGTTAATTATTTTTTTTTATTGATTTATGTGTTGTCATCAACATTGAATAATTGAGAAAAGTTTCAACTTGATCTGAGAATGAGAAGTGGGAGAATTAACGTGTTATAAGATTTGTACCAGACTGAGTGAGTTGATATAAGCTTTGTAAAAAAAAAAAAAAAGTATATATCAATAAAATTAGGTAATTGGCAGCTAGAGAGTATAATCTGTCTTTTGAAGCATCTGCTTTGTTTCACTGCAGTAAGAAACTAGATCATTTAGTGAACTATTAATGACATTATAATCGTGACTTGTAAGTTAAAGACAAACCTTTAAATATTGCAGATATTTACATCCCAGCCAAAAGACTAAAGAAAATTGCCAGGGAAATGATAGTTGGTAGGATTTGAACTGGGACCATTATGACCACAGTCAGAAATGCACATCCTAGGCCTACATCTATTATAAAGTAAGGGACAATATTGTAAAATACTTAAAGAGCAATAATATCTATGTCATTTGGATAGCTGCCTAGCAGTGTGGCATGTGCTGAAGATTGTTCTTTTGATGGTCTGGGTTTGAACTTTGATTCTTGATCTCAATCATCCTTCAGAAGTTTGGGCTATGCTGCATTGAAATCATTATCATTTCTGAAGGAACTTCTGACACCTACAGGTCCAACTTAGTTGTAGCACTGCACTGAAAAAAAACTATATAGATCTAGATAAGAATACCGAAAACTTAGATTTTGATTTATTATGTTATTAATTTCTACTTAGTCTTACTTGTAACTAGATTATATCTATATAAAAAAAAAATTTTCATTTATGGTTGAATTAATTATGAAAAAGTTTCAGTAAGTTTGTAGACTAAAAATTTCTGATAGATCTACACTGTCTCTTTATTTAGTTATATTTCTGACAAAACGTTTAATTATCCTACGTAGACGTAGATTTAGATTATGCATTATCATTATGGTAGTAGAGTTAGAGTATACAGACTGTTGTTTTTATACAATCAGAACGACATTATATTACTAACTGTAGTTATTGGTTTTATATTCTAAACTAATGTAAACATCAATACCTTTTTAGTATTTACATTTCAAAAATACTTACCCAAAGGACTAACTTGAGTTATTGTATGTAAAACATCGTCATCAAATATCAGTAAGCCAGTTTCAACTTTTTAGTTTTTGTAGAAAATTGAAACAAATCGAGAGAGAATAAAAATGAAAATAAAAAAATAGAAAACAGTAACGTTAACTCAAAATATCCAGTTTGTTTATGCAGTTGTGTCCCTTGCACTGTGTCCTATCTCTACGTAGGCCTATATGTTGGAAATCCTATCTAATCGTACAAACGTTCTTTTAAGAGTTAACAGTTATTGTAGCGACAAGTTGAGTGTCTATAATGTTGATAGTCGGTCGTTGGACTGTAGCACTAGATTGCTATTACAACTTAACCGATGTAAACTTATTCTATTTTCAATAGATAAGCTATAAACTTTTATTTCATTACAATAATATATATATACACAGATTCTCAACTTAAGATGAGATCTAAATATAGGCCTAATAATAATATGAAATTATATTCTATACAAAACCACACTGCAGAAACACGCCTTTACTCTCCGGCGTCAATTTCTTCAACTGTGGGCTTCGCTTCAACTCACAGCCTAGGGACTTATTAACATAGATGAAGACAGACATGGTTTCATCATTGTCCACCTTGTTACAAATTGTGTTTGTTATTGTAATGGTAGGGCTAAATTGATAGTTTTACTCTACCATGGCTTGCACGAGATAGTGAGATTCTGGTCAACTGGTCCAAGTGAATGTGTGTAGGGGTATATGAGTGGTGTGATTTTGAGTTAGTTAGTGACTGGACTCTGAGAGAGTGAGATGGCAGAGACTATAGTTGGAGTTAGTCGAGAGTTGTGAGTGTAAGAAAGGGGGTGTATTTTTTTCCTATCAACGATAGTCCAGGTTGGACGATGTCTTGTGTAGATATTTCATATGCATATAGTTAACTAACGTTTAAACTATAGGCCTACTTCTGAGTTGTGTCTCTTTGAAGATGTTACTGCTCCGCTACTAGACGTTAAGATGTTCCTGTCGTCACAAGACTGAACTAAGGCTTGAAGTCATTTCCCAATAATCCCCCCCCCCCAGACAACGACCTTCACAAACAGCCAGGGCAACTCCATGTATGTAGGTGGTTTGTGACGCACCCGCCCAAACCAATACTCCCTACCCTTATCATTACACTATAACATATTATTATTATTATAGCTTTTATATAGCGCTACTTTCATGCTTAAAGCATGCTCAGAGCGCTTTTGGTCCAATCTCATTTGTGGACCAGTGGGGGGGAGGGGATATCTAATATGCCTTTAGGCGCTCAGTAAACACAACTCTGCCCGAGTCGGGTGTCGAACCTCGGGCCCCCTTCTAGGTAGCCAAGCCAAGCCAAGTTCAAGCTCACTCTCGACCACGCTTCCCACATAGAGTATTTAAAAAAAAACAACAAAAAAAAACAAAACAAACGTATTAGCGATAACTGACTTCATATTGTCAAAGTTGGACACGGAACACTGAGGCTGAAAGAAGAATTCAAGCCTTTGAGAGTCAAAATGCTACAGCCAACTGCTGGGTATCAGTCACCAGGAAAAGAAGACAAATGACTTTACACATTTACAAGTCAACACTCTGGCTGGCACTGTTGTGAAGAGTTTTAAAGATGAGCTAGTTCAGTCATATTGAGTGAGACATGACTCACTGCCAAAAGTCATCATTTCAAGGTAGCAGTGGAAGGAGCACGAGCAAAAGGATTATCCGAAGAACTAGCTGGAAGAAAAAAAAAGGACCGGCCTCACTCTTCATGTCCTGTTACGAAAAGCTGCTGACCGGAAAAAAGTTGAGGGAACTGTCCGAGCATCCCTAGGACCAAAGTGACGAGCAGACGAGATGGGACGTATGAAATACGAGAGTTTTTTTTTATCAATGGCATATTCATTAGTTTACATTTTGATGTTAGCTAAGTGAAGTGCTCACACTTTATTGCTGCTTTGATTTTCAACCTTCTGTCTTGAAAACATTTTAACAAAATAGTTTTAATTGTTGTTCAAGGATAATAACAAGTCTGATAGTTGTATTAAACAGGGAATAAGCAATTAGCCGCCGTGGAACTACTGGTAGGTCTAATAACTTGTCGGGTGTTTTTATGCGACAGTGGAATAGTTTATTATTTGCATTTTTTTTTAGGGGAGCCTAAACAGACTGTTTTTATAATTTATTACAGATTTTTATGAAAGAAATTAGTTTCCTTCTTTTCTTTTAGATTTATAGAAATTTCATTTTTATGTTGTTTTTATTTTGATTATGGTATTGTATTACTGTGGGTTTTATTTGAAGACCGCATCACAAACCAAGAGATTAGAGACAGGATTACTGCAGCGATGGGACCCCGTGATGACCTGCTAACTATCGTAAAAATAAACGCAAGCTTAAAATCTATGGCCATATTACAAGGTCTTCAGGGTTCGCAAAGACCTTCCTTCAGGGAACAGTGCCAGGAAGAAGAGGCAGACAGAGAAAGCGATGGGAGGACAACATAAAAGAATGGACGGGCCTGTCATCGAAAGAGGTTCTAAACAAGGCAAAAGGCGGAGGAATGAAGAAAGACAAGTCTTGCTTGGTGCCCCAACAGACTAAGGAATAGGGAAAGGCTTTTATTTTAAAAAATATATACATTTGTATTGTTACTGGCAGTTTATTTTAAAAATCGAGGCAAACTTACAGTTTCTGATAATTTTATTACTGTGGGCGGGAAGAGGGGGTGTTGTTTTTCTATAAATTTAAAGATTTAAAAAAAATGTTCGTTTACCGGATTTTTTTTTTTTTTTTTTACTGTTAATCAACATTAGCGATAGCGTCAAGCTTTAGTTCTACTGATACAATGTAAGGCTTTTTGAATGGAAACCAGGTATCTCACCTATTTAGTTGACCAATCATTCTCGGTAAGGTAGCCTATAGATAAACGAAACATTACCAGATAGCAATAAACCAACAGTAGCGTGGTGCATGGCGAGTTTCATTTCTGATTTAAAAAAAAAGAGCTACTTTTAGATGCAATAGTGTAGGCGTACGTTAAACTGTTTTGAAAGAGAAAAAAGGAGGATTCAACCTAGGAAAAAAACAAGATTGGGCATTGTACAGTTATTTGTTATACCTTTGACCTAGAATGCCAAGCACATTTTACATTTTTTATTGAATTTAAGCAAATAGCCGATCGATTTTTTCCAACTTCAACCTTCAACCCCTAACATAATTAGCCAACTAATTACAACAAGCTGTCACTTGTACACCACCCACGTGAGGTAGATGCACCAGCAAGTGATAACAGGTCCAACCAATGGGTCATCCCACACTGTCTATCTTGATAACCTTGGGCCAGCAGTGATAAGCAAGAGATACATCAACACCACACACACACAGTAAATAAATCAGTTTATTTGGTTTGTCTTCAAGTGTTCAAAGTCTCAAACAGCTACATGATCAAATGTACATTGAATAATTCTTCTGATTTCTTTACATATTTCACATTCAATAATAAAACATAAGCAATAGGTTCACAAGGCTAACTGAATCAAGAAACCATACAAATCTTATGGGTGCACATATAAGATATATTAAGAATACAATGTATATGTGGTACTGAGATAGTTCATTATGAGTAAAGTTCATTTGAAGTAAATTTGTTATAAAAAAAAAAAACAACATTTAAATATACAACAACTTAAGGCATACATTTTGTTTGGAAGTTATCAGAATTAACAAGAAGTTTTAACATGTAAACATCATTTCGTATTTGCATAGGTTAATTTCAATGCTGATGTAACAAGACAAGAGCTGAACAAATTGGAATAGAACAGGTCTAGTTGCAGGTGAATATAAAAACATTGGCTACACTTTTAGGCAACAACAGGTTTTAGGATCAAGCTTAAGGCAACACTACAACTCACAACCAAACAAAAGGCAACACTGAGTCTCACTAACCTAGATAAAGGCAACACTGAGTCTCACTACCTTGATAAAGGCAACACTGAGTCTCACTACCTAGATAAAGGCAACACTGATTCTCACTATATAAAGCCAACAGTCTCACTAGCTAGATAAAGGTAACATTGAGTGTCACTAGAAAAGCCAAAACAGTCTCACTAGCTAGATAAAGGCAATGCTGATTCTCACTAGATAAAGCCAACAGTCTCACTAGCTAAAGTAAACATTGAGTCTCACTAGAAAAAGCCAACAGTCTCACTAGCTAGATAAAGGCAACACTGAGTCTCACTAGCTAGATAAAGGCAACACTGATTCTCACTAGGTAAAGCCAACAGTCTCACTAGCTAGATAAAGGTAACATTGAGTCTCACTAGATAAAGCCAACAGTCTCACTAGCTAGATAAAGGTAACACTGAGTCTCACTACCTAGATAAAGGCAGCACTGGATCTGGCTATCTGCCAAAGGTTACATTGACAAAGCTATCTTTAGTGTTAAATTTGTATCCTCTTCATGTCCGTTTGCAGCCATATCAAAGGGAGCTAACAATTTAAACTACAGCTGCAAACAAGTTAATTAATCCCCTTCGACTGTACTGACTACATGTTCATAAGCATGCTGCAATTAAGTTACTGTTAAAACCCTATTTAGCTGATATCATTTTTAAAACATCAACACACAATGGAAAGAAAACAGAAGACAATTAACCAAGTGTGTTTCGTGGGGGACTTAAAGGCTAGAAACTAGCACACAGGATCAACAAACAGGAATTCATTGTATTTCTTACACATCTTATCATTTGGTTAACAAATGTACTCTAATACTTCAACTTCAATAAATGCACACTTAACACATGAAAAAATAGTTTTAAAAATGAACATGAAAATATGTCAATATTGCATATAAAAATGACATTAGTGTCATATATATATTATATATATATATAGTTTTAAAACAAAATCAAACTACATGGGGAATAACTTTGCAATCAAGTCTTATAGAAATATTTTAAGCTAGGAAGCAAGTAGAAAAAAAGTAACGTTCCCATTTCTAGTATAGAGTGCTTAATCCAGATTGTTTATGATGACCGATGTTCTAATGAGAATATTTGACGTGTCAAACATAGGTCAGTCTAATTTATAGTCATTGGTTATTTTATTTTGTTGCTGAAGATTCTTAAATAGCGGCAAGTGAAAGGTTTAAAATAGAAACGTAAGATCATAAGGGAGCTTTGTCGACGTTAACCTCGCAAGTTGGAGTCTGTTTAAGTGTACATGTGACTTCAGGACAGGTAGGGTATAGGCCCTTTCCAATAAAATAGACAAGCATCAATAAATCATTTATAAAAAAATTCAGAACTTTAACATTATCTTGGAAAACAAAGGTGCTGAGCTTAAATAATAAAATAATCAAACTGGAGGTCAATGAAGCCATTAAAAAAGATTTCAATCTCTTTGATGTTTTCTTGTACAGGTCTATGTAGGAATGCCTTGCTTTGCACACGAGATAAAACATCAGAAATGGTCACAACCCAAGTATAGCCGAAAATAAAAGTTTTGAGTTCAGTTTAAGAAAGACGTGACTCTTACCATCTACTAATAAAAGGATTTTGTGCATTATGACACTGATACAATCCCCCATATATGATTAAGAAGCCTGAAGAGAGATAAATGTCTAATCAAATTTTAACAATCCATAGTGGTGCCCTTAAACTAAAGGACAGTCAAAGCATATCTGCCCATATTTTAGTTTGTGCTTAAGAACTAACACATTCAACCCAATAGGTGAGTAATAAAGAATTATAATGCAATACTAAATCAAGTCCTACCAGACTGTAAAAAAACAAGTGCCCACAGTTGGATCCCTGGTGAATTTCTGGATATTTTAATTGGCTAATTGAGAACATTCTGACAGTAAACCACTGACCAAAGAAAATAACTCAAGAAGCATTTAGTTCTGGATGTGTTAAAATATATATTTATATTCTCAGAAGAAATCAGGTGCCTTTAACTCTTTCTCTCCTAACAGACGATACCAACGTTGATTCCACCAGAATGTGGTAAATAAGAGAAAGAGTTAAATAAAAAAAAAAAAGGGACAGCTTCCCTATCAACACATGTGCATAACATACAGTTGTGCTCAAACATTGGAAGACAAGGATTTAGTGTTCCCCCAAAACAGGGAGGAAAGGGAATGAGTTCAACAATGACATTACATGGTGAACAAATAGTATTTAAAAACATAGTAAAGGCAATGTAAATTTTAAAAATGAAACTAGGCTAAAATATTTCTACACTAACAGCAGGTCATGAGAGACAACTTGGAAACTGCTTCAAACAAGAGAATGTAATGCTGTTTAAAAATGTAATGTTGTTCTTATACTTTAGCTAGGTTAATAATGCCCAGAGCTAAATCCTAGAAACAAAAAAAGGTTGCTGGCAGTAAATGAAGGACATTTATAAATACTAATAATAATACAATGCCTAAGTTCAAAATATAAATTTCGTCTAATGCCACCGACTAATAATAAAAATAAAAATTACAAAAATACCAATTAATGCCACAAAGTTTGGATTGGTAGTACTATTTACTGAAGATTAGGGTTACTAAATGGAAATAAAATTTGTAATTTTCTTTTAGAGTATGGTAAGCAGATAACATGACCAATTAGAAGATGAGAAGATCATATAGCTGGAATTATGTAAAACTTTCTGCAATTATTTACATAAAACATATATATTTATGTTTATAATGATATGTTTAAGCTCACCTTCACATTCAATTCCTAAATCTCATATATGAATTTTAAAAATTTAAATCATAAAAATTTTATTTGAAGACTTTATAGACAGGTTTAAAAGAAACAATTATTGTTATTAGCAATTACTTTTTTGATTCAACCCTCTAGAATGTGACTTGCACACAATTTAAACATATATTTGTAAAAACGTATATATACATATCTATAACTCTACACATTCTCAATGAAAAACTATTATATTACATGATACCCTTTAAGGTTTTAGCTCACAGGAGCATATACAGCCCCCTGAGGCTCAACAAGCCATGGGCAGTGCATTCAAACAAAACAGAAGGAATGATTTGATTTCTCTGGTTCCTTTCTTCAGTAGCTCCAATAACCAAGTGTTTTCCCTCGCCTGTGACTTGAGCGTACAAACGCTGAAGGACAACTCAACATTATGCCTGTGAATCTGTGAATTTGCTCATCTCATCTTCCTGTTGCTTCTTCACTCCTGGCTTATTCTTGAACGTGCTCCACAGCTTCAGAACAATGTCTGACAGCAGGATGTCACTGGTGTTTCTGGCAATCAAACGAAGGATGAAGACGCCATCGTCGCGCAGATACTGGTCCGCAAACTTACGCAGCAGCATCTTGTCCTCCTCGCCTTTGATCTGGTCCAGAAGCTTCAAGTATTTCTTGATGTAAGAGGCCCTGTTAGAGCGGAAGAGAGCCCGCCAGATCCAGAACAGGAAATTGCCAGCAGTGCAGATGGCAACAAAGACAAACCAGAACCAGATGAAGATGAATATCTTCTCGTTGAACAGATTGATGGGAAGCACACACTGGACTGTGTGGGGCTGGACGTTCTGCAGTTGCCGAATTTCAAAATCGCACATGGTGATCTTGGGGAATCTAGGTGAGTCTGGCCAGGTGTGGTCCGAAGCTAGGCCGCCAATGACCTCGAATCCATACATGTTATACCAGCTTCCCATGAAGGCGTTGAGTAAAAAGAACTGGGTCACCACGTTGACAACATAAAGGAGCTTAATAAAGATGTACAGACCAGTCAGGTAGGTTCCGTCTCTCTTGGCACACAAGAAGCAGAAGAACTTGGACAGCTTCTGCCTCATCCGAACCACAATGTTGAAGCGGTACTGCCGGTGGGCGTCCAGCCAGCGGTCCACGTAGATAGCAATGTGGTTGACTGTCTCATCTCTCTTGTCCTGGCCCCCTATCTGGACGGCGGATGTCATGTCTACGATCTTGTTGATGTTGATGCCTGAGCCCCCATTGAACATCCTCCACAGCAAAGCTGGGAACTTGAACAAGAATGCCATAAAGAGCAATATGATGGGCACCCACTGGTAATAGGTGATCTCCTCTGATGTTCTATCATGCTTGGAGCTTGGGATCTGTTCATCGATTGGAATGTAGTACGTGTTCTTGATCCAGCAGTAGGACTTCGTGTACGAAACATAGGACCCGGTGAAATAAGCTGGACACCAGCACTCGATTGGGTTGCCGGCATACTGGCAAGTGCTGATGAAAACAGTGAAGATGGCTAAAAGAATGACTGTGTATAAGTGGTTCAATCGATCTACCCAATCATCATCATTGTTGGATGTTAGCTTGGAGTACGAAGTCCAGCCACCGAGAATGGCCGAAACACTGAAAAGAAACAAAAAATAAATCTGTGATTCTCTCTATAAATAATCACTGGATTAAAATTGACTACAATAAAATACATATAACAATTAATTACAACAAAACAATAAAACAAACACCATATATTAAAACATTACCTGGGTTAAAAGACATGTCTCTTTCTGTATCAAGTGAAAATCCATTTATATAATAGCAATGGCTTAAAAGTTATCAAATACAGAAACATAGTAGAGAAGAGACTTCCTCAAAGTAACCAAATGAGCAGGTGACATAACCAAACTAACCTCTGACAAAAAAATAATTTACCTCTGGCATAACAAACTATCATCTGACAAAAAAAACACTATCATCTGACATAACAAAACTAGCAAAGATCTGACATGACCAAACTTACATCTCTGACAAAGCAAACTAACCTCTAACAAAAAACTACAAACTAGAAAAACCAATCTAACCTCTGACATTAAGCAAATAATATCGGGCAAAACCAACTATCATCTGACATAACCAAGCTAATCAACGACATATCATCTTAAGGCAAATAAAAAATTTCTCAGACCTTTACGTTTTAAGATCACCTCCAAAACATATTGTTATCTACTTAGTGATGCTGGTAACCATGAGCTAATAGATGTGTATTCATTTTCCCTAGCACTGTGAACAAATCGCTTAGAATTACTCTCAGCGACCTTAGCGCCCAAGTAGAAGACAAGAGTTGGGATTTGTTTAGACCTGAGGAGTTCACCCATCTAGTGTTACTTCATGCGCATGGTGGCCACATGGCTTTACAGGAACTACTTTGTAAGAAGGCCGTCTATTATAACGTAAGGCCCTAAATAATACAGGGGGGAAGACACATTAACAAAGTAATTGCCAGAAACATCTTCAAGAGGTGACGACCCGAACCAAAGCCACAGAGCTGCACCATGTCATTAGGTAAACTCATTTATTTCTACTGTGAACTGGTTACAAGAGGGAAAGACAGAAGGAAGAGATCGCATGACAAGGGCTGGTACTTTTAGTGAAGAAATGTTCAGAACTAAAGTGACGGGTGTGTACAATGATGAGCAATACAACGTACAGAAACAATTCTTGAAGGGAAATAACTACTCTCATTTTTTAGAACACATATTGAGTCTACTTTTTTTTTAAGGCAGTGAGGATCGACAAGTCATGGAAGTAGAAACAGCCCATTTTATATTATTTTCCCACTGACATAAATTATTTGTACACAACTTTTAGGTGCCCAAAAAGTCAATAGTGCATCCGGGCAACTGTTGACAGCCCTGGTTAAGAAAAGTTCCCCTAAAGTCAGGGTTTATGCCACACCATTAGGCCTATAACAAAAGATAAGGTAAGTATTTCATGTGTGTATTCAATATATTCCAAGCCAATACTCTAAGTTCTATCAATCACAGGTGTCAAAGGTGAAAAGCTTTAAGCTTTTGGCATCTCGTCCACTAAACAAAAGCATGTATCGTGTGTAGCCAACTAGATATAGATCTTATTTCGGGCAGACATTCACCAAAAAAAAAAAAAATGTTTACAATAGTATTGATTTCCAGTACCTCCTGAGTATCATATTGGGGAAGTGAAGCAAACAATAGAAAGTTTGTACCGTGAGAACTAGACTAGAGCAACATGTGGTTTGTAAGTCCCCCAAATAGATCGTACAGGTAGCATCTCTACATCAGTTAATAACTGAATAGAACAGAGCTGCTTGCCAGCAAGCAGTCAATGGACTTTTAAAAGCGTGACAACATAAAACTGAAGCATTATGTATAATAATAATGTCTATAGGTTCTAATTAATAAACATTTATCAAATGAGAATGTCTACAATTACAAGGGTAATAGGCCAAAATAATTATGCTATTGTCCTTAATTCAAATACTTTGAACATTGTAAATGAATATCGATTAAGAAGACGAAGACATGCGCAATATTTTATTTTATCAAAGTGATTTTAAAACTTATTGATGTGGTCTTCAGACGATTTAGATCAATCTTGGTCCCTGAAAACAATGCGCCTTAATTACGATCAAAATCAAACTGGGAAAAAAAAACGGAAAAGATACATTCTGTTGGAAAAACAGACCTCCCCAAATTTTTTATGGCGTGTTAACTTCACAGGAAATATCACGAGATCAAATTGAGTTAGCTACGTGTTTCCTAGACCCAAATACATTGACTTTCCAGCACGATAGTCTCAGGTTAATCGCGTCAATCTCTATGTCATCGGGCAATCGACAAGTCACGATTACAAAAATGGTGCCAATATCAGTTATCGATTAAAAATTGGCACGAGTTCATCAGCTCCGAGACCATCCGGTGGCTGAGTGGTTAAGCGCTTGGCTTCTGAGTTTGAGGTCCTGGGGTCGAATCTCGGTGAAGACTGGGATTTTGAATTTTTGGGATTTTTAGGGCGCCCCTGAGTCCACCTAACTCTAATGGGTACCTGGCTTTAGTTGAGGAAAGTAAAGACGGTTGGTCGTTGTGCTGGCCACATGGCACCCTGTTCGTTAACCGTTGGCCAAAATAACATGACCTTAACATCATCTGCCCTATAGATCGCATGGTCTGAAAAGGGAAATTTACTTCTTTAATGAAATGAGGCTAGAGTTCCTTCAAGCGTTTAAGAAATCTCAGATACTCAAAAACCTTAATGTTGAAAGTATCCTATAAGTATAAGACACTGAATTATTAAAAGTCATCTGAATTTAAAGGCGCACACGTATATCCAGGAATAAGAGCGTTTAAAGTCTGCATCTTTGTGGATATGAGCTAGTGTTTCTTCGTCGCCTGACGCGGCATGATCTCCAGTGGTAAATGGAGTTATCATGAGATTCAGCAACATTCCTGAACTGTTTGTGTCTAACTGACGAAGAAATCAGTATTTTGACTGCATCTTTTAGCAGAGGATTTCAGCATGTTTTTTTTTCTCCCTAAATTTTTTTCTCTGCCTTTTCATTACGATTTATATTTGGTTACATGTTTAACTGTTTAAATAGTAATTGTGGTTTATCAATGACTTAGTAGATGAGAAATCCCGGGATCTTGCGACGAACCGATCAATCCAATTATATAATGCACATTAGAGAGGACAATCTATCACTGGGTCAATTTTTAGTAACAATGGGTCTACAGACTGGTGTAAACATTACATCATAACACGAGGGAATTATTCCTAGTTTTCAGTTCAGGGTCCCGTTTTAGATTCACACAAGTATGTTCACACTAGTTCGACTTTTATAGGTCTTGGGCTGTTAGTTAATCTCTTAGTGTGTGTATAAAGTGTGTTAAGAGGATTATTACAGAAGTACAGTAAACTGCTATAAGCGAATCCATTATATCGCATTATGTGGCTTTAATACACTGTCAAGTATATAAAAGTATGTAAAGGTCTTTATCAACGGTAAGGTGAGACCAATCAAGTTTACGGGACTTAATGACATTTAATGTGGCCCATTCGGAGGCCCCACCGCCAATTTTAGGCAACGGCCCACAGGGCTTTTGCCAAGTTGCCCTTATAGCCAGTCCGCCCCTGACTCGTACCATTCCAAATAACATTATCCTTTCAAAAGGTCAAGACAACTAAGAGCTACTATCTACAGTTACATTTATCCAACGATAATTAACGCTCATGTTTTATCATCTTTCTAATACAGATCTAGACTATGTGCAATCAAAAACAAAAACTACCAAAAACTTCATGGACTCCATTAAAAAAACTACTTCCCAGTATAGGATCTAAATTTACAAAACCTTTCTGACATAGATCTATGAGTGACATAGACAATCATTCAAAAAAAAAAAAAGTCAGTATTGACTTTGTTATTTTTTTTATAACTTCTGGGCCTTGTCTGTAGATTTCTGTGGCTACTGTGGGGTAAAATTGGTTCATTGTATAGAAATGCAGGTAGATCTTTGTGGTAACATGTCTGTGACAACCAAAATCAATAACATTAAAATTTGACTTCATTGTGACACTATGACTGGTCGTCAACAAAGAAAACTGAAAGACTCACTGTTCTGCATTATTTTAATTAGAGAAGACATCAACATTCAGTTGTGCTACAGAAATCTCATTTATCATTTTTGCACCATGCAGAGATTTACTACGTAATTTTTGCACGATGCAGAGATTTTCTATGTCATTTTTGCACGATGCAGAGATTTTCTATGTCATTTTTGCACGATGCAGAGATTTTCTATGTCATTTTTGCACGATGCAGACAGTTTCTATTTCTATGTCATTTTTGCACCATGCAGAGATTTCTAATGTCATTTTTGCACGATGCAGAGATTTTCTATGTCATTTTTGCACGATGCAGAGATTTTCTATGTCATTATTGCACCATGCAGAGATTTTCTATGTCATTTTTGCACCATGCAGAGATTTTCTATGTCACATTTTTGCACCATGCAGAGATTTTCTATGTCATTTTTGCACCATGCAAAGTTCTTCTCTATACGTTAATGAGCCATACAGAATTCTACTGTCCTTTTTTGGCACCATTCAGATTTCTCTGCCCTTTCCTCCCAAATGCTCGATATGGACAGCCATTGAATTTGTTCGGCATGCGGCAGCTGTCTACAAGCTCATGCATCCGAAAAAGATTTTTACGGGCCTTCATTGGCTTTAACATAGCCAGATCATGCGAGACGTCTTTCATTTGGTACGGCAAAGGATTCATTTTGGCTAGAGACAATATATTTTGATTCGTGACTTCGATCATTCTAAGTCCCGAAAGCACCTGAGATAATACCAAAGATGGCATTAAAGGTTATAATCTTGACTTGTATTTGTTAATTAGGCCTAGTTGCTACCGAAGAGTGCCCTGAGTAAGCAGGTCTAATAGACTTAGTTGATTTATAGTCGGTAAAAGATCTAGATCTATACGATAATAAAACTCAGCCAAGACAGGCTATAAATTTGATTGTCAGCACAGCATGGGGGCAGTCTTACAAGGTAGTTCTATAAGCAATCTTTTCAGAGTTAGGGCATGCCAATCACGTACAGTCCAGGTAGGAACAAGTAAATCTTTACTGTTGAGACATCAATACCATCAGTAGTCAATTAAAACAAAAAAATAATCAGAAACCGAAGACGTTGTTTTAAACCGTTGAATAGAATTATATTATCAGAATGTTATGTATTTAACACTAACTATGAACTATAGATCCACATTTCGTTAACGAACAATTTATACTCGGTTTCATATCTCTTAATACTTACTATATACCAAGTTCTTCTGTATTGATTTAGCTGGGAGTGCTAGACTTTCAACATCTGCTATTTACTTTTGCCTTATGTATGTGAATGTTTGTCTCATTTTATTTTAGTGACCCCTGAACCCCACCACTTTACATAAGGATACACTACTGCAGAAAGGACCTTGGCATTTGCATGGGTGTATTGACTTGAAATACAGTGCACGTAGTCCAGTACGTTTGTTGTGTTTTGATGGTAGCAGGGCAGCGTGCACACACACACACACACACCCACCACACCTTTTTTAAAAACTTTTATTTCCTTGAGATACATAAATATATTGTAGACAAAGGAAATAAACAACAAATAAAAGAAACAGTCAGGAAAAAAAACGTGATAGTGTCACCTTGACTTTCAAACTTTTGGAGGACACACACTTAGCACCGTCCTGTGTCGCCCTGACATCGGCAATAACCAGTACATACTAGCAATGCAAACTTTAAGTCAGTTTTAAAAAAAAAAACAACAAGGCCACTAAAGTCTAAAAAAACCAAAAAGCTGAAGGCAGTTGGTGATCTAACTGTATCAACACAATGTTTGAATTCATGCGCTGCTGGGTCAATGCAAATGATGAACCACAAATATGGATCGTAAGCGGAAAACAAAGAACGAAATTCTTGTGCGCTTTTAAAACAGAAAACGGGGGGAAGGGCAGAACAACCAAATGAAATTCACAGACTCCAAGATTACATCAGAAGGCAATGTGTCATGAAGACATTTCATCCTCACCCCCCCCCCCCCGGCGATACAATGAACTGCCTTCATGTGGTTATTAAACAAATTCAGAAGATAAAACTCAAGTGTGGTGATGTGAGGTGTAGATTCAAAGCTTAAAGGGAAATTCTAAAAATAATGCGCACAAACTCTCTACCGGTGTGTTTTGGGGGTAATGGCAGTTTTGTTATTTATCTGTCGATCAATGATTAACATACAGTACAGCTGCGATCTGATAAATTACAGATTTTTTTAAAGGGGAAAAGGAAAGGGGCTAGCGTCTAGTAAGTCTTTCTCTTGTCCGATAAAACAGTGCGATCAAACAAGCGAGGAAAGAACATTGCCCTTTTCTACGTGGTGGTTTATTTTAATCCTACAAAGGAGACAAGATTAAAAGCTTTCGTTTCGCCCCGCCCGGCATTGAGACGGTGTGATGTCACAGAACTAATTTAGTAATTACCCCACTAAATTGCATTAAGCCTGCGTGTGAAACAAACTCTGTGGTAAAGACATCGCATAAGATATTGACGTCTAGGAGGCTGAAAACTAGAAATTAAGAGAGAGAGAGAGAGAGAGAGGACAAGACAGTGCACATGGGAAGGGGGAAGCTATCAAGTCACTATGAATGAGGAACATTAATGAGATAAAGGTTACAAGGAATGCAACAGGTGATGTAGATCTGTAAATGATATAGATATACCATAATATTTCTACTAAGCGTACAGGTAGCCGACTTAAAAATACATTTAATTCACTTTTTAGCTCAGCCAAAACCGAATGTGTACTGTAAAATGTTACATATAAAATATTTGGTCATCATAATATGAGATTATAGTGACACCAATCTCATTGCGTATTAATGAAGAAATCAGCAGCAGGCGCCTTGGCTGGCTTAGTCACGTTCATAGAATGCCACGAGGTCGATTTTCACAAGACATTCTGTACGGTGATCTAATAGAAGGCAGGAGAACCGCTGGTCGTCCACTTCTAAGGTATACTGGTGTATGCTAACGCGACATGAAGCTCTTCAAAATTGACACATGGAGAGCGAGCATAATGGAAGGGTCCTGAATTGCAGATGCCATACACAACAGTATTAGAAATAAGGGAGAAAGTACAACGGCGCCTGGTTGTCCAACCTGTGACCGCAGCTGAGTATCAAGGATTGGCCTCTTTAGTCACACTGTTCACACAAGAAGTTGCAAAAGGAAGAGAACAACTCTCGAGACACAGATTGTACACGTCTGACACTGGACTAGTGGACCAATGTTCTAGGTTTCGGACAGCGGTGGAAATCATTTTTGTTTTGTTTCATCAAGCGATCACTGAACAGTCCATTCAGCTCGGGTGCTAAAAAGATCTAAGTTTGACTGGTACTTTGCGACATTCTTGCAATCTGTTGACTACAGAGCAACTGTCTTTTTCTCTTTTCAGTGACCACTGAAGAGCACTGTCTTTTTCTCGTTTCAATCTCTATGTCTCATGATCCATTTATCTTTTTACAAGATCGTTAATCGTACAACAAGTGACAGCATGTTTCAAAATACGACTATTCTACTGTGTGGTATTTGTTTTTTTAATCTTTGGTAATGTTATGACAATCATGGTACGACAACCTATTTGACCACTGTACACAATGTCAAACTACTTCGCTACAAGATAAATGGCAACCTCTACGTGGGGAATAAATATGTACTGGTCTCCAAAACATGTGATTTGAGCTCACGCAAAGATAAAAGGGGAAGTAATCAAAAAGATTTTAGTTTATCTGCCTTGCCCTAAATTCTTTTTGTCCTTCTAGGTCACTAGGTCGATATAAACTATATAAATTGATAAAGTTTACAAAACAATTTCTCTTTTTAAAATGTCAAAAATGTAGACATTCCACAATGAAAAAAAGATTAATTTCCCAAAGTAAAAAAAAAAAAAAGAGATTAAACATCTTGAAAAAAAAATTCTCTACATACTGTACAATTATCAGAGACAATAATTTCATAATTTTAATACAGTGAACAAGTACATTGAGGCTAACAATAGCATTATTTGTACCTTATAACAACTGAATAAAACATGAACAAATTCACTCCAATATTTACGTAATATAAACATTCATCTACTTCAGTTACATTCTAGAAGGTCTTAACCGTAGATATGTAATACAATATGTAATGACTTCGTGCTCAGCATCTAACAAAAAGATACCCATCAATGTTACTAAGTTAAAGCTTTACTATTCCGATCAACTTTTAACCAGCACAAGCAGTATAGAGGCCAAGCCCTAGGTACAGTGCATAGCGGGGCCGTTCTAGTGTTCAGGAACATACTTTGAAGATTCTCAGTACACGACTAATATCTAATGATTGCGTTTAACGAAAAGTGTTTTAATTGGCACACATGGGAATCGTATACACCTAATCACAAGAAGAATCTTCCCCTACCGCAAGCCTGAGGTGCCGGTAATCTAGCTGTACACTACAGGACAGAAACAGATCGATGCATATGCACCTCTACCTCATCGTGAGCGGTAAAACGTCGGCGCCAAAAAGGTGAGCCGCTGTACGGAGATGGTGGTGCATGTCTTGGGAGAACTCCCATCAGCAGTGGTGCAACAGGTTAGGGAAGTAGTGTTGATAAACTTGGTAACTTAAGTAATCAGACCCGTTACAAACATGCGCACCACATCTACCACACTAGTCAACATGCCATCTTTTAGAGCTACGTCGGTGATAATATTGTCTTTCACGGGAAAAAAAAATTATAATCAAGATCACCGATTGGTAGAAATAATTTAGGAAGCAGCAAATTTATTTGCATTTTACATTTTGGAAGCCCAGTAACTTTGGTTGTAAATATCAAAAGATGTGTAAAAACAAGATGTAAAGTGAAGTTATAAAAGAGACAAGTCAATGTATAATTATATATATAGGTACTGTTTGTTTGTTGCTTTTGTTTATTGTAAACAGTAAACAAGTTATTTTTATATAATTATACAATTTGTCACCTGAATCGTCATCACAAATTGCATGCAGCATCCCTTACAAACAAAACAAACTAAAAAAAAAAACATAATGAGGCAGGAATAAATTATTATTTATAGTTAATACACTTTACAACCACGATCGAAAAGTATAAGAAACTAAAAGAAACACTGAAGGAAACACGATAGTTAAGTCACTGGCCGTTAGTTATCCATTGTTTTCCCCACGAGTTTCTTATACAAATGTAATTAGTTTATGTTTTAATTGCGCTTCATGTCTTAAGGACACATTTGCCCAAAGTGAGCCAGTAAATAACTTATTTCGTTGTATTCACAGTTTTTTGTTTGTCCTCATACATCTATGTGTTCTTAAACCTTAATGGCAGCCTTCACGCAGAGCCCAAACACACACTACCATTGCATACATGCACTTTACTTTGTGACAAAAAAAAAAGTAATAAAGATTTAATCAAGCCAGGACAAAGCTAACACTGACTTAACAATCAACACAGGCAGGTCGGTAGAATAGCGTCCCCTACGCTGGAAAAAGGTGAGACAGAAGGTCACCCTGAAATCACCACAGCACATTTTTAATTACAACAACCAAAAGTATTTTGGGAAGTTTATCTAGAAAAGAAAAAAAGAAACCGTTTCTTTATCCTGTCCGCCATTTTGGTCCACATGACATTTAACTCTGGATGTTCGAGCTGAAAGGTCCAAGTAGAGAACTGCGATAATCTGGCTGTAATAGCGGCATGTTACCAAATGTCACTTTCTAACTGCACCGGCTAACGAGCATCACGTGCACCCAGTGTAAGCTGATTTTGATGACGTCAATTTTGTTGTACAGAATAAAATGGAAGGAGATTGACCTTTCATGCATTATTATAGATAGTTGATATATATTGGAGAAGTTAAATTAACCAACTCTTCATTAGCGTTCACATATAACATTCCTTCAATTTGACTTAGGTCTTAGGTAATTTTTCAACAAGATTTGATTTATTTTTTTTGATAGTTCTAGTTTTGATTATTTCTCAATTCCCAGTGTTTCTGCATTGAACTGTTTCTTTTTGGCAAAGTGTCTAGTTTCTGATTTTCCTCGTTTCAAATATTTTTAGATATATACATTTAAAGTTCACTATTCCAAAATGAAACGGGTTTAATCGTTTTTTTTTTTAGCTATTCAGCCCATTTAATATGACAATGGAGGAGACAAAATTTTTAAACAGGAAATGTGTCTCAAATAGATCAGATAACTACGCGATCAGCTCGATATAAGAAACACCAATGGATTGTGATTAATTTCAGCTTAAGAACATTCCCCCAGAAAAATAGTTCGGGTCTGCTCTGCCACTGCCTATGCTGAGCTACCAGTAGACGTCGGCTGTGTGCCTCCTCTACAGAGGCGAGAAATCAGAAAACTAGGATCTCGATTACTTTCCTAGTGTCGAGTAGCAAGTCAGATGCAAGCTATAGACCAGTGGTTCCCAAACATTTCACTTAACGGAACATTTCGCACATTCTGAGTATTTAGTGTAACCTTTTGCTTATTTCTTTAGAGAGATTTATTCACGTGGTGGCCTACTATTTAATAATAATTAATCCAGCGGTTCGTGGAACACCTATTCAAGCCTCGCGGAGCAGAGTTTGGGAAACACTGATATAGACGATGCTTTGTCTGTGTAAAGGATTATCATCAGATTGTCACGATTGTAAAAAATGAAGAAATGAGACTTCCTCTATAATCTTGACCAAAGATCAAATGTTGAAACAGCGTTTATCTATTTAAATTCGGTTTGAAATATTTTCTAGAAAACTACCACAAGCCTACGAGTGCGTACATTAATTTTTCCCGTGAAAAGAAAATGATAAGTAAGATAGATAAAAAGTGGGTGAAAATATAGATATTGGTACATTAATTACATTAGCCTAAGGCCAGCAGTGAAGAATTCATTGGCTTTTTTTTCCTGTTATCATGGAAAGAAAGATAAACATTTTTTCAAGACAACACACCAATGTCTGTGTCTGGAATTCCCAGACTGTTATATTCTTTAAATGCAATAAACTAGAAAACAATTTAAGGTGAACCTAGTTCTCTTCTGGGTTGACTAAGTTTTTATATTCTACATCACAATCCTTAAGACTATTCCACTACAGTGCATGTATCCCTTTTTCAACAATAGAAGTCTATTTTATAAAGTGGTATCTATAAGTCACCAGATAGTAAAAGTGTTGTACAGAAGGCAATATATATTATTATCTTGAATTAATCATGTAATCAATTTACTAGAAGCAGGCTAACATTAATTAATTGTGGGTTTTAAAAAAGTTTAATTAATTGCGTTTGCTTAGAGCAAATTTTATGCTTATAGCATGATCAGTGCCTTATGGACCAATCAGTGGACCAGTTGTGGGGGGAAAATGGGAGGGGGGTGTTCTGGGAGAAAGTTTGCGTGCTGCCTTTTCAAAAGTTGCTCGAGCCTCAACGATGGAAGGCCGACGTGTTAGCCACTGAGCTACTCAAGTACTTGAAAATATATTTATAGTCAAAAAAACAAAGCCTATAGTTTCCCATTTTTTAGCGAAAGATCTTAGGCTTAGATTAGTAACATTTCCTATCCACAACAAATTTAATTAATTACGACTAACTGATTAACTAAGGGTTTTTTTAATATATTTTTTCATGTGTTGTCATTACAGTGAATACTTGTGCAAAGCTTCAACTTAATCTGAGAATGGGAAGTGGGAGAAGTAAAAGGTTACAAGATTCTACCCAGACAGACAAACAGACAGAGTAAAGCGATATATGCATGTAAAAGAAAAATTTTAGGAAATGTATACATTTATAAAACAAAATATTTTAACAAATCAAAATTTCTTTTCTTTTTTTTTTTTTTCAGATTTAAGATTACAAAAAAAAAATGTCCAAAAAGTAGTTAATCATGAATATTTTCTCGTACTTTTGTGAACAAGAGAAATAGAGAGAGAGACACTTGTCTAAATTGAAAGCCAATATTTCATCAACTCATTCAGGCGACATTTCCGGTACTGGAAGCAGAACTTGGCTGTCATTCTTTGACCTCTCCTCCTGGGGCCAAGTGGCGGATCATAAAACTATAACTCTTCACGACACAGCCAAACAAGCGAGATTCCAACAGTAGATACATTTATACTAATACAAGACAATAAAAACATAATTTAAAAATCAATTATATGACAGAGACCCAAACTTGAAGCCTAATTAATAGGCAGGCCAATGAGAAAAGGTGAACTTGAAAAAAAAAGGTTAAGACTTCTATTACATGAGCCCACACTTACTAATGGTAAGTTGGTGCAATACCAAGACCTGTACAGAGCCACAAGACATGATGTCATGTTTATGGGGGTCATTAAGATTACTTCAGGTATCCAGTTCGAGAGGTTCCACTTCTGCCTGGTGTATTCTGATTAATGGGGAGGGGGAACATTGAAAAGGGGGGAGAGTGGCTCTGAATAAAGACAGAAACTCAAAAGAACCACACCAGGTAACTAAGTAAATCAGTGACATCCCATCATGCTTGTGAAAACAATGTCTGCGCGTGCACAGAAACAAGGGGTGTGTGTGTTTGTAGATGGATGTGAATAGCGGACAGACAGGACAATATTACTTAATTAAATTAGGTAATAATTCTTTAATTATTTTATGTTTAGAGTTTAGTGAAAAACAAGTTATTTTCGAGGTCAAAAGTCAAGTGATACAAAGTTCGGTCCCTTGGTCATTTTTCTAACAGATGACAGCTACATCTCCTTCTGGACCCAGACGCAATGTAAAATTAAATGCATCAAGCAAACAAACAAATAACAGTTGTTAAAAGATGTTACAAATGAAGCTTGGAATTGCAAATTACTCAATGGACATTTAACAATAATAACAACAACAATAACAACCACAAGATTGAGAGAAAGAGAGAGAAAGAATATAACTTCCGATACGTAGATAACTTTCCTCTGTCCCCAAGTTGAACCAATGGCAAAGAGTGAATCTTAGCCACCAGCTTCCTCCATGTTTGTTGCTATCAAGCTATGTAAGCACAAGACCATTCCTCGATACTGTCTGGCGTTCGTTTCTTTCAGCCTTTTGTCCTAATACTGTTCCTTGAAGGTCTTCGAAAGTTCTCAGGATCTTATCATAAGGCCATTGCACCAGTTTCCTTTTTTTTTTTTAATTTATACTGATGTATGCAAACGCGACAAAATCGACACTAGCAGCTGGGAAGAGGTGGCACTGGATAGATCCACATGGAGAGAGAACATAAAGGAAGGGTCACGGATTGCAGATGTCATACACAACAGAAGCAGAAAGAAGGGTGAAAATGCAACGGCGCCTGGTGATTATAATTGCCCAACCTGCGATAGCAGCTGTGTATCAAGGATTGGCCTCTTTAGTCACACAAGATGTTGCAAAGGGAAAAGATCGTAAAATGCCAGAGATATATAGAATGGATAAGATCCAGCCTTTTTAAATCTGTTGAGGACTTCCTACTGTGTGATGTGTTCACTAATAACTGTATGGTGCATTGACTACGTTTAAATATTGAGTAGATCTATAAGTGAATTTAATTAAATGTTATACATTTTGATCGAGTAAAGAAAAAAACAAAAGTAGTTTATGTCCTTAAGAGATGTACGGTCCTTTGAAAACATTAAGATAGTAAACCGAACGATGGACACAAATATATTTGAGACTTGCATAGCGTTTAATAATCTATAAACTTAAATCCCACCTAAGGAGACGTCGGTACTAAATCACTGTCGGATCAATACTTGTTAAGCTAAGGGGGAGGCATATTGGGTTATCTACACCTAGCCATTGTAACTCCCTACCAAGTATGTGATGAGGGCAAAGTGTTTCAATTACCACGAACGAAACGACTATAGACATTAAGTCACAACTGTTCTACGTTAGTTTGCCAAGACAGTGTCTGTTAGTCCAGTTGACATAATCCCCGTGTAACAGACAAAGATACAAATCATCTATACGACTATCAGGCGTTTGAAAAAAAAAAGGCATCTACATTTGTATGCTGATTAACAACATAGATATTTACGCCATGTGATATGTCTTAACGCTTAAAAATTTTGCGTTTATAATAAACCTAACGGGTCTCGGTTATATCCTTTAAGTCTACGATTGTTGACAACTTTCGTAATTTCATTACCATAAACAAAAAGTTTGAAGCGAAAAGGGGAAAAAAAAGATTAATTATATACAATTGTCTAAAACAGTTACTTGAGAAAAATATGACTATTAAGAGTAGAAAACAAATGAGAAAAGGTTTTTAAAAGAACCTTCGTCTGGTCCACGGAAGATCTCAGTAGAGTTTTGCAGTCCTTTACGTTGGCGCCCTTGAGCCAACTTAATTTAAGATAAAGAAAGGGGGATAGAGTAAAATATAATGAAACTGAAATGTAACATTTAAAACTTCTTTTGTAAGCTCAATTACCAGACCATTTCGGGTGTTAGTACATTATTTATTTATTATTATAGCTTTCATATAGCGCTACTTTCATGCTTATAGCATGCTCAAAGCGCTTTTGGTCCAATCTCATTTGTGGACCAGTGGGGGGGAAGAGGGTATCGGCTCAGTAAAAACAACTAAGCCCGAGTAGGGTGTCGAACCTCGAGCCCCCTTCTATGCAGCCAAGCCAAGTCAAGCGCACTTGGCCTCTCGACCACGCTTCCTACATTTCAAAAACTGTTTAGCAATACATGTATTTCAATATCACAATATACAGGTTTGTATTTCAATATCACATACAGGTTTGTATTTCAATATCACAATATATACAGGTTTTGGACGGAGAACAACAGTCTACTACAAACAAAACAATTTTGGGGGGGTCGAGGTCATGGCTGTGGTACCAATCCAGCCGGGAGGGTTTATTGTGGTAAAGGCAAATTGTTGTTCAGTTTGCCAAAAAAGCTTGATACTTGTCTAAACATTTGGTATCGTCCCGTCAGCACTTGTCCAAATAGAAAAGTACCCAGAGAAAGGTTACACATCCTAAACTCCTGTCATTCCATGATGTCATGCAAGAGAGAGATAGAAGAGTCAACGCACAAATTTCTCCAGCGCCCTTGATCACAACAGCAAACATGTTTGGGGCGCCGGAATGTAACCGGCGACCCAGGACAACAAACACTGCGAAATATCAACCAGGGACTCCCGAAAGTCGTTTACAGAGTCAGACAGACCTCAGACCATATTATGTAAGGTTGTTACATCAAGCATCAACACTCATTAGCATTAAGTCAAATCTCTCGGTATTCATTCAAGTTGATCATCAATCGAAGTTCAGATAATTGTTATTGGTCCAATCAAATGGAAATTCAGTTAGACTACAACTGACCATCTCAGCGTATTGTTGTTATATTAAAAATGGACATTAAATTAAAATAAATTATGGCTTTTATATAGCGCTACTTTCATGCCTATAGCGATTTGGTCCAATCTCAGTTGTTGACCAGTTGGGGGGGGGGTGTTATCTTTAGGCGCTCAGTAAACACAACTCTGCCCAAGTCGGGTGTCGAACCTCGAGCCCATTTCATAGACAAGCCAAGTTCAAGCTCACTTAGCCTCTCGACCACGCTTCCCACATTCCCGTACAAATGTGACATTAATAATCAACATTCAATGGAGTTGTTAGCCTTGCAAGCCTACACCAAGAAGAAACATTAAATTGTAATGTAACCTTATTAATTAGATCTCAAGAAAGGGAAACATTTCTTTACTTTACAACAAAGAAGAAAAAGTCACGAGTCTTAACACGTGCATCCCTACTGCTACTTAAACTTAAATATTTTTTTTAAGATAACGCTACATAGACTTAGTCTACGAATGATAAGAAATTCAACAATAGTGCTGCTAACAAATTGACCTTGTAGACAATGTACGTAGACACTGTAAACATTATACAAAAAAGAAATCGGAGTTGACTCCGGTCAAATGTATTGCGTCATCGCCTACAACTGAATCATTCACACGCAATGAATCCATAGACTTTGAATGATGACATATCACTGGCTGCATACAATTAACAAATGAAGAAAGGCCGCACATGAAATATCGTTAAGGAACAATGAATTGTGTAAACTATAGCATAGCAGACTAGGGAAACTGACTTAGCGATGAATGAATCGTTGACAGACATACACTGTAGAATGTGGTTCGAGAACAGAAAACCTCAAAAGGAAAAAAAAAAGAGTATTGTTATATTTTAATAGTTCAGTAAATAAACAACAATTTATATCGATTGTAAACAATATCAATTCTTCCTTTAACCAAAAAAAAAAGTTAAAAATATATGACATCTTTCAATAGCAGGCCCGTCCATTTTTTTTATGTTGTCTTCCCATCGCTTTCTCTGCCTGTTCTTCATTGCCTGGCACTGTTCCTTGAAGGAAGGTCTTTGAGGGCCTTGTTATATGGCCAGAGTTTTACTTTGCGTTTTGTTTACAATAGTTAGCAGATCATCGTGGGGTCCAATCGCTGTAGTAACCCTGTCTCTAATCTCTTCGTTTGAGATGCGGTCATTAAATTTAAAGATCACAAATATGGTATATTCCTAGTATTTAGGCCTTTTTAATGTATATTGTTTTTTGTTTAATCAATTCAACATTCTTTGTGATATAGTCTAGTTCTATTGCGTCGTCTTATCTTTTGGTGTATTATTTCTATCGTTACTGGAGGGGGAAAAAAACTGGACAGTTGACAATGTTTAATCAATAGTCCCTTTTCTTATATAAACATTCCAAAATGGAAATGTTATTTAAAAAAAAAATCAGTTTAAAATAGTTCCTTATCTCTTGTGTTCCGTTCTACGACAAAGATCTACATGAAGAATGTGATGACTTGAAGAACACAACACACAGTAGATAACGCTCATTGATGAGATAATAAACTAGTAATGAACGTCTTGACTCAAGTATAACGGCTTTCTAGGCATTTAATTTCAATTCAGTGAAAAATCAATAGCTTCAACAACATCTGAAACAACCTCCCTACGGTTGATAGTCAAAGAAATACATTCATTTGATATTCTAATATATAAATTAGAATGTCAGGTGTCTGTATGTCTTTCATAGAGATCAAAACCGTTCGACCAATCTCGATGACACTTGGCATTTACATTCCTTAGACAATAGAGGTGATCTTATGATACCGGTATGCAAAGTTGTCCTACAACAAGAGAGTTTATTAGATTTACGGCACTGAGGCATCTTGACATAGATTATACCTACTACAACAGTATTGATATCTTTTATAATATAAAAGAAAAAAAAAAAACACATAAAAAAAAAACAAAAAAATAAAAACATGAGGAAAGCCGAGTAAAAAAACAACCTAGCTAGTACCTATTAATGATTAACTTTCGATCATGCCAAGCTGTGATCTGGCTAGAGAAGCTCCGCTGAAGAAAGTAGTCCGTGTTTCACCACGAACAAAATGATTAAAATGAAAATAAGTTGAAATTTTTAAAAGGAGCCTTTTATATATTACATTACTTAAATTTAAAGGTATCTTTACGTTCCGAACTATTCCAAGTGCCAAAACATTTTTTTAAAAAGTGCTCGGCGCGTTTAGGTGGTTGACCCAAGAAAGACATGTTGCGGCACTGGTGCGGATGTTATGACGGATCTGCCTGGACACAATGTCAACAGCTACGTATTATGAGTAGACTCTCGCCAGCTGACATGTGTATTTAGAAGTGAGAGTACGCTGAGAGCAGGCCTAGTTCAATACGACTTAGCTGCACACATCGAAAACCTAACGATAGGGGTGTGTTTTTTTTTTAGTTACCTCCCTTGCCCATTAGAAAGTTACAGCCCTTATGTTAGTGGGGGTGAGGCTAAACAGCTAAGCAATGAATAGCATTGTTCAATTATGTTCGCGCTAAATTGAATGAATGAACAGGCAGCTCTTCGAAATGGAAAGTTTAATATAACTTTTTTTTTTACTACTTCCGTTCTTCACGTGTTTATCATAGTTTTGTCAACTTCCCTCACCATTATATCATTTCGTGTTTTATTGATAAAAAGCGAAACTACATTAATTATCAATATTTATATTCAAAATAGATCGCCTAAGTGTCCATCTTTAGAACTTCATTATCTATAATAATAATTAGTATTATTTGTTATTTCCGACATCCGATTATAGAATGTAATCTTGCTAAGGCAAAGGTTGGCAGCAGCACATAGTATATATCAACAGATACCACATACGATGTTACCATTAAAGCCCATTACATGAAAACGTATGGGGGAAGGGGGGTATGTCTTCTCACAACATAAAACTATCTTGACAAGTAGCGGGACTCGATAACCCTTCAATTGACGTGATCAGTCAGAGCTCGTATGGAGTCTATGTACTCTGATAGGTTTGGATGTAAGATAACAATTAGACTCTCGTCCTCGTGGGTATACTAACAAGTCATAACTTATAAGCGTGTCGGACTTGACAAGACCAAGATAATGGTGGTGTTCAGGCCACTCAACAAACTGGTAGCATTGGTTTTAAAAAGTTATATTTCAAAAAAGTAAAATGAACAAGCGTGCAGACCATTACAAAAAAATATAATCTACAACTTGATAACAAAGAGTTGCCTACTTCAAACGTTTTGAAATAAAACTTTCAGTGATATCAAACTGCTCATAATGCATAGACTCGTTATCAAACGTTCGAACTGTATCTACGTCAAGCTATTAAGAAAATGTTCACTTTATCATTGTATATCAACAAAGTCACAGAGTAGGCCTACTTCTATCTAGAGTAGGCAATACGTAGGCAAGACATGCGCTCTAGTTGACGATCGACATGCTTAGAAAAAATAAAATGTCGTTGAAATGTCCAGATAATGTGTGTACGAGGGGAGTTCCTATAGAAAATCTAGGATAAGAAGTTATACTAACAATGTCAAAAATAACAAGTTTACAAAGACAAAACAAACAACTCAAAATCGGCCCCCGAAGTTGTCCACCCAGGCAGGTTTCAATATTTTCAGAAAGATAAACATGGCTAAAAAAGAGAGAAGACTTCGCTATCCTCGTATTATCAGACCATGATAGCGATTCATAGCCCAGAAACTTTCACCATTATTGTCACACGGTAGGAAATGTGATTGAAGTTCAGACGAGTTATCACTCGTATCGTGAACGAAGGTGAGGGGCCAAGGACTATTAATTTGTTTATCAAAATGTGGTCAATAATTAGTTATGGAATTGCGGGACGCTACTTTAACTTCTGATATAAATATAAACAATGGTTCTGAAACCCGGGTCGGGGAAAAAGTTGCTACTTATAACACAAAATTGTGAGTTCAGGAATATTATAGCTAATAGTGTTGCACACACAAAACAAAATAATGCTTGTTTGTACACTTTATTTCTCCGGCACCCAATCTCGGATCGAACTGAAATTTTGCACAATTATTACTTTTACCTGACAACACAAGAATCGATTTTTTTTAAATGTAACCAATTTGTTGATTAATTATTGGTAATAAATTATTTTGTTTGGTATCTCAAACAAGGGAAAGAAATCGTACTTGACTGAAGTGGAGGTATAATCTGAATTAGCCCCCCTCTTTGCAAGGGAAATAAACAGTACTTGGCTGAAGTGGTGGCATAAGCTGAAGCAGTCCCCTTTATAGATAGTCATTAGAGGCTTACATCAAATTTAATTACATAACTGATCCAAACTAATTGATACACTTAATGTAAGCTTTGTTGTTATTTTTTAAAGGATTTTTTGTATTTTGCTTGTTTTATCTCTCTTTCTGGGCGATGTGAGGGAAACCTGGTCCGACCTGCAAGCACTAAGCAGTAGCCATACATGCATTCAAAGTTTGTATTTTATCCTTGCAGTCTGGAAGTGAAACTGCAATACGTGATTGACTTTCATTTCTTTTTATTAAGGGCACACAAAAAAACAAATACCACTGCAGTGGTGAAAACAATGGCATTTCCCAGCAGTGACTGGATCTAAATGGCTCAATAGTATTTGTTCTCACAGCCAGCCATGTCAATAATCTATGTCTACATATTGTTTGGTTTGAACCTAGCTAATCTATATAGTGGTACACTTTGACACACAAGTTAGGGGAACGTGCCAGAACCGGATAGAGACAATTATCACACACACACACGCACACACAGTGACGTCACAGGAGGTGTTGATAAGTAAGAAGTCACCTATTTCTTTTTTTTTTTTTTAGTATCGGAATATGATTAGACTTAATTGTACAGTATCGGTATCAGCATATGACTGCACTTTATTTGACAGTATCGGTATCAGAGATTTTAATGAATTATTTTACAGTATCGATATGAATAAACCTTTTTTTTTTTTTTGTTGTTGTTGTTGGCTGAGTGGTAAAGCGCTCGGCTTCTAAAACGAGAAATCTCGAGTTCGAATACCGGTAAAGACTCAGTTTTTAACATTTGGATTTTGAGGACGCCACTGAGTCGACCCAACTCACTAAGTAGCTTACATTTTGGTTGGGGACGTAAAGATCGCTAAGCAAGCCACACGACACCCTCGTTAACCTTCGTCCATAGGTCTGATAGAGGTTATCTTTACTTGCTTCTTTATTGTTTACTAGTAAATCTGAAATGCAGTGTGAGTTCAATATGCAAAACAAACTGCACCTGTTTTAGTCTGATTAATTGATTAGTTGTTTTCTATTAAACGAAATAACCATCTGTAGTAACCATCTTACACAGATAACCCTTTCCCTTCCATTTAACAGATTGATATGTGACACTCCTTTCAAACTGCAGAAGGTCACTCTATTCTAAGTGAGTGCGGGTGTAGGTGTTAAAAACGAGGCGGATGCAGCGTAAATAATGACTTAATTGTGCGCATGTCAGGCTGTAGTCTAGCAAAGACAGAGCGCTTCTGTCAGGGATGATCCTATGGCCTAAACCAAAGTTTGACTCATCATAGACCACTTAGATGTACAGTAATATAGAATCAGTCTCCAGAATATTAACATCTTCACTAGACAGCGCAATCAACTAAGATAGCGGTTCAGACACGAGAATCAAGGTTATAGCAATGCGCATGCACCTCTATTAACTCTTTATCTCAGTAATTGTTTTCCACATTCTGTCAGAATTGTTCATTTTTTCACATTTGTACATTCAACCCTGTTATCATTAAATTTTAATAACACTTTATTTGTAATCAGAAAGCGCTACATTTTGGTACAGATTGTTAGGAGAATGCATGCACTTTTTTATATTTATATAACACAAATTAGAGTTCATAAAACCGAAAATTAATCAAATGGGGTCAAATCAACGATAGTAGCGTTAATCAGGAAACAAAGAGTTAAAGTCTATGCTATTCAGATACCCTAAGATTTGAGCTTCCAGTCACAGTCAAGCCAGCTCTAAAATGTATCTAGCACTCATTAGCAGGTAAGTAGATGACGTAGGGTGAGAGGTGGGTGCCGCCAAGCATTTATCTACCGCATATACTGGGGCGTGGTGACCGAGCGCTTAGCTGCCCTCCCGAGTTAAGAAATCCGGTGAAGATGGAGCTTTACATCGTCTGCCCCATTGATCACGAGGTTTGAAAGGGTTTCCCCTTACAATAGCGTACTTTTGTACGCAATACATGAGTTACAACAAAAAAATAACATTTTATTATTTTTTTTAAGATTGATAATGTGTATGTGTGACAGGAGGAACTCGTGGGTTTTTACCGCCGTTTGTCAAGAAAATCCGGCGACGAATGGAATTAAACAAGAAATTTAAAAAATACTTTTAAAAAAAATATATAACTTAAAGGTAGAGCTGGGTAATTTAAAACTATATATTATTATATTATAAAAAACAGGACAGTAGCTTCTGAGAGATACTTCGCGTTAGACTGTGTGGACTTTTAGATAGCACAACTAATAAGATTTGCTTTTGTCCAGTATTGACTAGCTCCAAAAGAAAAACAAAATACACTGAAACATTGGTAGATTCTTTCCCACTATAAAAATAATACTTCCTTCATAGTCTAAGGAAGGTGGAAGTTGCTCAAAAATAATAAATGTAAAGAAATTTCAATTTAAAATTTAGAACACAGTTGTATGGATGGATAGTTAACTTGATCGCCTCGCTAACAACGCAAATGTCGTCGGTTCGTTTCGATTATTTTAGTTTAATTTTTCAAACACAAAAGATGTATGTTTAGTTTACTATTATTATTTAAACATAGAATTTGAATCTATTTTATTTTACTAGTTAGTTTGCTATTCTATTTTAGCAAAAACATCAGATATGAGAAAATATGAAGGTTGCCACTGGGTTTGCATGGTCATGTGAAACATTGCACTTATCCTTAATCGTCGATATCGAAGACATTGCCACTCATTCATTTTAGCTCGAACATAGTGTACCTTCAATGCACCTCATTCACCAATCGTAAACAAACATTTTGCCACGTGATATTGATAAAACAATGAAAACAAAACGTATCACGTGACAGCCTTCATGGATTACGTAATTTGTATAGAAGAGGTAGAGAACCACGTGGCTAACGATTAATGAATGAGGTCCATTAAGCACTTTCAAGTACCCGTAAATAGATAAATAGGAGGCGATTGGTGTCAACTTTTACACAGCATCTGGTGAAATGAGGTCAATATAAGACTCGCTATAGTGTGTATGAAAAGGGTGTTTCTCTTTAACTGTTTCAAGGGCCAGCGTCTAGTGATTTTGTATTTTAAAGCCTGTGTGGCATGTTTGTCTTGACCCCAGACTTCATTCCTTCGTTGTGGAGCTCTGACTTCCAACGCTGAGCGGTCCGTTCCTCCTCCCCCCATCCCCTCTTCTCTCAGCCCAAAGGGATTTATCCTCTTTTTTTTTTTTTTGTTTTGTTCAACCACTGCGGACGTGGGGGCTTAAGGAACCTAGCCGTGTCAATCCAGCACGTAACTACTACATACAGGGCTCCGTACAGCCTCCGCTATGTACTAGGTGTGCTTGAGCTTTAGGCTTGGAGGGACAAGACACGATCTGGCCTTGACCCGATGTACGCAGCAAGACGCTGACCAGGTCAAGCAAATAGCGTGATTTCAGGGGTGGGGGAAAGAAAAAAGAATGGTAGAGGGGGGGGGGGGGCTATAAATTCAACAACACGTGGTGGACACGCTGTTGATAAGAGTTTTGCATAGAATGAACATTTCACTTTATCCAAAAAATTGTTAGAACACCAGAACATCAGTTTTAATGTGTTGGTAATGTAGTAGCAAACGCCTAACTAAAAAAAAAACAACACAAGAAAAACACGATTTAATGTACACGGTAGGGGAATACTTCTATGCAGTCACTACAAGTAGGCCTAAGTGAGCTTGGTCGGTGAAGTCAAGCGAATAAATTACAACTTTCAGTAAGAAGGCGCTTTTGTCAGTCACTTTTGTTGAAATTGTAACTGAGTTCAATGCTATCTGATCATTCCTATTGCCCCAATCAATACAGAAATCAGAAGGACAAGATTCTCAATTAGTACGAATTTAATCAAGTCTGAAATAAGTTTCTTTCCCCCAAAAAAAATGTATGGGCGATGGCATCCATCACTTTATTGTATGGTCTTACGCCAACTAAACTTGATGCTTATTATTTAAGGATCCATAGTATAACTATAAGTGCACAATTCAGTCTTATAATGGACTGCTTAGAAAAAAAAGGTAAATGGTTCAAATAGCGCTCCTTCAACAAACAAATAAATAAAGATCTAGAAATACTAGATGCTGAAAAGAAGTCAGACATAGTCAAAGCGAGAGAATATTTTCCTAGGACCCATTTCATTAGTTCAGGTTGGGGTAATGTGCTGACACATGCACAAGCAGACAGGTGTTTTCTCATATATTTTTAAGTCACACATTGTTTTGTTTTTACCTTTTTTTTAAAAACTTTTGGGATTTCCGACCTAAGTGTACGTCGCTGTGTGCGAAGTGAAAAAGACGAGCATATGCCCAACAGCCCATTAGGCCAGGAAGTTAACAAACATAGTGGATTATATAACGTTCAACTCACAAAATAAAGCCCCTGAAATAGTAAAGACAAGCGTGTGCTCAAGTCTCAATTTAAGTCAAAGTTGATCCCACTGACGTCACAAATGTAATTAATTAAATAATCACACCCACTCGTACGTATTGTAACTTAGGGATTGAGCCCCCAATAGTGGTAACGATAAAGCTACAATGTAGAAGATGGGCAATTGAAAGTAGAGTATCGAGTTCTACCATAGAAGATTCACGATACAAATGTGTGCAGTTTTAGGCTACAACAGCAATTTTTAAGTTACAGACATTAAAAACATTGAGGCTGGGGGACAAGGCAGGGTAGCCAGTGTTTATTTAGTATTAAGTAGAATAAGATAAATAGTACCATGCAAGGTAAACGGTGATAGGAAAGAGTAGAATCTAGATCTAGCAGCCTAAGAATTAGAACTCATTGACTTGTAGGTGTTTTAGTAAGCCTAATGAAGCCTTAATGTGATATGAATTTTATGATCAATTTAAGGCCATAAAGCCACAGGGCATTGTTTGCATTCAAACCTGGATACTGCAAGTCAACATTGACAACAAATGTTCAACAAACCAAACAGGTAAACACGCAACAATCAAAACAAACAACAACGTAATGTGACAACCAGGTCAACAACTTTCAAATATTAGAAAAAAAAAACATCGACTGAAATCAAACAAGTAACTCTAGATCTAAAATATTGTAACAAAACAATAATAATTTAAAATTGAAAATAAAAATGTACTCACGACATAGTGGCTGCTCACGCTACAGATTAGAAGAAACACGTCAAGCATAGAAGGGGGGGTGGAGGACCAGACGGTATATCCCGGTCCCCGTACACAAGACTCCCGACACACGCGCTGAAGACACACAGCAACAAATGAAACCACGTTGTGCCTGGTCGCCTTTTTTTTTTTTTTCTTCTTCTCCTGTGGCCTGTATTTTTATGCGCTGCGACAAAAGTTGTCCTATCTTGAAGTACGTTGAAAGTCCTTTCCTTGCTCGATATCCACGCGAGCGTATAATTAACACATCTCAATTATACAGCCTTAAGTATTTTAGCTGTTTGTTTCTTTTTTCTTATTATAATATTTATATTTGTATCACACACACATAAATTTAAAAAAAAAAATTTTAGATAGCCTAAGTTAAAAAAAAAAAGGTCTATTGTTTTTAAACTCACTAGATCTAAAAAAAAAAAAATGTAGGATCGATCGTTTTTAAATGAAGTAATCTCTTTTACAATCAACTGCTCAATGACACAAGCTGAAGGTAGTGTTTTCGTTTCTAATTATAAAAGGTACAAAACTTCGCATTCGGTGATTTCATCATCCTTTCTGTAATGAGTAGGGGGGGGGCGATTTTTGGGGAATGGGGCCCACGTGACAATCCCATGACATACACAGAGTACTTCTAAAACCGGACTAAACAAAGTTTGTGTAGCGGGGGTGGGGTGGTGGAAGGGCGGGAAACCAAAGTCAAGTGGTGCTGACCAATCAAATGAAAGCTTTATTTTTTTTTTCCGTGGAACTGAATGAAACCCTCGCGCGCAGTGTGAGCCACGGGCACAACAAAACAGAGCGAGATTGTGGTAACCACAGAGAGGCTCACCTTCTACGTGACCTACATATCTCTACTACTCCCGCTCTCTACTGTCTACCTGTCCTATGTAACTATAAAAAAAAAAAAAAGTTCATTCAGTCCTTCTATAATTAATACAATATATGAAACAGGTGACGGAAAAAGGAATAATATCCATCAGATGGTCTATGTGTTAGGAGAGCGTTTGAAATACTTGAGATTTCAACAAGAGAGGACGGGATAGAGGCGCTGAATACACAACAGGGGAGGGGAGAAGTGGCTGAATGTCAAGACAATAAGGACATGATTAAATGTATGGAGAAGTTGGGGGAGAAGATATTTTCTGGAATCCTCCCCCATTTTGTTTTTCCTAAAATGTCCCGATTTTCAAAGTGTAAGATTTGCAACCAATATGGAGTTAGAATATCAGGAGCATATTCACTCAAAGTAATCTTGTATAGTACAATAAATTAGGCCTATATATATATATAGTTTTGATTTTATTGTCCTTTATTATAGTAATAATATTAATAATTACTATTATTCTTCTAGGCTTTTAGTTAGACTTCAACGCAAATATTTCTCCAAGCCAATGTTCATAAATATTGTAAAAAAATAAATAAATCCACAAATAAATCAGTCATGCTTAGATAAAAAGTCACCGGTTAATTAGACTTGCTTTTAAATTATGCAGCGTTAAAAAAAAAAAAAAACAAATCTAGGACAAGATAACGAAGTATCGGTAGTCGAGAGTATTTCCAATTTCAAAAATTTAAAAAAGGCTATTTAGAGAGTAAACGAATCCATTTATTGTGGCTTATAAGAATAATGCCTCCCCCCCCCCCAATCGAAATGACACACATACACACCTATTTAAATCTAAAAATCTTATGACTGAAATGCGGACATAATAGATGAAAAGAAAATGATTTTAAAATGAAGCACATTTGTATTCATATCTTGTTTTCTGAAGCTTATTTGTACAATACAGGAATTCCTTTTTTCAATATGCTAATATATTAAGTTAAAAAATCACTTAACATTGCATGTGATGTCACGGGAAAGTATTAAGATATTAATGGTAGTCTTTTCAAACCAGTTTTGTATATCACACTTTGATTCGCCTTCTCTATACGTTATAAAATTTAATTATCTACAATAAGACAGTCAGTTTCCTTTTTATTTTCCTTAGTTGTAAGTTACGTCCTAAGGGTCAAATTAGTAGGGTTACCAAAAAAAAAGCCCTGTTTTACCCGGATTTACAACTGCTGTCCGGGGTCACCCATCATTATACTTTTTTTTTTCTAAATCATGTCACACAATCACAACTAATGACGGTACCAAAGATCTATGTTGGAACTAGACTTTAGTCACATAGGGATTAGCTATTTTTATTTTAGTGTTCACCGTTCACTATATAATCCATAATGCCAACGTGGAAACATGTTTCTTCAGTGAGGGTATTCAAATAGACTAGAGCAGCGGTTCTCGACCTATGAGGAACGCCCAAATAAAAGGAGATCAACTCCAAAACGTTATCATTTCAAGACAGTCTGCCCACTCCATTCTACACGATTTTCGTACACCATCGTTCTTCTACTGATGACTTTTAAAGTAAAAAAAAAAAATGACCTGATTTAAGCCCATTGCAGATTGACGTTCGCTATATGTAACTTAAAATAAGACACTGACTTGGGCTTTTAAAACTAGAATGAATAGTGGGATGAAGTCGAACAGGAAAATGCATTGTCCAAAAGTCTCCGCCCCGACCTCCGCTGGAGAATCTTAACAACGCTCTCCCAAAGAGTGTGTATATAAGAGAGAGAGCGAACATAAGTTTTTGTTTGTAACAGGAAAAGGTTGGACACAGGCTACAGTAAGAAGCCCTTTAGATGTTCATCATCGATACTTTTAAAGGCGTTTTCAAAATAAAACTAGTGTAAACCACTGCAGATTCTCTCAACTCAAAATCATCAAGACAATTTTCAAAGACAAAATAGGGACGCTAGAATCATTTTTGCATAATCCAAAACCAACTAACCAATTATAAGTAAACTTTTAAATAAAAGATTCATTCTTAATGAATGTCAGTGCGTACTAGCTGTCGACCCCTAAGCCCCAGTCGGTCATAAGTTGATGTTTTGTAAAGAACTGGTGCGGACACAGAAACCTAGTTAGGCCTATATCAATGGTTTCATATTGTCTTCAAAGTGAAATAAACAAAAAATGCGACATCCTGTATGTGTATGTGCTTTTGTTAAGCCTGTTATTCAAACTAAGTTCATTGAGTTCACGATATAAACCAGTGAGTCCTGGACGTATCTAAAATGTACACGAAAAAGCGAATAATACTAATAATAATTAAATAATGTTGACCTAAGACACACACTCTCTCACACTGAGTTTTGTCAACAACGATGAGGTGAGATGACTCAAAGCGAAACTAGTGAGATGACGTACTGTATCCGTTTTTGTTTTGCGCCTCATTTTGGAAACTGTATGATCCATTGTTCGATACAAAGCAACAGAAATGCTGTTTGCTAGGTTTAGCTCTGAAATTGGTTGCCAACAGGATCATTTCAAAACCATCTGATGACAGCATCCTTGTTTGTTTCTTTTTTTTTTTTGCCAGCCTGGTGCCCCCAAGGCACTAGCATCTCTCTGTCGACACATCTTTGTACAGACGTGTGACTTATTACAACAGCCCATTCTTCATAACATCATATGATCTTCTACATGTGGTCTCTAAAGATGTTTGATGTCACAGACCTTTATCCACAACGTTATCCACAACGTTGTTTCATCTTTTTTTGTGAGTGGCCGCTATAGATTTGATGTTACAGACCATACACGAATCGCACTACTGTGTTACAGAAGACAATAAAAAGTATATAAAATTTCAAGGATATCCTCCTAGACGTTTTGCAAGCAATTAATGTTGTTTACACTCTAGCTCAGGCACTTTTTTTTTTGTGTCCAGGTTCCTTGATGAACAGGATCGGGGTTTCAAAGCAATCGGTAGCAGCCTTAATAGTAAGGGTTTGTCAATCAGGCTCTAAACTGGGACACACAAGGAAGAGAAAGACCGAGAGGTCAAAGCAAACAGGGAGGAGACCAGTAGAACAAGTAGCAAAGACGGCAGAGAGGACATGGACCCAACTGAGGTGAATTGCCCATGAACCCAACTGAGGGGAATTGCCCATGAACCCAACTGAGGGGAATTGCCCATGAACCCAACTGAGGGGAATTGCCCATGAACCTAACTGAGAGGAATTGCCCATGAACCTAACTGAGGGGAATTGCCCAAAGTCCGATGGTGAAGTAGCCTACTGTTGAACCAAAAAGATTTTGTCAAGGTCATAATAAGATAAATACGATGGTGTCTCTTTCAGTTTTTGTATAGAATCAGCGCAATACATTTTTAAAAAATTCTCATTCTTTAGGAGACTTCTGGAACAACAATAAAATGTCCGTATCACGGAGATTACGAATTTTATATTAATTAATAGGAGTATTTCTTATTCATAGGTTTAATTTATTCCTTGAATGCAAAGGATACCAATTGAAACAAATAAAATAATAAATCGTGAAGAATTATTTGTATTCGTTGCTATGTACAACAGCTCACCATTGAATATTCACATACAAGGTCATTGAACTTTTGCTCCAGAACTAATGTTACAGTTACAATTTTGAAAGAAAAAGATAAGACGCCACCCATTAAGGGAACAGAAAAAAAAAAAACATTTAGTAGTCTTACTGAAATATACTGGGGAAAACAGTGAAGACAAACTAGGTAAATGCACTGAAAAGAATGAGAATAATTTTTGTTTAGTGTGTCTAATGCCCTAAAGGAGAAAGTTGATTAGTTACTCTAGTAGATCTGGACAATTCAATATTCTATTCATATTCTCTTATATCCTACTTCATTTGTCAGTAAAAAAAAAACATAACACAGAAAAGAAATATAGTTAGTTTGCACCAAGAAATCTTTGAGTTGTATGCCTAATTGCAGGCTGTAATAATGTCTAATATACCATTAAAATATGACATTTTAAGGTTAAAATATAATTCATTGTTTGACCAAATTGTACATTTAATAATTAGCAAAAAAGCAAACTATAAATGCTTCTACCTAAACCATTTAGTTTACATCAAGAATTTAAAAAAACAAAGGGGGGGGGGGGAAATGCACAAAACTGACATAATAACATATTTGTAAGTCTGACACCAGCAGAAATGAATGAGTCTGTATTATTGACAAGAGTGTGTCAGTCATTTCTACAACATATGACAAATTGATTTAGTTCATTCTTTTTAGACAAGTTGTTTATATTTTTGGCTGGTAGTCCCAATATTAAGTTTGTATACATAGACCTAGATCTATGCATGCCTATTATGAAATGAATTAGTTTACTCTCTAAGCAAGTACTATCATATGCTAAGAAATACTTTAATTAATTTCATTTTCAAAAGGATACAATCACACATGCAGTAAACTAAAACCTAAAAACTCTACAATTGGTAATTTTAAAAAATTCTGAAACTTTACCAAAAGTCTGAAGATCTGTTTTTCTTCCTCATCCAAACTATAGATCTAAATCTATTATGAATGATTAAAATAACACTTTTAAAGAAAAGAAATTTATCTAGAATCTGATCTATATCATCCTAGATCAGAGGTTCTCATATTTTTATGACAGAGGGCCTCGTTATATAATCAAAACTTGCCCACAGACCTCTAAGTGAAGAAGCTATATAAATGCATATTATATAAGTAACCAATTTTTAAGGAGTTTTGTTAAAGGAGTATTTATAGAGAATAACACTTTTGTTTAAAACAAATATTAAAGAAAAATTATTGACTTGAATGAGGTTGATGAGATCTTATCAGTGTATTTATGCCTGGCTCAACTGGCAAAAATTTCAAGTCAATATCTTTTATTTGTTATGAGGCTAATTACATTTTATAAATGAATCTACATTGTACCTAGTAAGAAGATGGAACAGCAGTCAACAACTTCTGTACAATGACCCAGAATGCAGGATATAAAATTGGAATAAGTTTTGTAACCAGAATTTGTGGTTTCCTTGTGGTATCATTGGTTTCAGTTCCTAGGTTGTTGATAGTTAAATAAGCTGCTCCTGTATTAGTATGGATTCATCTGTGATTAAGTTTGTTCACATGTAAAAGTTTTCAACACCCAGTCAGGTAGACTAAATCCAAGTGAAAAATGTCTTTGAATCTTTGGTTTAGGTTATAATTGAATAATACCTAATGAGAGGTGAGTTGTTTAAATTCAAATTATCCGATTGGATAAACTGGCTTATACTGAACAAGTTATTTAAATTGTAGATCTATACAATTTACATCTTTCCGCAGACCCATATATATGTCAGTCATCTAGTGAACGCAGTCCCCTAGGGGTCCACGGTCCACAGTTTGAGAAACACTGTCCTTAAATAATGAGACACTCTCAGACGACTCAGACTCAGAGGGAGAGATTCTGGTATCTAGATCTAGATCTAGACTAGGATGTAAAAGTCTATAGGCCTATATAAAGATTGTCTAAGATAGAACTAGATATGGGACAATCACACTATGATTGACTGTCACTATGTCCTATGTCAATGACTAGATACATCTAGAATAATCTAGATCTATCTACTTTTAACTTTACTTTACTACTTTGTTAGTTGTAACTTTAGTTAGTAACTTTAAAAAAAAATAATTGTCATAGCAAAGAATGTACTCACTGATCTGGAATAGATCTCCTGTAAGACCTGTACCAATCCGTATTAGATCTAGATCTAGTATAGATCTGAATCTAGATAGATCTAGATTTAGATCTAGGTCTAGATTTAAGTAGAATAGATGTCAATATAGAATATGAACACAAAAATGATGGCGGCAAAACAAAGTGCCCGATTTCTTAAAAAATTTAAGGCCATTTTTTTTTTACGAATTCATTTTGTTTTTATTTTATTTTAGATCTAGATCTAGATTTATTTATTTATTTAAACTTTTGGACACTCATTTCAAACCCAAAATGAAAACTCTTACACGAGACAGGTGCAGAACTTGCCAGAATGGAATAAATAAAAATCAGCAAAAAAATCAGTCACTTAAATTCGGTTCGCCTATGCCCATGGCTTCGCCCTCACCTATCCCTTAGTGACTTAGTCTGTTGGACTGTTGGGGCAACACACAAGATCTGTGTACCGTTTTTCTCCATTTCTCTCTGTCTTACGCCTTAGATAATATCTCTTTCAATGGCAGGCCTGTTCATTCTTTTGTTTTGTCTTCACGTCGCTTTCTCTGTCTGACCTCTTCTTCTTCTTCCTGATACTGTTCCATGAAGGAAGTTCTTTGCGAGCCTAGCATAGCTTACTATTTTCCATTGCCTTTATGTCACGGACCGCAACGATTCGAGTTGCCTGAATCAGCCGAAAAACATACCAAAGACAAACCAACAATGATTTATTAGAGTGTAATTATTTAATTAACATGTATGACATGCATGATAGACACATGGATAAGTTTTTTTTTATCGATCGTCTGTAATTTATGAGAAAATGTGTGTGTGTGTGCGTGTATGTGTGTGTTAATTTGGAGGCCAAATTTGGCTTCTTATAGGCCATAGTTTTACTGAATGTCTTGGTTTTAAAAAATAGTACAAGGCCCACCCCCTTCCCGTCATCTCCACGAGATCGAATCAGTGTTGCAGACTCTAGGCACTGTGCGGTCTCACAAATCTACACCAGCAGCTTATCTTATCTTTATCGAGTAAATTACAGACGTTAATAGAGACAATAAAATTTTTTTTACGCGTATGCATGTGGAAATCTTATCTTATCTTAAGATGATTACGTCCTACGCGTCATGCATCTAGTCATGCATGTTAACCAATGACTTAAATTCTGCCAAGTCATTGGTTTTCCTGGCGGGCTTAGGCGCGCTGGACTGTCGTTCAGATTTATCGATGGTCCAGGGTTCAAACCCTGCCCGCTCCCATCCCCCGTCTCCTGCAGGAGGTTTGGACTAGGAAGTAATTATCTTCAACATCCGAATCATGTAAAACATTTTACAAACAAATATTTTTACTTCCATTCCATGCACTAATAGCACTAATAGCACTAGGGAAGAAGGAGCATTTGTACAAATTTTTCCTAGCATATGGAACGAGGAATGTGCCTTTATCTTTGTGTCCTATGAGTATTTTATTAGATTTTGTTTTTGCATTTGAAGATTATGGTATAGTGTTTATGTATACGGATGTATGTAAACGCGACATGAAGCTCTTCAAAATCGACACTAGCAGCTGTGAAAAAGTGGCACTTGACAGATCCACATGGAGAGAGAGCACAAAGGAAGGGTCTTTGATTGCAGATGCCATAGCCATAAACAACAGCAGAAAAAAAAAGGGTGAAAATGCAACGGCGCCTAGCGATTACATATGCGGTGCATCAAGGATCGGCCTCTTTCGTCACACAAGAAGTTGTGAAGGGAAAAGATCGTCTCTCGAGACGTAAAATGCCACTGACAGACTATATGTACAACGTTAATTAGAGACTTTAAACTCTACTAAGTCATTGGGTTTCCTCGCTGATTCAGAAACCTGTTCGATGCTTCAGAGGTAGACCCTACTTCGGAAGAAGGAGCTTTTGTACAAATTGTAGAAAACATTGTTAAACAAGTGTTTTCGAGAAAATGCATTTCGAACAGGGCCCGTTTTTCTACATTGAGGACAGTCTAGATCAGTGATGCCCAACATAAATTGACCTGCGGGCCATTTTAATTTCCGACACTGGTGTCTCTGGCCACATAAAGGAAAGATACAAAAAAGAAATGAAATTGACCTGAAACTATTAGAAACCCGTGGATCTAGCACTTACATTCATTAATGGGATAGTGTTATCTTTTTTTTTTTTACATGCTTCATTTCTCTACTAAAAATATGAGCGACAGTGTAGCAAGCTTTACCCAACGACTCACATTCTTGTCTCTTTTTGGTAAATATTAACATTTATCTTCCAATCTCTAGACGTAGTTTAACAATCTTTTGATTCACATGACGTCAAATTTGTTTTATAATTGCGTTTCTTTTGTTTGTTTTAACAGCCACACTTTATTTACAACTCATATCATATATATGACTTATTATCATGTTCTGCCAAAAAGTAAAGGTTCCTACTCTTTTTTATAAATTCTACATTAAGAGTCCAATCTAAAAACGCACAACTGTTAGTCATGGTACCAATCAATCGGAGAAAAATTGAGGGCCCTAACGTAGGTAAAGAGACATTTTTCAACCTTTTCTTTAGGGGGGGGGGAGCGGATTTTCGACACTTTCAGTCGACATTTCGGCGGGCCGGGTGGAACCACGTAGAGGGCCGGATCTGGCCGCGGGCCGTATTTTGGGCATCACTGGTCTAGATCATCATCATCATCATCACTCCTTTGAGTTCCTCATGGAACATAGGGCCTCGACAAAAACACGCCACTCTCCACGGTCTCTTGCTAGCTTTTTGATGGTGTCCCAGCATTTTCGAAAATGTAGGCTTACTTTCTAAATGCCCAGGTGACTGGCTCCAGCACCTGACACACTTGATTATTTATCTGGAAACGGTTTTCCCCACTGTCTTGAAAGTGATGTTCACATAAGCAATCGTCTGCAGTTTTGTTCACTCCCCAATCCCCACTTTCCTTTTAAAAATATCGCGTCCAGTGATAGACAAGAGACTATATTAAAGATGAGTCGAGCGCTATTAAGGGGGGGGGGGGTTGACTCTGACGTCTTGCGTTCACTCCGCACTTTAGCGATAAATAAATGATGTTTGTTTTGAAAAAGATTACGAGTTACGTAACCTGACGACACAAGGGCGGCTACTGTGAAGGTAAAACGTTACAGAAGTAAGAGTGGCGGAAACGGGCACGTGAAAAACAAGACAGAGAAAAAAGGGGGGAGAGAGAGAGGCGGAGAATGGTTGAACTGGGTTTTTACGTCAATTACGTCAGGACATAAATTAACATATCTGGCTAATTTCAACAACTCAACCTTTGACCTCCACCTTGACATCATTGGACGCGTACAACGTCACAACAGAATTAAAATCGTGTGGATCCTAAAAGGAGTTTATTAAGTAATGCTCAATAAGCAAGCATTAACACTTATTCAAATCACACCTACGTAAACCCCGCCCCCATACGATCATAAGGTCGCATTAAGCTAATCAATAATTAGTTGTCTTGAATCCATAGGAGTTCAAAGGTTCACCAGGTGGTGGCGCTGAAGGATTATTAAAGTATACTCCGCAAAGGAGTGACTAGGTCAGGCATGATCACGAATATGCCACCAAAATAAGATTGTCAACACATGTTCTCCATCTTTATTGTTGGTAGAATGGAACAGATAAATATCTTATACAATCAGTCGTTACTTCAAAACAGAAGATGATTACTTACGCGTATCCCTAGGTCAATTTAAGTAATCAATGACTAAAACTCTCCCAGCTGACTTATCCAACTCATTCCATGCTCTAATAGCACTAGAGATGACGGAGTATTTGTACAAATTTGTCCTTGCATATTGTTATAACCCTGCACCGCCGCCGACACTGATGGTGCGTACCTGAATCAGATGTCCTTAAGGTCCGAGAACGTCCCGTTCCCTATTATGGACCTCTTGACCAAGGAAAGGCTTTTATCCATGGCCAGGATGAGGCATCGGCTCTTCACCAATCCCTCTGTCCGAAGTCCACCTTATCAGAAGTGATCATGTATTCACAACCGGTGTGTCGCAGGACACGGCCACCTTGAGCCAGGCACGGGTTCCCCTTCCCATACGAGGCCCTTCTTATGCCTAAAATGTCCCACCGAACCCGTGCGAGGGTCCATCACAGCCCGTATGGCCCCCGTTAGGGAACGAATCGGCGGGGGGTTGGACTGATTAGCGAGCCTTTGTTACATCCCTACCACAGTATCTGTGGTAGTCCACTGAGAGCTATGTGTGCTACCGTACTCAGCCTATCCGTTTCCCTTGGCGGACGTTTCCACAGGAGGGCCACACTGAGGCGACGGGAGCAGCACACCGCTCAACACGAGGAATAGACTGCATACTGATTCAAGAGGAAGGACTGTTTGAGATCCGGCTGAAGTTATCTGCAAGTTAGAGGAAGGACTGTTTGAGATCCGGCTGAAGATATCTGCAAGTTAGAGGAAGGACTGTTTGAGATCCGGCTGAAGTGATCTGCAAGTTAGAGGAAGGACTGTTTGAGATCCGGCTGAAGTTATCTGCAAGTTAGAGGAAGGACTGTTTGAGATCCGGCTGAAGTGATCTGCAAATTAGAGGAAGGACTGTTTGAGATCCGGCTGAAGTTATCTGCAAGTTAGAGGAAGGACTGTTTGAGATCCGGCTGAAGTTATCTGCAAGTTATGGGAGACTGAACTGTCAAGGACTAAGAGCCGTCCTTCGTGCTACCAGTAAACTGTATTGAGGACCTGGAGTGACATTAGGAAGTGTGTCGGTGGTCGGTACTAGATCTAGTGTTTATGTACAAAAGACTTTCTGTAACTTGATAGCTGAAGTCCATGTGACGGAGATCTCCATCCTTGGCGGATATCTATTTTGTGTATCCGGTGTAAATGTACGAAATATTAATAAGCTGTGTATTTTAAAAGAATTGTGATATTTTCCTCCATCTTTTTAAGCGCTGTAAAATCAGATTTCTAAGTTCTTTCACTTATAGTACAAACTCATTTTCATAATGTAGTTGGCAATAAGGATCTTTTAATATGTTTAGAATCGAAAATTTATAGTGAAACTCGGCGATTAGGAAGTCGTCGACGCTATAAATAAGTTTCGCTACATTTGTCCTTTAAGCAGAATTTCATACAAATTAAAGACACACTCCATTATGTTAGTGTATGGTAGGTATAGAGAAGAATGGATGAGCTAGACTTTGTTCAATCTAGGATATTATTAAGTAAAACGCACAGCAATAATTTCTGCTAGACATCGGTTGTAAATTCCCGTTAGACCAAGCTTCTAGGTCAAGAGCTTAAAAAAAGTTTTAATCATAATAATATTGACCACATTCACAACGCTAAATAAAAATTATATGTAAGCCTACAGGTTTGTCTTTTCAAGTGGTACAGAGTAAAGATGAATATTTTTTCTTTACAACCACTGCCCTTTCTCAACTGATTAAGCCTATCCCGTAAAGCTTTTCAAAGCGGTCACTTGTTGCTATGGACGTCGAAATCACAAGCTTGCTTTGAGACAATTTTTCTTTAAAGTTTATAAAGTATTTCTTTTTTTTTTTTTTATCAAGGTTTAGATCTAAGCAGAACAGGAATGTGGATACATTTTCACATTCGCTTATTTGTATGTTAATTTTATGTGTCATTCTAAACATCAGTGGGTTACACAGAAACCGATTTGTTGGCATATTTGCACACTGTAATACTTTTGTTGAATTCACGTCAATTTTCCATAATTTTATATAGAGTACAATATTTAGATTACAATATTGCGTATGTTAGAATAAAAGTATAAAATTATTAAATAATAATAATAATAATATTCTTTATTGTCCGTAAGGAAATTTGTGTCTTACAATTTGTGCATTTAAACTTTTTGAAACAGACACCCATTGTTACTATCAGTTTGCGGATTTTATATTATCTTATATAATACAGACGTTACTTCCAAAACGAAGATGATTACGTCATTCGTGTTGTGCATCTAGTCATGCATATTAACTAATGACTTAAATTCTGCCAAGACACTAGTTTTCCTGGCTAGCTCTGGCAGCCCACTCCATGTTCTAATACCACTAGGCAAGAAGGAGCATTTGTATAAATTTGTCCTTGCATATCGAACGAGGAATGTGCCTTTTGAAAATGAATGGTAAGTCATTTTGTCAACAATATGAACTACGCATAAGAGTTGTGATGACATGGAGGCCAATACGAGGAACGCGCAAACATGGACGTCCTCGTATAACTTGGCGCCTCATTTTTACGGAGGACCTCAGAGCAGTGGACACCAGGTGGGAAGAGGCTTCAGACATTGCCAGTTGCAGATCATTGTGGAGACAGCTTGCCGCCAAATGCGCCGAATGGCCCGGGGGGGGGGGTATCTTAGTCTAAGTAAGTAAGTCACTGGAATCCTACCAAAAGACGAACTTGTTCTTAAGAGATCAATTATGATCATCAAAAGATTAACTCATGGCGGCCTTCTTTTTAGTCCATTTATTTTTTTGGTAAGTACTGCAAATCAAAGTGCCGTTTCGACAATTTTAGCAAATCGAGCAAGAGACTAAATTAGATGAAAACAATGCGTTAGCTTAAGTTTTTGAAATCCAAAAAGTGACAGGTGGACAGACATACCACACAACACTTTCCCACTTAATAAGAAAAAAAATCGTAAATTTAGTCCTAAGTTTAATAATAATTTCGCTTAAAAAAGAAACTCATTCAGCCGCATACAAATAAACAACTACATATTACTAAGTGTTTTATGGGACAGAAGTAAGCCTCTTTCTAACCCCTCCCCCCCCCCCCAAAGGCTAGACACAGACTCTAGGCAAAGATTAATTTTACAACGTTAAAACTCCACCTTAGTTATTGCCCTTTTACATCTCCATCCTATTCCGCTGAATGATATATATTTATATCTATAAACATCTAGGTCTAGGGGTTTAAGGATTGGTTGACAGTGGACATGTAGGCCTGTAGCGTAGATACAATAACGAAGACGTGCCGGTACACACACACTCTCTCACAGAGCAATGTGCATGTTTAAACGGACATAAAAACTGCTATTTCTTAAGGATTTAAAAAAAAAAAGGGGGGGGGGGCAATTAACTCAATGTCGTTATATTTTCATTGTTCATTCAGTACTTGATGATAAGTAAATCTTAGATGGTTGAAAAGGATAATAGGATGCGCAAAAGGAGAAAGTGCCGCCATGACACCGGAACTAATATTTCAAGTCAACAATGACTTTCCCTTCTGACACCAGAAGTCATGTTACCCTTGTGAGATGTTACCTCGCGTCGCTGGTGCATGTCACCACGACATTGCCTGCCGAGAATGCATCATGGGAGGTTGAAGGAAATGTCTTTTTTTTTTTTCTTTACAGCGGCAAAATTATGCGTATACCCAGAGGTACATTCTTTTGTACACATTTACATGGAGACATAAGAGTAATACGATTCAGACTTGAAAAGGACTTAAGCCCTTTTATAGATCTAGATCTCGGGCCATCCTAAGCCCAGATATTATATGTTAGTGCTGAATATTTTTTTTTTGGTGGGGGGGGCCCAAGCTAAACCTTTTTTTTTCCTATGGTTAGATCCGGCCCAAAGGACTTTTATATTATTATTATTGCTAAATAAACCATATATTACCTATGAACAAATCGACGGGTGTAGCTGGTGGGTAATACTAAATTTATATATATTCATAGACCCCATCAGCTAATGAAGTTCATATTTGCACAGAATCCAATTTATGTTTCTGGCAGGTATCTTACTACCACCCTATACAAGCATTTATCGTGGGGCCACTTCTCATACTGATGCTGGTTTACTGGGACAGGAAAATGTGGGTGGCATGGAGAAGACCTTTTGTCACACACAGCAGACTACACGAATCATAAAATAATCATAAAATCAAAAAACCGGAAGTCTCAGCAGCAAACAGCTAGAAGCAGACTTCTAACAGGTCTAGATCTAGCCGTTTTCTAAATTGAACAACAAAACTGAAATAAACGACTCTTGACAAATCTTAGGACTATAAAAACTTTTATAAGAAATATGTTTATTGAAATCAGGTTTTGATTTAAAATATTCTGACAATATTTCGTTTTAAACAATAAAAATGTCCAAAATAGAAACATAACATAGCTAGTAGCCTACATAGATGGTTGCATGTCCTTGACCCTGATGTAACAAAATATACACATTTTTTTTTTAGTTACTTAAATCTAGCCTTTACCCAATCAAAACTTTAAGAATGATCTCATTGAGAATACATTTGAAACCACACATTCAATCATGCAATAATGAATTCATACAAAAAAGGAATATAATTTTTTTTTTAAATTGTGAAAACTTAAACAAACAAACAAAAAGAAAAGAAACAAAAATGTTTAAGGCACTTAATTGAATGCCAGATACACCAATTCACTGTGACAAACTTTATTGTACATCAAAATAGAAAGAATGGAATTGGACCCAAACATATCAACAAATACAAATAAAACAATGGAAAATGTTATCATTCAATAAAGTTTGTGATAAAAAAAGAAGACATATTTCCATCAAAAAGCAGCTCATGACAAGGGTTCTTTATTAATTAATTTACCTAAGCCAAAGTCAAAGTTCTGAAATTAATAGTTCAATTTTTTAATTTATTAATAGTAATCATTTTAATTTTTTTTTTTTCATTCTTTGAATACATCTTTTTTTACTTGCTATGACATGCAGAATTTATAAATTGAAAAATAAGACAAGAGATGTGGTGATAGATAAAATGTTAAGAACCCCTGGCTACTGATTTACAGCATACACCAGTCTCACCAAGCGATTCATTTTACAAACATGATTAACTTGCATTCCCATATTTTTCAAAATATATGTTTACAAACTGGCATATGAGGTACATCACTAATAAATTAGGACTAACAGATAATAAATGCATTAGATTTCACAGACGGTATACATATGTCAGTGACACGATAGAGCTTGCACACTATTTCAGAATCCTATAACAACCAAATTGTATATTAAAATACCTGTTAGAATGGCACTGCTTTGGGATGAAGTACACAGCTATTAATGTTATTGTTGGTTAATTTGAAAGAAATGTCAATGACAATGCCCATTAAAAAAAATTTTAAAATGAATAAAACTTTGGAATCCAGTTGAACCAGAAAAGCAATAACAATATCTGGAAATGTGAGTAACATACATTTTTGAAAGGGGTCCTGACCCAAGAAAAGTTGGGAAATATTAAACCTGTATAACTGAATGCACTATAAATAGATACAATTAAAATTTGGCATGCCTTATATATAATGCCACAATTCAATAACCAAATCCAGAACTATGACACTACTAATTTAACAATGGAATGGTGGAAAGAAGTTGAGCTTTGAAATGTTTCAAAAGTTAAGAGGAAATTTATTTATTTTTTTTGTATACCTTATGGCTCACTTTAATAACAAAGGTTGAAAAAGAAGCTTTGTGAAAAAAAAATTAAGCTAAAAAAAAAGGTTTGGTCAAAATGTTTTGGATTCTTTTGGAATGCAGAAGAAAAATGACTGGAAATTTCTGATGTTAGTAACAAAGTATTGTATAGAAGTACAAAAGTCTATTCTTGTACAATAAACAAAAATAAAATATGATGAAATGTTAACACTTCACTATATGAAGTTGACAAAGAAACTTGGTATGACAAATGATTTAAACATAAATGGTTAACAAAACAAAAAAAGGTGAAATACAAAAGGCATAAAAACGGAGTGACTGTCTGAGACATTGATTCCAACACTAACGTTGGGAATAAAAGGATGACGATGGAAGGAGGAGCTGATTTTGATGTGCCACATTGCATTACCTAACATCTAAATAAATCCATTTCTGATCTGAGTCTATATATATAACTACTGAAAATACCTGGGAATCAGATTTAAAAAAAAAAATATATCTTCCCATGATCTTTTTACTTCATAAGCAATCAAACTCACAATAAATGTAGTACAGCCTTATGCTACAACCAATACTCAGAACCTGAATAAAGTCAAACAATTGCCTGGATAAAGCCAAACAATTGCCTGCATAAAGTCAAACAATAGCCTGAATAAAGTCAAACAATTCCCTTCAATTATTTGATCTTCAGACAAATATTTTCTTGGGAAGATAATTTTTCTTTCTCCAGTCCGTTCCAAAAACATTTAGTTTTGTCCTCCAATATCTCCTTTCACAGGCAATGACTTTTAAGAAGTTATAGAAAGTACATTTAAAAAAAAGCACAACAGCAAATACAAATTGTACACACACAAAAATGCATTGATAATAAAGTCAAAGTCAAATAAAGTTTTAATGATCAGTTTTTCAATTAGATTGCTGGTGGCAGGTTTTTGATTCATTCTTTTTGTACAGACATAGAAATTAGTCCGCTACAAATGTACTGCCAGCTTTTTTTCTCTTACATACAACTTTAAATAAGTTTAGAAAAGCAGATTTGATAGATTTCTTTTGAATAAGTAATATACAGTGTTGAGGGGAAAAACAACACATAGACTCTTCAGTTGAAAGCTTCATGGTAATTAATTAAACTAATATATAATTTTTAAAGATTCATATAAAACTCAATGCCGGAATAGTTTTTTACAAGGAAAAATATAAAAAAAATGCCAGAATATAAAAAAAAGTCTGAAAACAAATCTCAAAGTACAATGTGCCATACTGACCTAAAAAAATATTTAAAGTATGCAAATATCAACAGTTTGTAAGTACTAAGTAAGTTTGTTTTGATTTTTTTAATAGTAACTAGTTTTTGATAAAACACTCAAAAATGCATTTTGATGGTAATCGTAAACTGAAAATTAATCAATTTTGCTGTTTTTCGTTGTTAACATGCATTAAAAATTTTAGCTATAAATACATCTAAAAAAAACAAATTTATGAAGCTTAAAAAAAAAAGAATAAATTTAATTTGATTAGATAAAAAAAAAGACATCTGTTTGAAACATCTGTTTACAAGAATTCAAAATTCACACACAAAAAAAAATTATAATGGAAATAATACAAAATACAGCTTTTATTTCTCTCGATGAGCATAATGCCCAACTTTCTAATGCCATTATCTCCTGCAATAAATCAACGTTTCTGAAATCATGTTTGCCAGGCAAAGTACATTTGATTTTGATGCGTAAGAAAAACTATTGGAATGAAAGTGAGGAATTACTTTTTATATTGGTCCAGTCAAAACAAAACAAAAAATGTAAATTCTCCATACCTCTATTCTTACTATTTCTAGAAATAGAAAACTAGTGACATCTTAGCAAGGCAACTAGTGACCACTTAGGAAGACAGCTGTAACTTCTTAGCAAGACAACTAGTGACTTCTTAGCAAGACAACTAGTGAGTTCCTAACAAGACAAAATGCTATACAGGGCTGCCAAAAATATCAATGTAAGCTTGCATAGAGTGATGCAGCAATTATTTGCACATTTCTGGAAGACTGAGAACAACAAAGTCTATGATAATAAAAAAAAGATTTACATTTACAAGGCTGTCACAACCTTAGGAATTGTGCTGACACTGATGAACAAGATAACTATTATCATTTTTAAAATAGATGCAGCATGAATCTTTAAAAAAATATTCTATTTCAGACTGGGCTTTAAGGTCAAAGTTTCTGAAACTTGTCTGGTGCAATATTCAGACTCAAGAAATTAAGATGCTAATTACTAATCCAGACGTTTGGGTACAGACTACTAGACTAAGCTTTGCAATAACTTTGTAACCCTGGAAACTTCAAACTAATATTGGCATTTCAGGCTGTAGCATAGAAATTCATCAGTTTTTTCCCTGAGTCTAATAAAGATGGTGTGTTTAACAACCCCCAAGTAGACAGAATTTGTGTTTATTTCTTTAAAAATACATGTTTAAAAGAAGATTTACCAACGCTGTTCAAATTCCTGTAAGTATGGTGAATTTCGCCAGAAGTTTGTAAAACTAAATGAAAGAAAGAAATTTGAACCCAATTATTCCTTGACTTTTTAAAATGTTATTATTAATGTGCCCTTTTAATAATATTGATCCTCAGATAAAGTTTAGATCAGAGATTGTAAGCCCCAAACTGATCAAGATTGACAATAAGCAGAACCACCTCAACACCAACAAAAATTGTCGTATTTTAAAAACCTAAGCATCAAGGACACATTATTAACAAATAAATAAAGGCCAAACAGCAACAAACAGGATGAGGTCCCTCGCAACACCTATACATACGGAAGACTAAAACTTTTATCTAAACGCCAAGCAAATCAAAAGTGGACATATGTTCACAAAAGCATGCTGGGAAAAAAAGAAAAGAATATGTACCCTAATCCACATTTTTTCCTCAGCGTATTGCCTTCTCTATTATATTTACGGCATGCAATGTTAGTGCTTGTTTAATATGGACTGGGCCTTCTAATATTTATACAAACCTTGTAATCTATTTATGTTGATAAATTATTACCAAAAAAGTTTACAATATTTACATATCTAAAAGAAAATCTATAAAAAAAAAAGAACTACATATTCACATATGTGACATCTCAGATAAACTAAGAACTGAAGTTATCTGGTGGACAATACAGACTGTTTCATGTGTAACCACATCGAATGAAAGTAGTCACTCTAATAAATAACTAAATAATAATATCATTTTATAAAATGGATCCAAGAAGTCTATATCTCCATTGTCCTTAAGATTTTTTAATAAAAAAAAAACTATATAGAAAAGTGTGGCTTGGTTATTCATAAAGTTCAAAGTGAATAAAATGTAAATATGTCAATTAACATTATTCCAGTAATTAAAGAATTTATATAAAGTTTCAAATGTGCATGACAATAAGGAAGCAATATATGAATAGTTTAATCCAACAGCTCACTAGTACATTAAAGTAGAAACTACTGACAACATTGGAATCAGAGGCACTTTAACATGTTTGATTGTGGAATGGTACCATTTAACAAAAGTTTGAACGATAGAAAACATGGAAGAAATACAATGTGGCAATATGTTAAAACTTTATATTAAGTAAAAAAAAAATATGTTTACATTGTGCAGATTTTTGGGAAAGTCGAAACCATATCAGCTTATCATACAACATCCTAAAATATACAAAATGATCTTAGAGGCAAGACAAGACCAACTTACTTTTTAGTCCTCGATGTTAGTGATGGTACTCATAGAGTCACACCAAAAGCAGACTTTTCATGAACAGCTTCCTGCATACCAGAGTGTCGACAAAAATGTTTATTTTGGATAGAGAGCCTCTTTCTCCTTCTCGTTAACAGGCAAAGTGGATGGGTCAAAAGCTGGAGGCTCTTCATCGTTCTTCTTCATCCTCTTGCCTTTGTAGAGTTTCCAGAGTTTGTCTACGAGGTCCGTGGCGACGAGATCAGTCGAGTTCTTAGCAATGACACGTATGACAAAGACACCATCATCACGTAAATATTCATCGGCAAACTTCTGACATAGCTTCTTGTCGAAACCGGTCTGAAGCTCGTTGTTGATTTTTAAGTACTTCTTAATGTAACCTGCACGGTTTCTCTTAAACAAAACACGGTAAAGCCAGCTGAGGAATAAATGAAATGTGTTAAGCCTGTCAGCCTTTTAAAAAAACCTTTAATATTTAAAGCTTCTATTGGGTTATTTAATATGAATCTCAACATTAAGAAGTTAAATTTTTCTTCTAAAATACTGAAATGTAATCATCAGCCTATTTACTACAGAAAAAAAAGCATTTAAGATGAGACCAGATCTTTAGTTTCTCTTAAATAACATGGAGGAATCAATGAAATAATCTTTAAGTTAAAACTCATAGTGAAAGAGATATTTTTTTTTCTTGTTTAAAATAGAATTCTAGAAATATTACCTTTAGAAAACACGTACAAAGTAATGAAAAAAATTAAAATCAATAAATGACTACTTTAACTCTTTCTCTCCTAACTGACGATACCAACGTTGATTCCACCAGAATGTGGTAAAAAATTACGAAGAGAAAGAGTTAAATCTGTACATTTTTGTTTGCTCTGGTACTAAACAAAGTGTAATCTGGCTAGGAAAAGCAAGACAGAACACAATTTTAGAGTATTCATGATCTTCATTACTATAGTAAAAAAAAAAATTAAAAAAATTAAAAATGGTTTGTAGAAGTCTTTTAATTGTAAAGGGTGGAGTATAAAGATCTCCTATGTTTAGAGGGGGCACCATATGGGCTGTAGTGGCAGTAGAGAGGTGGGACAGGTTTCATTTGGTAGGCTAGGCTCTACCATTTTCAATTATGATAACAATGTTTCTTTTTCCCAACCCATCATGACTTGGACAGGTGAACATCATGACTTGGACAGGTGAACATCATGACTTTGTGGAAGCATGTAATGAAAACAAGCTATCTGAAATAGTGACACGTTGTTGAGCTCGGTCGAAAGGCATCTATACCAGACCGGAAAACCATTTTTTAAAACCCATCAAAACTAAACTGTCTTTTATGCACTTTCAGAAATATAAGCACTTTTGTTTTGGCTAGATAGTTGGGTTCCTTTGGTTGATTCATTCAAAATGTGGGAGACTTTATGCCCCTCCCTGTATAAAAGTTGTGATTTGACAAAACAAGGATCATTTTTAAAAAAAGTAGTGAAGTCCATAGTTTCAATGAAATCTTCTCACCTGACTAGGTTGATGCAAGACAAAGTGGCCACAAAGACTAGCCAGAACCAAATGACGATGAAAATTTTCTCATTGAACAGATTGATGGGCAGCACACACTGGACTGTCCAGTTCTGGATGTTCTGCATCTGACGGATCTTGAAGTCACAAAGAGTGATGCGAGGAAACCTTTTGGACTCTTTCCATTCACCATTGCTGTTACCCAGCATCTCCATCACCTGGTAGTTGGAATAGAGATCAGGAACTTTTTTTTAGATCAAAGACTGAAAAGTTTGTAATGTATCAAGTCAATACTGTTTCTGTTAGGTTCTCAACATGTCCATCACCTGGCTGTTTTAAAGCATGTCATAAACTCTTTCAAATAACCAAAATTGTGTATTCCTTTCATTATAATCTTGACCACAACATCTAATACATTGAAAAACTGAAAGACCATCTAGTTCCAGTGTATTTTTAAAAAAAGGTTTGTATGCGTCTCTAGATCCAGATATATTTACCCTTGTATAAAGAAGCTAGTAAGTTGAAAGCATGCCAGTTGTTTTTGAATGAGGAAAAACTTTAAAAAAAAAATTATATCAAGAATAAGGCTTAAAATGAAACCTGAATTTATGATATAAAAAGTACAGTGACTATATGTCTGTTAGTTTTCTCTCACAGATAATACTTTTGAATTTCAATATAAATTGTGCAGTAATGTGATTTCCACATATCAAGCCAAGGATATTTCCTGATCATTCTATTTGGATTAAATTGAATTTGTGGTGCTAAAACAAATTTCCCCTCTCCGACCATGCGGTTTATGGGCAGATGATGTTAAGGTCATGTTTCATATGGTCCACAGTTAACAAGGGTGTCATGTGGCCAGGACAACAACCAACTTTTCCACAACTAATGTCAAGTACCCATTAGAGCTGGGTGGACTCAGAGGTGCCCTAAACATTTTGACCAGGATTTGAACTAAAACAATGTGCTAAACATGTGAAAAAAAAGGTAGACTTATTTTGAAAAACAATTTTAAGCTGCTAGAGCAAAGTAACCAGTTGGGAGTTAGGCTATAAATAAAAGGTCATAAAACTAAATAGACTGTCACAGAGTAATAAAACCAAGGATTTCTTTATGCCTCTTTAAAGACCCACTAATACAAAGAGTTTCTTTATTGCTAAAGACATAATGTGGTTAGCGCATAAGCCACCTCTTTCAGATTGTTTAAAACACAATATATATATAGCATGTTAAATACAGTGAACTTTGTATAATGGAACTATTTTAGTCCTAATAACTGGCTGGTCCAGTTGTATGAACATGTCTAGTGTAACTAAGTGGTTTCCAAACTTAAGGATTCTGTCTTAAAAACTAACTGATTAAGCAATTATGGATTTTATTGTATATTTTAAGGATTCCCCCCCCCCCCTCCCCCATTGTCCTTGAAAAATCAAATAAATGTTAGCATTTAAAATTCTCTTAAAACTTTATTTCAATAATTTGTTTCTTTACATTTTGGTACACAATCAGGAAATTTTTTAGATCAAAGCCTGAAAATATTGTTGTGCACTTAACTTATACAAATATGAGGCACTGTTTCTATATCAGGGTCAGGGGTTCGAATCCTGGTGAAGCATGGGATTTTTAATTTCGGGATCTTTGGTGAGTCCACCCAGCTATAACATTAATTGGAGAAAGGTAAAGGCGGTAGGTCATGGTGCTGGCCACAAAAGCAGATGACATTTACATCATATGCCTTAGAGACCACAAGGTATGAAATGGGGACTGACTTATGCAAAACTAAACTTTTTTTTGTCTATTCACCAATAGTCTCTATTTCAGGTAGCACATGTACTATCCAGTTCACATACAAATACAAATAACCCATACAAATAACAAGCCAGCAGCTTCATGAGCATTAAAATGCTAGTTTGATATACACGAACTGTGTGCTTCAACCATTAGACCATGTCCGTTAATTACTTGTTTTTATTTAGGCTAAGAGCAATGCTAAGAATAAATTATATGTAAATGGGCTGGCAGAGAAGTATTGCTTTATTAAAGGAAAACAAAATGGCTCTATAAATATCTTTTAAAGTGCTTTGAATTTAACTCTTGATGCAATATCACACATCTAAAACTGTATTAAAAAAAAAAAAAAAAAAGTTATTTAAATCCCCTTTTTTAAATCACACATATTTTGAAAAGGTGAATGGGTTCAATTATAAATGTCACCCCTTTAGAGGTCCTTACCTCAAAGCCATAAAGATTGTAGTCCTGAGACAGAAAAGCGTTGAGGATAAAAAATTGGGAGATGACATTGGCTGCATAGACCACTTTGACAAACAGGTAGAAGGCTGTCAGGTAGGTGCCAGCACGCTTGTTGCAGAAGAAACAGCAAATCTTTGCCATCATCTGCTTGGCCCGCACCAGGCGGTTCCAATGGTACTCTCTGTGGGTCTCTAGCCACCTAATAAAAACATGAAAAAAGAAAACACTCTCTTGTAAACTCAAAATAAACACACAAAAAAATATATAAACATAAAAAAACTAAAAACAGTTAATGTGTCACCTTTAACAAGTGTGATAGGCCTTGTGGTTTATGTTATATGATGTTTGAGTTTCTTGTACAGGGTGTATTAGATGTGTTTAAACTACTTATGGACATACACATTAACAAGATGTAAGGACTACGTTCAGACCATAAGATACTTGAATAAAGTTTAATGCTTGAAAGCCACTGTCGAGTTTCTGTCCATAATAAGATGATGTCACAATGAATTCTTGACACCAACTGACTAATAATAACATAATTAAACCAAAAAACCAATAATCTGTGATGTCACTAAATGTTTTCATCAACTATGTTGCGCCTCTATACTAACTGTCTAACACTAGCCTCTTCAGATCAAATCATGTTGATTTATATATGTGTATTAACACTTTATGAACAGCTAAAAATTGTAACTAAAACCCATAAAGTGATGTTCCATGTGATCAATAAAAGGATGTTGCTGATCTGATTTTTATCAGAAGAAAGAAAGTAGAACACCTAAACAGTAAAGAAATATCAGACAAGAAAACCAACGACTTAGCAGAGTTTAAGTCACATATTGACATGTATGACAAGATTGACATGATTGAAATTCTTTGGACACAAATATCTGCTCTTTTGAAATCACGTCTTTAATTTATAAGATAAGATAAGATGCAGTAAAAGTTTGAAATCATTTTGAATCACAACTAATCAATGGCCAGCTGCTGCATATCCTTTTATATCTTCCTTATAAAGGTAAATTCATTCAATTTGCTAAGGACAACTGCTTGCCAGGTGGAGTGGATGGTTCTGTTATGCAAACATTTAAAACACCCTTACATGACAAGTCAAGGGACTATTGATATACTGATGATGGTGATATTGTCTTCATCAAAGTTTTAACTGTCCTGTCAATCAGTGAGGGTGATAATATTGTTACATTATTGTGGTCGGGTGGTATTTACCTGTCCATGTACTTTGAGATGTGGTCAATGGTCTTGTCTCTGTCATCGGGTGAGCCCAGCTGAGTCTTCTCTGCCATGTCCACAATTTTATCTAGATTGATGCCCGAGCCTCCGTTGAACAGCCTCCATAAGATGTTTGGAAATTTGAACATAAATGCCTGTTGAAAAAAAAAAAAAAAGAATAATTATATTTTAAAATTGTATATGATATTGTTGTTTGATCAAGTAATCTTTGTTTAATTTGTTTGGCATCATCTGGTTTAAATAACTTTTCAAAGACAAAAATGCTGGAATTGAGAAAGAAGAAAAGTAAGAGGTATGAAGAAGTGTTTTTTTTTAATAAGTATTCTGATTAGGCTAAATATTTATATGAGAGTAACATTGGACTGAAGTTAATGTATAGAAAAGATGAGTAATTAGGATCACATATGTTATGGTTTGACTACTTATTCACTCACATCCATACAGTACTACAGTACTGAACCATTTTCCCAGTCCATACTGTACTGAACCCTTCTTTCACACCCATACTGTACTTAACCCTTCTACCATATCCATACTGTACTGAACCATTTTCCCAGTCCATACTGTACTGAACCCTTCTTTCATATCCATACTGTACTGAACCCTTCTACCATATCCATACTGTACTGAACCATTTTCCCAGTCCATACTGTACTGAACCCTTCTCCCATATCCATACTGTACTGAACCATTTTCCTATATCCATACTGTACTGAACCCTTCTACCATATCCATACTGTACTGAACCTTTTTCCCAGTCCATACTGTACTGAACCCTTCTGCCAAATCCATACTGTACTGAACCATTTTCCCAGTCCATACTGTACTGAACACTTCTTCCACACCCATACTGTACTGAACCCTTCATTCATATCTATACTGTACTGAACCCTTCTACCATATCCATACTGTACTGAACCATTTTCCCAGTCCATACTGTACTGAACCCTTCTCCCATATCCATACTGTACTGAACCATTTTCCCATATCCATACTGTACTGAACCCTTCTTTCATATCCATACTGTACTGAACCCTTCTCCCATATCCATACTGTACTGAACCATTTTCCTATATCCATACTGTACTGAACCCTTCTACCATATCCATACTGTACTGAACCTTTTTCCCAGTCCATACTGTACTGAACCCTTCTGCCAAATCCATACTGTACTGAACCATTTTCCCAGTCCATACTGTACTGAACACTTCTTCCACACCCATACTGTACTGAACCCTTCTTTCATATCTATACTGTACTGAACCCTTCTACCATATCCATACTGTACTGAACCATTTTCCCAGTCCATACTGTACTGAACCCTTCTCCCATATCCATACTGTACTGAACCATTTTCCCATATCCATACTGTACTGAACCCTTCTTTCATATCCATACTGTACTGAACCCTTCTACCATATCCATAAAGTACTGAACCATTTTCCCAGTCCATACTGTACTGAACCCTTCTGCCAAATCCATACTGTACTGAACCATTTTCCCAGTCCATACTGTACTGAACACTTCTTCCACACCCATACTGTACTGAACCCTCCTTTCATATCCATACTGTACTGAACCCTTCTTCAATATCCATACTGTACAGAATCATTGATTGCCTGGTTGTGCAGTTTGCGCGTTGGACTGTCGATTGGACTTAATCAATGGTCCTGGGTTCAAACCCTGCCCGTTTCCATCCCTTGTCATTATGCGGGAGGTTTGGACTAGGAAGTAAATTATCTTCAACTCTGAAGGAAATCCGAAACATGTCTAACATTATACAAAACAAACAAATAAACATTCTCTTCTAACCCAAACTGTACTGAACCAAATAAGCATCAAACAACCAAAACTGTTTTGTTTCTGTTGGTTGTGTAGTACTTCTGCTGTGGTATGTGTGCATGTGAATTGAAAAGCTCTTTCTAAGATGAATTTCATGCATTACATCAAAACCCTATTATAAATCCAGGATTCAAACCCTAATCTAACAAATTAGCAACCAAAGTCTTCTACAAGCCCACAATCTCTGATCATATGTTTATTGAAAAAATAAAAAAGGTCAGAGATGTTGTAGCTATTTCTATAACTCTTATGACAATGTTTTATTTATGTTATTTTTAATCAACTTTAAAAATGAAAAACTTGTTTTTTTTTCACTATTAATTTTGATTTAATAAACTAGACCAAGCCAAGTTTCTTTAAGTTTTTCAAGTGGTTTTAAGTTGAAAAGTGTGATTTCAAAAGTGTCCTAGTGCTGTTATAAAACACTTGACTTAATTAAGCCTTCTTATTGGCCAATACAATAGTTTGACGCCACTCCTATTGACAAACAATAAAAAAAAATGAAAAGGAAAATCCTTTAATTCACAAATAAAATAAACAAAATGAAAATCACACACAAAATAATAAATAATAAAAGGAAATAAAGAACAAACATAGTTTTTTTTTTTTAAGAAAATATTTTGGATAGCACTGTACATTGGTTTATAAATGTAAAGATCATTTTTTAAGTTCCGAAATACAAATAATATTTTAGCCAGGGGTCTTTCGGTAGGTTTGAAAGCTAAGTTGTAACCAGGTCATTATGATTAAAATTTATTATGACTAAAATTCTAGAGATTTATTGAGGTTTTACCTTCCAAATGTTCAAATAAATTAAATGAGTACTTATAGATATATAAGGGGTGTTACTCACCATGAATAAAAGTATCAAGGGTACCCATTGGTAGTAGGTGATCTCCTCAGACTCCCTGTTGACATGCTCCACTGGGATGGCCGAGTCCATTGGAATAAAGTAAGTGTTCTTAATCCAGCAGTAGCTCTTGGTATAATCCACATAGGCCCCGGTGAACTCTGCTGGGCACCAGCAATGGATCGGGTCACCCACAAACTGGCCTGTGCTGACCACGATGGCAAACAGGGCCAAGAGAAACACTGTCCAGACATGGTTGAGCCTGTCAACCCAGTCATCATTGCTGGCCCCTTGGAGTTTCTTTAGTGAAGGAACTCCTCCGATAATCGCCCCGATAGACCTGTAAAAGATGGAGAAAAAGGGCAAAATTAATACAATATTAAGTAACCGGTGTGTACATTACAGACATAAAGAAGAAATCTGGTAAAGTTATCAGTGAGTTCAGTTTAAATATTTATATATTTAGATGTGAGGTGGAGTGGCTACATATCAAAGAGCCTCGAGTTTGAATTAAAACTCAAGCTGAGGGGTGATTGCTGTAGCTAAAGCCAGCATGAAAACGTCCGAGACACTCATTATCCCAATAGGTCATCCACAAAAGAAATATGACAATAGGGCTATAGCATGAAAAATGCACTATACAAAAGTACTTTTAAACAAAAAAAAATATTTCAGGATTTTAAGGTGTTCTGGAGACCATGCTGCCCTGGATGTGCACTTGACAATTGGATAAATGTCGGCTACAGATACAGTAAATATTTGCAATTATATTATAAGCATGACGAAGAACTCATTGAAAGCTATTCTATGGATACATTTGTGAATCTCAGCAGAAACAAAAAGGTTGAAGAACAGAAATCAAAGTCTCAACAATTTTGAAAGAGAATGACTTGCCCCGGACCTTGGATGAAATTTGGGGAAGAGAATGACTTGCCCAGGACCTTGGGTGAAATTTGGGAAGAGAGTCCGAACTGATGGGAATTAATTGCTGGCTTGTAATAAGTAAGAAAATGGTACTTTTAAAAAAGGCGGGATGGTGTGGCATAGAGGCCAATACCGCTTGGCCATCTAACAAGGGGGGCTTGAGTTCAAATCCCTACTCGAGCAGAGTTGTCTTTTCTGAGTTGCACAAAAGCCTTCTTCCAGATAACCCCTTCCCTCCAGTGGTCCACAAAAGAGATTGGACCATAGAGCGCAGAGTATGTAGTAAGCCTGAATGATTGGTAACTTATCTGCTAATATAATAAAGCATAAAGCATACTAATATAATAAGCCTTTACTGCTAGACACGCCCCATTGTGTCCCCATGAAAGTTGGTGTATCAACTGTGACAGTTATGACAGTTATGGCAGGTCGTTACCATGACACCCAGCGTGAAAACTTTTTTTTTTTTTTTTTTTTTTTTCAAAGAAAGAAACCCTTTTGAAATTAATACTTCCCATGAACAGTATTGGATACTGAGTTTCTGATACATTTGTATGTGTGTGTGTCTGTGCTCGAAGGGGTCAATGATGGAGTAGAGTTGGAAAAGGCGCATATAAAAAGAAAATGCGTCAAGTTTCATGCAAAAGTAGCATTTGGCTTGTGAAAAAAAACTTTTTTAAAACAAATTTTAAGCAAAAGCACCTTGACTATGAATCATGCAAACAGAAAGCTGTAAAAATTAAAAGACTCATTGACCATACAACAAAGTGAATTTTTATTTTTTGTCAAAGCAAGATGGAGTACTAAAATAATTAGTTTCCGGTCCAATGGAATTCAAAATGTCATTAAGTACCAAAAAAAAAAATAAACATTCAATTAAAAAGAAAAAAAAAAAAGCTTTACATCTAAAATGAAGCACAAAGCCTGAAAAGGAAAGTACGAGTTTTCGAGCGTTGGAATATTGCCTCTCACTAACAAGTTATGTAAAACAACTTAAAGTGGCAATCCTCCCACCTTGCCAGGGTTTAGCGTCAAGTTTATCAGTGACAAGTGGGCGAAACACGTCCAGCCATTCCCTTTGATTTTATAGAACGTTAGAGCCTGGCCCCCGGGGTAGCGGCGCTCTTAGGGCGTGAATAGAGTGGAGGACTACACCCCCCCCCCCCTCAGGACACACACACAAACACACCTATAACCATAAGAAAGATAAGAGAGGTTGACCATGGTCCACCAAAACACACACACACGCAAGACGAGGAGTAGATAAGGGTAGGCCACCCAGGTCAAGACGATGGTACGTCTATCACTGAAATCCCTGGTGTCAACCACCTTCCTGGCCAGCTATCAAGCCTCTTGACATCCCTGCTTTGAATATATTACTCAGACTATCAACTTTCATATCTTGCTCCCACCACCTTCCCCCCCCCCCGATTCGTTATCCAGGTAACAAAGTCAGCGCAAGAAAGCTCTCTCCTGACTAGCGGGTGGGTCAACATGACTACAAAGCAACAATGGTCGAAAAGTAAGGCCCGCAGGAGGCAGTTAATAGATATAACTAGCAAACAAGAAATTCAATTAGTCGGCGGCAACTTTGAATGTTCAAGTGAGATGATTTAACAATAATAATAATAATTAAAAGCTTAGCCAAGGGGAAGAACGCGACGCCAATTATATAATTGGACATTGAAATTTACGATAAGATTTTAATTATAAATTTAATTTGGCTAGCTTTTTAATCGGTGAAAATTCAAATATTTCAAAGTTACTTTTTTTTTTTTACAACTATTTTATTAAACCCAAAACAGCTATTTTGTGTGTGAGTATATGGGTCTTACAACTAAGAATAACTTTAATTAGCTTCTCACACATGTCACAAATAATGTGACTACTTAACGGGCCCCCTTTCTTAAGACCGATTTTGGCAATGTTACGAAAAGTGAGACGCTCCTGTGCAAAGAAGTCTGCGGTGGAAGAAAAAAAAAAGATGTGATTTTGTTGGACCGGATGTCTTCAGATTTGAAGATAGTTACATCATAGCTCAAAACTCCCGCATGCCGACGGGAGATGGCAGCGGGCAGGGTGCGAACCAAGACCATCCGAAAGACAGTCTAGTGCTCATACCATACGACCAGACAGCTAGGCTTGGATGAACAAGGACATATTTCCTGAGGTTGGCCTTCGTAAAATTCAGTCGTAGAACGACTCTGGTTCATCTCGATCACTTTTTCATGTGGCTGTAGGGCTCTATGTTGGAGAGACACCCCCGTCCACGTATAGAGCAGGTCAAGGTAGCTTTCGCTTTGGCGGTAGAGGAGCTGACCATTTCTCGTAAGGCACGTTTTTCTTCAAGAGCTGAGGCCCATGTTTTCTCGCTGTCCATAGCTTTCTTGGTCCCCGTCTCTCTCAAACAAGTGCGGTCTAGGGCTATGTCTTCCCAATGTTGGAGAGAAACCCCCGTCCACGTATAGAGCAGGTCAAGGTAGCTTTCGCTTTGGCGGTAGAGAAGCCGACCATTTCTCGTAAGGCACGTTTTTCTTCAAGAGCTGAGGCCCATGTTTTTTCGCTGTCCATAGCTTTCTTGGTCACTGTCTCTCTCCAACTAGTGCGGTCTAGCTAGGGCTATGTCTTCCCAATGGTCAGTACCAATGTTCACTGTTTTTAAATCCCATTTTATTACATCCATATAAATGAGGGTGGGGGACGACCGGTTTTTCTTGAGCCAGACGCGAGATGCCCGTAGAGAACGATTTTCGAGATGCGATTGTCCCTCATCCGGCGAACATGTAATTTCGTGAAATTACTATAATGGCAATATGAAGATATTTCTCGAATAGGATGGTGCATGAGCTAAGTCACAGGTACAGTAGCTCGACACAATAATGACGACATTTCCCTTTTGACCAAAGTGTAACGATAACGACATTGACCCTTGCAAGGGTCATATAAGTTCGTTTATTTCTTGCCAACTCAAAAGATTCGTGTCTGAAAGACAAGGCGCCATTGGTGTATGCGTGCGTTGCCAACTAAGCGAATTTTGTTTTCAAGCAGATCTACAAATCTCATAAGAGTCGTTCTAATTTCAAAGATAACTTTGACGTGATTCTGAATACGTAGAAGCTGACCTACAAGAATGCTGGTATTGGCAGGCATATGTGAAAGCACGGGTTATGTGTATTGTTTATTCATTAACACGTTCAAAGCAGTGGCGGCGGACAAGTGTAAAGGGCGGTAGGGTACCAAAGGTGTTGACACATTTGAAGGGATAGAACAATAAACAAAAATACCTTTAAACATCGTGTGGGGGGGGGGAAACAAACATATCAGGCGGACCCAGCAGAGCAGCCGTATCTGAATATTACAATACACACTAATACATTTGGCCAGTGATGCTCACCCTAATTCGTCTAGCGGGTCATTTTAATTTCCAACACTCATGTCACGGGCCACATGAATGAAAAGGTACAAAAAAGAAATGAAATTGACTTGAAATTATTTTATTACAAATCTGTGGATCTAATATTATTAGAAGTATGAGATATTTGAAGTTTATCTCTTTTTTTCCACGCGTCAGAAAATGGCTTGATTTCTCTAATTAAAATATCAGCAACATTATAGCTCGCTTTACAACCAACTCATTTTCTTGTCGCTTTTTGGTAAATATTCCCATCGATCCTCTAGAATCTAGGCTGTAAAAGATTTAACAATTATATTATTCGCGGCTCAAACCAAGAATGCGTCCGTCATATTCGTTTAATAATGTCGTTTATACGTTGTATTTTTTTAAAACACAGACACATTCTTTACAAATCAAATATGTTTTGCTTAATAGTCACAAAAAAGGTAAAATGCGTTCACTCTTCCTGTTAGATTCTACATTCAGAATCCTATTTCATAAACGCACAATTGATAAAGGGCATGGACCAATCCATCAGAGAAAATGTAAGAGCCCTAACGTAGAGTTAAGGTACCTTTTTCAACTTTTTTTTTTTTTTGGAGGGGAGATTTTCTACGCTCTGTGCCGACTTTTCGACGGGCCGGATTGAACCGCGTCGCGGGCCGTATTTTGGGCATCACTGCATTTGGCGTATTCACTTCAGTGGCCTTAGATAGATAGTCTGGATATGTACATTGAGCATATTTGTTTTGTATCTTAAATATTTTTGTTACTCTTTAATTGTTTGTTATTATTGCAGTAAAGGATGATGGATATATGTCTTCGTACGCCATTATATTTTTCTATTACAAGATAAATATTTAAAAGGTTTCGTAAAGAATGAAAGGCGTCCGGACTGTACATCCGAAACCAATTTGTATCTTAGAGTTACAGTTGCTAACATAATAGAAAGACTTTCGAAACCACGAATGTCATTGTTTGAATCGTGTTTCAAAACTGGTTTACAACCACGGCATACTTAATTTGCATACTTAATTTGAAACACAAAAGGACACATACCGAGAAGACCATAGTTTATCGCGCTATGGAATATGTTTTTACCACAACGCAAAGCGATAATGGAATTTAATTATCAACGGTACACAATACACATGAAGTAAGACAATGCATAACAGAAACAATTTCAGTTACTAGCTTTCTTTGACCTTTTTTTTTTTGTGTGTGGAGGATGAGTGGTGCCCAGGAGGGTGTGTGGGGGGGGGTACTCTGACTAAACTGGAATGGAGAACTGTTTTTGATGGTCACTGTCTGTGCCTACTTTGTATTTATCTAGCACCAATTCTTTTGTTTGCTGAATATTAGCACGCAGCTTGGTTACTATATTGATTTGTGTTTTCTGGAGCCCTTTTTCACTATGATGGATATTGGTGTGGACTAGGGTTCCGCGGAACACAGTCTGAGAAACACTGGCCTAAGTGAATTATTATGTCATCGACACTTTGTCAGTTGACAGTAGATCTATTCAGGCCACAAGCCTCGAGGATGGACCAGAAACTGAAGCCTCGAGGATGGACCAGAAACTGGAGCCTCGAGGATGGACCAGAAACTGAAGCCTCGAGGATGGACCAGAAATTGAAGCCTCGAGGATGGACCAGAAACTGAAGCCTCGAGGATGGACCAGAAACTGAAGCCTCGAGGATGGACCAGAAACTGAAGCCTCAAGGATGGACCAGAAACTGGAAACATAAACAAAACAGACGAATCTCTACAGCCGCGGCAAGACAAGACTAAATACTAATACTCATGATGATTCGGGGATATAGGGACATTGACAATATACGACACGTAATATATCCTTTAATACAAAGAATTAATATGATAATTGTTGGATTTAGAGCCCCCATACACCAAAAAGTGCCCTTTCCCCACGGGTCATGACTTAGCAGCACTGAGTGGAATAAGACACATAACTGGTGCTGGATAAACTATTCTGCAGGTCCTAGCCGTATATTAAACTATTCCGAAACAAGTAATAAAAAAAAAAGATTTATGTTAAAAAAAAGGGGGCTTATATAAGGGAAAGAACCGCTTATTACTGCCATTTATCTGAAAAAGGCAGGGTTTAGATCCCTTTCTACTATATAAAACAAAATTAATTAATTAGGTCACCGTGAGCTGAATCACGGGCTGAATATGATCCGCAGGCCGTAGGTAGGGTATCACTGTAATTATCGTTCTAAAAAAAAGGGTTACAATGATTTTGCATAACGGCACACGTACTATATTCAAAGTTAACATGACGTCATAGTATTTTGCGTGGGTCTCCATCCTCTCTACCCCCCACCTCCCCTCCGTCACAAGGAAGCCCGGAATGCGATAAACGCAGCCCACGAATGACATCACAAAGGCCACCTACTCTGTCACGCAGGGTATCTTATCAAAGACCAAAGTATCAGTCAGTGTGTCGTGTGTATCTGCTGCAGTTGATAGTCTACGGGGTGTGCCTATCTCTATGAGCCTTTTCAAACAAGTTGACATAGATGTGTACATAGATATATTTAGTAATTCACAACAGATTGGTATTGGGAAAAGAAATTCAAATCATCGGCTCATTGTTAGCTGAAAAAAAAAACAGGCTTAAAATGGCTTTACATGAATATGACTTGAGTTCCCTGTACAGTCCAGAGAAATCTCAGTGCACGTTAAAACACTGATTTAGCGAGAACAGTCAAATGTCAGTTTCATGTCTAATGCATATAGTGTTTATACAGGGTTTATGTGGTCATGTAACACATTCCGATATTATTTGGCAGTGATGCACAAACTACGACACGCGGGCCATGTCCGATCCTTCAAAACTTCAAAATGAGGCCTCAGAGCTATGTTTCCCCAACCTGTGTGTCCGTGGAACCCTAGTGTCCCGCGAGGCATGACTAGGTGTTTCACGAACTACCGGAGTGATCAACTAGTCAATTAATCTCTAATTAAAGGCAGAAAAAAATTGTATTGGCTCTTCTTGGTAATGAAATGAATTATATAATATCACTATGAACTTTGAACAGATCTAGGTTCCGACCCTAATTTTAAAACTAAGATACAATATACGATCAACCATTAAATGATTTCTGTTCGAGTTTTTTGGTCAAGAGTACAACTATCACACTATTTCTAAACAAGCTATCCGGTTTTGTTTTTTGTTGTTGTTTCTCAAATTCAGTTTCCTACAACCTATTTTTGCAAAGCAGGACTTTTGGTGTGAACAAAGTCAACGTTTAAGTCTAGAAACTGGCTTGACACCACCCCAGATATTTGTGAATTCCACTTAGCAGTATCGTGCCTGATATCAAGAAGTTATGCTCATCGAGGAGACACCTTCAAAGTCATGAAACTTGTGTTCCGCTAAATACTCCGAAACGTGTTCCGTTAGGGAAAAAGTTTGGGAGACACTGCCTTAGAGGATCTGCTCTATTGGTCTCGACGTTTGTTTATTTTTAATGTTTTTTTGTGATGTGGCACGTGACAACGGTGTCGTAATTTAATATAAAGCCCTCAGACCGATAAAAAAAACCCCATAAAGTAAACTTTAAATTTGGCTAGCGTCTACAGGAATTACAGAATGGTTCCTACTTAACGAGGGGCTATATCTCCGTAATGTTTAGTACAACACTGAGAAGGGAGGGAGGGGAGACAAATGACGCAACTATTTTGAGCATTTCGTCAACAATGTTGGCAAGCGGTCCCCCCGGTTAGCTGAGCGACGCAGCTCCATATGAATGACCCCAATTAATCTGATAATTGGCGTGTACATTTGCTTGGTAGTGCGTCTCGTGAATGGCAGTGCCACAAAGGTACATACTCATACCGACACGGCGATGGTAGATTAGAACCTACATTACGATTAAGTTAATCCGCAAAAGCAGTGCGCTATCCAAAAGACTCATTTCGAAGTAGTGTCTATACACGTACTAGAGATAGCCCCGGCTTCAGAAGAGATGTCCCTTCGTCTAGCCCTCCCTACAATTAAAACCTTGTTAACTCTTTCTCTCCACACTGACGATACCAGCGTTGATTCCACCAGAATGTGGTAAATAATTACGGAGAGAAAGAGTTAAATCTTTGTCATTGTACGTTGAACGTTACCGTGATTGGTAATTATGAAAACCTTGTGGTCAATAGTTAATAAGTAAAACCAATAACAGGCATGCATCTAGGTCTGTCGATATTAAACAAAAAAGTAATGCCATAAACAATGCCTGCATAAATCAAGTGATTCGCTTCTCACTCGCCGTCTAACAACAGGTAATGTATACCTAGAGAACCATGATTTACCAAGTACGATAAATAGAATTGAATTGCTGTAAAATCATGGTTTAAAAAAAAAACAACACAAGTACCAAATTCAACGAAAAGAGACTCTTGAGTTTATCTACTTCACAATTAACTGCAAGTCATCTAGATCTACATTCCACTACATAATTCAGACAGTCAGGATATAAGTTAGTTTGAAGGATTAATAAAGATTAGGGCTGTTGGCACATCGGCACAATTTAGGCCATGGCGCAATAAAAGATAGTAGAGTGCAAAGTTACGCCTTTTAAAAGTCGTTATAAAAATGCACAGTAAAAGAAATGTATGCACACACCTGTTCACCAAAAAAAAAATTATAAATTAAGCAAAATGGAGACTTCCAATTAGACATTCGGATGATATCAAAATATAGCACAGGGCACAACATAAAAACTGGTAGACTAGCTTGTTGCTGAAAATGATCATTTTAACGTCTCTTTTACAAACAATTGTTATAAGCAAAGTGCTATTTAATTTAAATAATTGTTTGTTTGTTTTTAATTCATACACTTAAAAGTCATAATGCAGTAATGCGTCTTTTTATAGATATGCTTCTTTATTCTCTATACATGACGTCACTGTTACATCATCTTTAAGGGGAGGTATCCCTGAAAACCTTCTTTTTGTTATTTCTGAAGCTAGGCCTTTGAAATTTGTTATGGTAACATATAATGATATTCTAAAATAAATAATGCTAAAAAAAAGTTTTTTGAATGATGGTTGCCATGGTAACAGCGGCCATATTGTTTATTGTATACAAATTAAAAGTCTGAATTTTGTAAAAACTATTGATCAGAAATACATGAAATTGAATTAAAAGATAAGAAAAAAGGATCCTCTAAATTGATACAACGTCAGAATTAAAGATTTGAGTATGTTAAATTTTTTACAAATTTTTGAATTTTTAGTATTTTTTAGACCTAAAAAAACAGGATAAATATTAATTAAAAATTCTTTTTAAAAAAAAGTAAATAAAATATTGAAAAAAAATCATTGTACGAGTAAAGTTAATGATGTCCTTAAGAAGTGTTTCAAATTTCATCAAAATCTATCAAGTAGTTTAGGAGAAATTCCTAGTAAAGCACAATGACATGTGCAAAAACTAACATTTTGAGAAAAATGAGTTTAAAGTATAAATTTTATTAAGATTTTGTCTCATAGACCTTACAAAAACATTTAAAAAACATGTTTTAGACACAGATTTAAGCAATAAAAATGATTGTAATGTAAAGAAAAATGATTGATCTACTTATGTATGTTATTAGTTAAAAATCGATATCCTAGACCTAAAACTCAATTTTCTCTAGGGATACCTCCCCTTAACACGCGTATAAAGAGAATCAAGAGTAGCAACACCATGGTACATCAATCACCAAGTAGTTGATTGTTTAAATTAGCCCCCCCCCCCCCCCCACCCGAAAATGTTGCTATTTATATCCCTTATGTTTGGGGGACAACCAGGTATAGTTAGGCACAAAATAAACCCGAGTCCGTTGTTCAAATTAGAAATTCTTGCCGCGACTGCCCCAACGCTTTAGCGTTTGTTGTCATTCAGTTCACGAGCAGACTATTGCGGGAGCCTGTCAAACAAGTTCGGCGCGCCCCTGTCAAGTCCTAGGCTTTGCTAAACAGTTTCCGTCCGGGCCTCTTTTTGACACATTTAAAAAAAAAAACCTTTAAGGCAATCAGCAGTTGGTACCTAATAGCTCTTATGCGCTCACTAGGATGCTTCAAACACGGTTCAAAGAAATTAGTCTAGTAATGCATTTAAATTAGCCTAGTAATGTACACAAATTAGTTTAGTGTAAGTTAATTTAAAAAAAAAGGGGGGGGGCGATGTTCCCAAGTAGGCTACAATGAGGTTTCAAGTGAAAGCTTTTGGCAGTGACAATAATTCAATGACACTTGTGAGGCGGTGACAGGTGCGCTGACATGTCGGAATGTCTGATTGAGCGCCTGCCGTAAAATTGAGTAGTAGTCTCTGTCGCAAGCCTAGGCTGCGATGACATCATCTCCATGTCGCAGGCATGTTAAGTGTGTTGAGGATACACCGGTTACCGTAAACAAACGATCACACCCCAAAAAGACCGACAGAGCGCTCTTTCACAAATTTGTGCCATGAAATTGGAATAAGTCGGAAATAATGAAATATTAAAACAAAATAAATAACAGGTTTTAGAAAAAAAACTTTCTTTCGTTTTATAAGGACACAAATGTCGCTAAACAGCAATCCTTTTATGTTGACTAATCATTTACTTTTCAATGTTGACTAATCATTTACTTTTCAATGTTGACTAATCATTTACTTTTCAATGTTGACTAATCATTTACTTTTCAATGTCGACTATCTTTCGTGAACTGTCGCAGGGTAATAAATCAAATCGATAAATTTAAATCTTCCATGTTTAAAGGTAACATTTTAAATTCCACCCCCAACTTTTACATACGACCAATGTTACTGATAAGAAATATATCCCAGAAATTCTGAAGGCATTGAACGCAAAGCATTCTGCGTAGGTGGGCATAAAACAAGAACTGGCATCTAATAGTCTGTACGCGGGGTAACCAAACACAGTAGCACTTTCTAATCGAACATTCGGGTGGTAAGATATACCGATGACCAATACTTCGATGGCCCGCCAAGACCAATACACGGGGCCCACATTTTGACGGGTACCAGAGATCAGCTGTTTAATTTCCATTGTCGATATCAAACAAAATAATTCATTACCGATTATTAATTGACTAATTGGTTCGTTCTTTTAAATTGATTCGTGTCCTGTAACGTACAATAGATAATAGTTTCAAATTTCGAAAGTTTTCAAATAGATTCGAGAATGGGTTGTGGGAGAAATAACGTTTTCAATTACCTAAGGGAACGAAACCCCGCATATTTAGACGTAGTTGTGAATACCGAAGGATTAATTGCCCTTGTTGGTATCAAACAAAATAATTAATTACCAGTAATTTTTTTTTATCGATTCATGTCTTGTTTATGTCATTGAATAATTGAGCAATTTTTTAACTTGATCCGAGGTTGGGTATTGGAGAAATGGCGTGTACAAACTTTTCAATAGACAGGCAGTAAGCTGATATAAGCTTAAAATATAAAATATTATATTACTCGACCCCCCCCCTTTTTTTTTTCGGTTAAAAAAAACAAATATAACACTTTCTCACACGAGAAAACAGTAGAAGGTCAAACAACATGCAACAAATAGTAAGTACGCCTGTGTGTGTGTGTGTGTGTGTGTGTAGTAATTTTAGACATTCAGGCTACTCTGTCACACACATGGTGCAGGCTTATCTACTGAGGTGACGATTTCCTGGATTCAAATGGTCATCAAGAAAGACCTATTCCAGTGAGGTCCCTACATCCCAGGAAGATAGGAGCGTGGGTGAAATGGGTTGAGGACACCAAGACAACAACATGCAAGAGCGGAAGGGGGGGGGGGGTGAGCAGTAAAAACAAGTCATGTTAACCCCTTGCCCTTTTGCCCGAGACAGTGCAACGGAAAGGTGGTGGTGGGGTGGACAATGAGTGACATGTCAACGGGGCAAAAAAAAAAAAAAGAGACAAAAAATATATGGAAGTAAACCGCATGTGAATGGTGTGTGAAAAAAAGAGAAAAAGGGGGGGGGGGGATAGTAGCACAGAGACACACACGCAGTTGACACACGGACACACAAACACAAGCAGTTGACACACAAGCAGTTGACACACGGAAACACAAGCAGTTGATAAAGCATTTAAATATTTTCTAACTAAAACATTATTCAGACTTCATTAAATTTTATTATATAAGACCCTAGGGGAGTGCTAGTTACAATTCATCATAATTAATTATATGTACATTATCACATTTACATTATATCCATATGATATCCATAATTCTATCTCTTCAAGTTCTACAGTTAAAACATAGAACTTTAGTCAGTTATTTTCCTAAATTCTCTTAAAGTAATAGAATCAGCAAAATGAGGTGTTGCTATTAAGAAATCTGAAACATTTTAGCTGTCAAAAGCCTTTTGTTAATTTATGTAATTAGAATTCAGGATATGTTCTAATGTGTAAAAACCTATGTGTTGACTTGTTGATGTATAAAATAAAACATTTCCATTTTCAAAAAAAAAAAAAAAAAAAAAAAAAAAAAAAAAGAGGTTGAAAAGATGGGGGATTGTGGGTTCCTCTGTAAATAAATGCATCAACATGTCTTTCATGCCTTAGCTTGAAGAATTTTAAGATAACTTTCTTGGGTAATTTAATATTTACCCACTGACAATTATTTCCTCGGTTTTATTTTAAAAATGTTTATTGTTTATTACTGGTACTGTAGTTAATTTGTATAATCATAATTGTAATCATATTAGTATTACCAGTATTTGTCTTTTGCTTTGCTCTACAATGAAATTTTTTGTCATAAGTAATATAAAACTTATATTACAAAGTTGAACATGTAATAAAATCAAAGATCATTTTCAATTTATTGCATTGACTGGCTGATAAAAAATATAGTTCTTTAAATATATCACTTGAATAGGGTTTCTTTCTTTCTGTAAATTTCACTTATAATAAAAAGAATTTTCTCTTTCCTAGATATGTTCTACTATGTTAGAACTATGAAAAAATGTTAGTTAATGAATTTTAAATTGTATGCATGTATGATTACCTCTTTATATTACCATCACTGAAAAAAAAATGTTTTTGTAAATATTTTTTGCATTTGCAAAGTAAACAAGTCATAATTCTCAAAAAAAAAGAATAGCCCAAATTCAGAGGTTTCCTTAAAAAAAAGTTAACCTGTCCAAAAGTCGGCTTTATGTCATGGGAGGTCACAGGTCAATAAGTTCAAACGATTAAACGTGAGAGATTTGCATTTTTGCAACGAAGAGGTCACGTTAACCCTCGCCAGCCCGACCAAAATCACCACCTTATTAAGTACAGCAGAGATTTGCCCTGGAGGTGAACAAAGTTGTTGGTTCGCGAGCCAAGAGGAAATGTAAATTAACATACGCTTGATCTTTTTCCTTCTTCTTTCCCACATGAAAGTCAATTCTCTATTAAATAATAACCTATTGATAAAGCTACATATTATGCCGACATACGTCAGTGATGCCATTGCTACTATATGTAGTATAGTATGTGCACGCGAATAACGAATAAGCTGCATATATAGCGCATAGTGGGGCCCGCATTCGACTTCCGGAAACACACTTTGATTACGCTAGGCAAATACACTGTCACCGTCAAATTGTCACTGCCAGACGCAAAAATATCCAGGTTTAAAAAAACAAAAAAAAAAACAAAAAACAAAGTGATGTATATGGCGAGTACTTTAGTCTAGTAAAGTAAAAGTAAGGCCTCCCTTTCAGACCCTGCCATCTATGGTGCACATAATGTTAAGGTCATCTGTTTCTTTGGCCAACGGATAACCAGCAGGCCAGCAAAACCACCAACGGCCTTTACTTTCCCCAACTAAAGTCAGGTACCCGTTATAGTTGGATGGACTCAGGGGCGCCCTATAAATCCAAAAATTCAAAATCCCAATCTTCACCAAGATTCGAACCCAGGACCCCAGGTTCGGAAGCCAAGCGCTTAACCATTCAGTCACCTCGCTCCCGCGTCTAGGTGGATGCATTTCAACTTAAAAATTAGGTCACGAAACAGGCTTTCGATTCGCTTTATCAGCCCTTGTTTATTTCTATCATTTCCGTAATCCAATTTTATTTACAGTCCACTACATTTGCATTGTTCGCATATATTATATAGCACATTTTATAAAACAATGGGTTTTTCTTGACAGTTTTCAATAGAATGGAAACGATAAATGAAGATTAAGGAGAGAGAATATTGAATAGAAATGTTTTTTTTTTAATGAGCCAGCATCATACTGAAGCATAGTTTTTAAATCGCTGTTGTACTGCAATCATTATACACACATATTAAATACACTCAAAGTGCAAAATGCCAATAACAAAGGAAAGGCGAATCTATAAGTCCGAATACTAAGCATGAGTTCAGTGCCCCGCCGTGACCTACATATTTTGCCAGATTTAACAGATAAAATCTACTTGCAATAAACTTGACAATCTGCATATTACATCTATAAAGTTGGGTTTCCGAACTCCGTCAAGCGTAACAACAGCCTCGCTTCGGGCAATATAATGATCTAATGCTGTCATTAGAAGAAAATAAGCGATTACACGCATCACGTATCTAGTTCTTTCTCTGTGTATATATATACACCAAGTGTTTAAATACATTAAACCTTTCAGAAAAGGCACGTTAGAGTGTAAATTTGTGTGAGAGCGCCCTAAACACCAGAAGTCCGGGGTTCACTTTCCATTAAGCGCTTTTACTGAGTTGTCCCTGAGTTAAAAAAAAAAAAGCCAGGAGCTCGCCGCTCATCTTCTAACGATTGGGAAATGTTGAAGACAAATTATCATTAATAGGGCAAGACGAGATGGCCATTCAAGACCTAGAAAAAAACCTGTACTTGATATCAGGTAAGGAAAGAGAGATGACATGTCAGCCTGCCCTTGCTGACTGTTGGACAGGTTTGTTCGAAGGTGGGCTCTACCTGGTCCTATCCATGATTAGATTATAGATCGGTGGTTAATTACTTTGAAAAGATGTGAAATGATGCAGAGATAAAGACGACAGACAGGAAGGAGAAATAGAGAGAAGACTTTTTGAACCAAATATTGTTAAAATAAGTCAAGTTCACATTGCAGACCTTGCGATTTGTGGGGCGGATGATGTTAAGGTCATCTATTTGTAAGGCCAAGGTTAACGAGCAGGGTGCTATGTGGCCAGCACAACGACCAACCGCCTTTACTTTACTCAACTAATGTCAGGTACCCATTAGAATGAACCTCATTCACCAATCGTAAACAAACAACATTTAGCCACGTGATTCTCTATCTCTTCTATACAAATTACGAAATTCAAATTCCGAGTCTTCACCGAGGTCCTAACCCGAGACCCTCCATGTTCGGAAGCTGTACTTCTTCGTTGTTAAAAAATATTACTTGCCATAAATATTTCGTTTAATAACATGCGTGTTCTGTTTTGTATGGGTTGCCTAGCAAATTGTTGAGTCCCATATACTGTGCGTTATAGTCGCTCCATATGTTGTACTTTATTTTTTTTTTGTACCACTCAGCCCCCCCCCCTCCCAACCAAAATATACATATATGTATATATATATATATATATATATATATATATATATATATATATACATAGCCTAGATCACACTAGATGGAGAGAGACACTGACCAAGAAAGCTATGGACAGCGAAAAAACATGGGCCCTCAGCTCTTGAAGAAAAACGTGCCTTGCGAAAAATGGCCGGCTCCTCTACCACCAAAGCAAAACCAACCTTGACCTGCAACATTAGAGGACGGGAGTGTCTCTCCAAAACAGGGCCACAGCCACATGAAAAAGTGTTCGAGATTAACAATAGTCATTCTACGACTGAAGAAAGCCAAACAATATATATATATATATATATATATATATATATATATATATATATATATATATATATATATATATATATATATATATATATATATATATATATATATATATATATATATATATATATATATATATATATATATATATTAAACATGTAGAGGAAAAAAATATGGCTTACTTTGTCTATTTGTGTACGTCTGTGTGTGGTCAACGTGTGTAAACACCGTGGCTGTTTATTGACACAGGACACATACAAACATGGACAGAAAAGAAACCCACGTGCTGTCTTACACGCTTTCAAGATCCCTTCCCCCCCCCCCCCAATGTTTTTCCCCTTTTTTTAAATTTTCAATGACTTTGTTCTAAAGAGGACCTAGGGAGTACATGGCCAAGAGGAGGACTGGGGGGGGGGAGAGGCATACCTGGTTTGTCCAATTTCGCCTCTTATTATTCTTTCGTGAGGAGGCTGCGAAGTGGGCAACACAAAAGTGGGGCACGTCGCCCCCGAGCTGAGAGACAATGCAAATGAAAGTCTGTCCACAACAACAGAGCGGACTTTTGTGTGGCCAGGCGGGGAGGGGGAATAGGATGCATACCAACGACCTCATACGCATGCTTTGGGTGACGAAAAATAGGGACACTGGGCGAGTCAATAGGAGGCTAAAAAAAAACAAAACCCACACCATTGGCTGACATGATCCTAGTCCAAATAATGATGGTCCAACTAATGTCCTAGTTTTACTGGACAAATGTGAAGGGTCCAATCAGAGAATACTAACATACAGATAACAGGAGATTTGTTTCCTTGAGACCAAACTAAATGTCTTCGAGTGAACATTACGTCACTGAAACCACGGACGCCGAAATCTTAAGAATCAAACCACAGCTAAGATCATACTAGATGTTAGAGAAATGTTAACGAGGCGACGGTACATCCCCAGTCCACTCTACAAAAACTGTCCAGATAAAGCTGACCACACATCGGTCATCTACACCTAGAACTTGTGCTGTGTTACTATCTTTGACTACGGAAACAAAGAAATGTATCTATTGCTTGCCCCGATTTTAGATACAGAGATTAATGTATTAGATAAACAAACAACAAAAAGTCTACAACTTTATAACAAACAAAACAAGACTTGTATGAAGTGTAGTGGTATCAATTAGTATGGGTCAGTCATGTAATAACATTTGTAATAGATCTAGACCAGCAAGAATACATCTCGATTAGAAATATATGTACCAATTGTTTTTGTTTAGCGCTATTTCATGCTTTTAGCTTGGGGAGGGTGGAGGGGGGGGGGGGGGGAAGGGACATCTGGGTGAATTTTACAGTCATCAGATTTTAAAAGCATTTATAAAAAAAATGAGGATGGGGGGAACAACCTGAAGACGAGATCATGACTTAAGCCTCCTCAAGCCGACATTCTAACCATTTCGCTAGTGAGATGTGCATGAAAATAGAAAATCATATAGTTGTTTCACTTGTTTGTATACATATTTTTTTTAAAAACTTTCTTTAAAGCGGCGACCTATAAAGGGGACTAATCCAGCATATCCCACCATCTTAGTCAAAGTAAAATGTTTTTCCCTTGTTAGAGATTTTAAACAAAATAATTAATTACCAATAGTTATGTAACTAATTTTTCTATAAATTGATTCTTATGCTTCAGGTAAAAAATATAATTGTTCAAAATTTCAGCTTGATCCGAGATTAGGTGTCGGAGACATAACCTGTACACACTTTCGCCCAGACAGACAGAATGCGTAAAAAAAGATTTTTTCAAAAATGAACAAAGGACCATAGTATAACATGAAATGCTGTAGTGCCGCTTGTGTAGCGAGTTGATAACAACATCCAAGGACACAATACCAGAATAATACACAAGATATAATGACCGCAACGAATAAGTTAATTCTTCTGATTTCTCCCTGGTTGTGACGTCTGCAAAGTTCCGCCATTATGAGACGTGCGTAGAGTCACGCATGACAGAGCGTGCACTACATAGCGTAACGGAAGCTAACGGAGTTAATTCTGGTCACACTGACCTCGTTCGTGTCATTTTTTTTTTAAAAACATTATTATTACTTAAGAAATTGAAGAAGCGCAGTCTGGGATGATACTTTGTCTGATGGTTTTTAGACAGTCAGAGATTTTCTGACTCCAAAGTCGTGAATTATTCTTGGTGGGTCTCGTTATTATGTTGAAGGGTTCAGGTAACTAGACCAATATCTTGGAGATTTGTTTTGCCATTTAAAACAGTTCCGGTGTTGTCCCCTACATCCCGAATGGATGCTAGGAACCTGCTAGAATTACAGGGCCGGCCTTAAGCATAGGCAAACTAGGCAGCCGCCTAGGTCCTCCGATTAACGGAGCCTCGCATTGGACTAGACTTTAGACTTAATTTAAGAGAAAAAAATGCGATTTCGAAATTAAGGTCGATCGCTTAAAAAATAAATACATAAATAAAAAGCGATCACCCAGATACCCCGTTCTTTCTCCCCCTTTCCACTTGTCCAGAGAAGTGATATGATTATAGCATAGTGAGAACGCTAAGAGCACGAAATTGCGCTAAACAAAAACAATTGGTAAAAAAAAATATTTCTAATCGCACACATTTATTATTGTTAGTCTAGATCTATTACAAATTGAATGGCATGACTGATCCAAACTAACGGATACACTTAAATATAAAGCTTCGCTTTTTTTTTAAAGTATTTTTTAAATGTATTTTGCTTGTTTTATTACTTGTTTATCCATCACAGCGACATTATTTCACGAGACTTCGTGAAGATCTATGCTTAATGAGACGCTTTGATAATGTGTTAGAAAGTCATGCTAACACTGGGGGTGTGTGTCTGTACGTGTATACGCTAGGGGTGAAGGCTTGACAGTCTACACAAGTTCGCTTATTTACGATCACATGCCTCAAGCTACACTTCAGTGATCATCCCAAACCGCACCCCCCAAAGCCCCGGTGAACTTACATGAAACCTACATACCGGCAGAACCAGGACTGTGCAAAGTGATCGAACAAGTCCATCGGGTGATAACGCTTACCTAACTACGTCAACTCATTTGTCTACTTATAGAAGAGAGCTTGTAGAGTACTACAATGATGCGTTCAGAACTATAAGTTTGAAGAAATGTGTTTATTGTATACATCAAAAATATAGGAGAAAGAGAAAGACAGAGAGAGGGAGGGAGAGAGAGAGAGGGAGAAAGAGAGAGAGAGAGAGAAAGATAGAGAGAGGGAGGGAGGGAGAGAGAGAGGGAGGGAGAGAGAGAGAGGGAAGGAGAGAGAGAGAGAGAACGAGAGAGAGAGAGAAAGAAAGAGAGAGAGAGAGAGGGAGGGAGAGAGAGAGAGGGAAGGAGAGAGAGAGAGAGAGAGAACGAGAGAGATAGAGAGAGAAAGAGAGAGATGTCATATTCACATTTCGTTTTTTTTTTAATTGAAGTTCGAATAATTATATTGGTCCATGAAAATTCAGTTTGAGTAAAGTTGTCCATCTCACCATTACTGCTATAACAACAAGCAATAGAAAATGTAATACTTTAAAAAAAAAACAAGGCTTATTTAAGGGAAAGAACAGCGAATTACTGCCATTTTTCTGAACATTATAAAACAAAAATTTTATTCATTAGTACTAAATGATTAACTAATTGGTTAATTTTTGGATTGATTCGCGTATTGTCATCGACTATGAATAATTATGCAATGAAATAGAAAAATAGAAAACTACGCAATTTATTTCAGACCTCTTCAGGCTTGAATACTCCAACAATAACATTGGGCACAAGTTTCCCAAGTGCTCTTAGCAAGGCCCCCCTCCAATCGAGGCCCAAGGCGGTTGCCTAGTTTGCACATGTCTAAGGCCGGCCCTGATTAAAGTTTTGCTTTATTTGTCCTATTAATATTCGCCTTCATACCAACTGAAAGTGTAAAGAGTTGACATTTGGGGAAAAATAATACTCAAACAAAAAAAAGGGGGAATAACTGGTAACACTTCGTGGTCCAGATTGTCACGCACCAAAAACTAGGAACACTTTACGCTCTAAAAATTAGTTCACATGCGCGGAATTAACTTTTCTCTTACCCCTTCCATTATATGAAATGCTAACTTTTAAGATTATTACAGTAATAACAGACGAGAGACGTATACGGATCTACGGCTTTCACTGATTAACTAGGTCACAGCGAGATTATATATATACATATGTATATGTACATATATATTTTTTTTTTTGAGATAAAATGGTTGAAAGTAGATAGCGCTGGAGACACTGCTGCGTAGAGATTCAGTGTCAGGCCTTTGTCTGCTCCTGTAGACAGGCAACAGTAGCTGAAATTTAAAACTACGACAGACGACGAAACGATATCTTCACTTTCTGATTGTTTCGAAACCCCGACTGCGTACTGCAGTAAACGGCGCCCCGCACCAGACGTAATATTCGAGACGCCCAAGCGACAGTAATTAAGTGGCGAACGAGGGTACAGTAGCACTGAAGCAGACGGCATATAGTTTAGTGTATGCAGACGAACAGAGAATAATGGATGTAGTGTGGAGAGAGAGAATATGTATTAGAAGAACAGAAGTTATCAAATAAATTCAGTCATATAATAGGTGCAGTGGTACTTGCAAATTTTCATGCAGGGCATTCAATATATTGTCGTAAATGTAAACAGAACCTAAAATAAGTAAAAAAAAAAAGCTCCCCTTTCAGACCTTGTGGTCTCTAGGGCAGATGATGTAAAGGTCATCTGTTTCTGTGGCCTACGGTTAACAGGGGTGTCATGTGGCCAGCACAAAACGACCAACCGCCTTTACTATTCCCTAAATAATGGCAGGTAAATAATGGCTGGTTGGACTCAGAGGCGCCAGAAGATCCGGGAATTAAAAATCCCAGTCTTCACCAGGATTCGAACCCCCGATCCGGAAGCCAAGCGCTTTACCGCTCAGCCTCGGCGCCTCCCAAACAGAACCTATGCAGAGTTATTTATTGATTATATAACTGATCCACAGATTTGTAGTAAAATAAAAAATAAAAAAAAATAGTGCAGAGTAGAGGTACAACCGTAGATCCCAAGGTTAATCAACCTGGTCCTACTTATTGTTTCAAAAGCTTTATTTGTATCTAATGACTCGAAGAAAAACAACATTTATAGTAAAGAATATACATTAGATTATCATATCATGGTTGAAACAGGAGTCATTGTGTAAAGCGGCATGCCAATGCTTGTATATATATCTCATCGAATCGTTTTGTTTTGCGTTTGATGCGAATGTTGATGCTATTGTTGATGATTTTACTGTTACTGTTGATGTGGTTGATGTTGATAATAGTGTTGGTGATGATGCTTCTATTATTGCTAGTGACGTTGCTGGTTCTATGTTTTGAACACACGTTCAGAAAGATTGTCAAACCAAAAATCAAAGTCAGATTATGAGATGCTTAAGATCAAGCTTGCATATACTATATATTTATAGCTTTTATATAGCGCTAATTTCATGCTTATAGTATGCTCAGAGCGCTTTGGTCCAATCTCTTTTGTGGGCCAGTGGAGGAGGGGGGGGGGGGGTATCTAGGAGTTGGTTTTCCGTGCTGCCTTTAGACGCTCAGTAAACACAACTCTGCCCGAGTCGGGTGTCGAACCTCGAGCCCCCTTCTGTCAAGTTCAAGCGCACTTAGCCTCTCGACCACACTTCCCGTACTAAAACGGAACCTATCATTCTGAAATCATTCATATACATTAAATATAACAACACTGATCGGGGATGGAGAGATGGGTGCGCCTTAAGCGTGACTTCAAGAAGCAGTCCACACATAAACTAGCAAGGACACATCTTCAGTACATGCAAAACAAGAACATTTAAAAGTGAAGACTGGGATTTTTCATTTCGGGATCCTTGTGCGCCTCTGAGCCGACCCAGCTCTAATGGGTACCTGACATAAGTCGTGGAAAAGTTAAGGGGTTACTGGAGTGTGAAAAAGTCAATTTTGGGTAAAAAAAAATCGATTTTTCAATTTTGGTGTAATTAAATAGCTGGACATGTATTTTATAAACTGGCAACAAAAATTTTCTTAAAAATAGCATTTTTTTATCGAAAAAAAGCATTTTAATGATGCATGTTAAACATGAATTTTTACATTTTTTAAAAACAAATTCACTGTTTTTGAGTGAATGCATTCATAAAACGCACAATACTAAGGAAAAATGTATAAAATCTAGCTAGCTCCTTCCAGCCACCTTTATACTTTAAGGTGTAAGTATTTTTAGCTTTGAAATTTATCAATTTTGAAAAATTTTAGGATTTTCCTATATGAACTAATTTTTGTTTATATTCAAGATGGCAGCCATTACCATGGCAACCCGGAAACATTAGACAACATTCAATATATATTTTTTTAAAATTGAGTTGTCATATGGTAAAATATAACAAAAGTTATTAAGTTAAAGCAAAAATAAAAAAAATAAATTTCGCACTCCAGTACCCCCCTTAAGGCGGCTGGTCTATGTGCCGGCCACATGACGCCCTCGTTAACCGTGGGCCACAGGAACAAACGACATTTACATCGTCTGCCCAATAGATCTTATGCTCTAAAAAAGGGAATTTTACTTTTTACTAAACGGTGGAAATATTAAACAAGCCGCATACAAAATACAACACATGAGAATAGATCGCAAGGACAACAATGCCAAGAATGTGTGTCTTATGAAGATAAAAAGGAAATTAATGTACAAACTTACATCACAGTAAAACGCAAGCAACTGTAGAATATAACAAGGCTTGCCTTCGAGTCCGAAGATTAAATAGGAGTGCAGTAAACAGAATATAATAACACTTAAAACGATATCCTTTAAGTCCAGTATTAAAACGGTATTAAATTAGTATCTCTGTAATATCCTTTATTTAAAATGATGACACGAACTTAGATAAAAGTCAAGACAAAGAGGGGGGGGGGATGGGGTGAAGGCTTAAGGTAGTGACTAAGTCAGTAATGGATAAACATAATAAGCAACGATCAATGGTAATAAATCTAGATTCTTTTCTCTTTTTCTCTTACAAGCTATGTGGACATAAGAATGAAAGTGTCAAGGGAAGATATTCAAATATTTATTTCCAGAGTTATTCCGCAGTTGTGGGGTTGCATCATCCTTCTCTGGCCTAGGTCTCCATGTCCTCTTTACAATGCCATTCTTGACCTAGTTTTGATGTATTTATACACCCATATACACACTACACACGTAGCCTATATATATAAAGTGCTATTATATTTACACCGAAGAATGCACATCAGGATATACTAAGAGTGTCTGGTTTATTTAGCTTTATCTCTGCCCAGGGGCAAATCAAATTGGAGCGGCAACTCTTAGACAACACATCTGACACCAGACTTAACACATCTGACACCAGACTGAACACATCAGTACAGGGAAATCACAATAACAGAATATTTACCATGGAAAATGAAAACTATTATTTGTCAAAATGTTGAATTCATTAATAAATAAACAAGCTTGCCTAGAAAGCTCATTACAAATATTCAGAAACTGTACAACAAATGCTTTTATTCAGTGCATATGAAACTCGTAAAAGAGTGTAAACTTTTTTCTTAAAACATTCTAGATTTTTCATTTTTGTAATTCCTTAAACACTTTGATTTTGTTAAATTGCGTTCTGTCTTTTTTGTTTTTCAGTCTAAGCTAAGAGCAGAGTACTGTGGTCAACTTTCTAACGGGCAAATATCGAATTATTAGCCTTAAGTACATAAAAAAAAAAAACTATTCAGAAAGATTTTAATACCTCCCAAATATTTTAAACCAACTATTGTACAAGTCATTAATAATACAGGAATATGTTGTTAACTCTTTCTCTCTTGACTAAATATACCAACGTTGATTCCACCAGAATGTGGTAAATAATTACGGAGAGAAAGAGTTAAAGAATCAGAAAAAAAACAACAAAAGTGGAAGTCGTGTCCGCTGCGATGTTATGTTGGCTGTAGACTAGTGGACATTCCTTACCTCAAGTATTGAAGAGAAGTTGGTCCATGCAATTTTCGGCAACATGCTTGCCACAGAACAACACCAACTATTGGCACGTTGTTTGCGGAGCACGAACCCCCCCCCCCCCCCCCCCCACAGTTAACTCTCTCCCACCGGGACCCTCGGAATACTGTACGGCAGTGCTTCCCAAACTGTGCTCTGCGGAACCCCAGAGTTCCGCGAGTCCTGAATAGGTCTTCCACGAACTACTGGAATAATTATTAATAATAAGGCTTGTCTTCCGAGTCCCAAGATTAATGAAGAATACAGTATTCCCCGTGCCTACGCAGCCCCAGCTGTGACCCACATATTTTGCCACAGCCAGAGCAGGCATAACCATTGTCCGCCGGTGGTCGATTAAGATTTTCCTTTCGTCGTCTACGTCTGTACTGGAATAATGAACTAGTAACAAATAAGACAAAGTTTTCCACTAAATACCCAGAATGTGCGAAGTGTTCCGTTAAGGGAAACGGCAGGGAAACACTGTAGTGAAGAATATTCCGGGGGTCCCGCTCCCATCAATCTTTTCCAGATCTTTCTGCATAGTCTCTGTGATTATAAAGTGTACCATTTAATGAGAGCCCCAGTTCTACTAAGGTTTTTTTTTATGTTACTTTGGGGGGGGGGATGTCCTGTGGCTGAGTTATTATTAAGCGCAAGGCTTTTGAACCTGGGGTCCTGGAGTTCGAATCTTTGTGGAGACTGGGATTTAGAACTTCGGATTTTATGGCGCCCTAGAGTCCACCCAACTCTAATGGGTACCTGAAAGTAAAGGCGGGTCGGTCGTTGTGCTGGCCACTCTAATGGGTACATGAAAGTAAAGGCGGGTCGGTCGTTGTGCTGGCCACGAGACCCTGCTCTTTAACCGCTGGCCAAAGAAACAGATGACCTTAACATCATCTGCCCTATAGATCGCAAGGTCTGAAAGGGGAACTTCACTTTCAAGTTGATGTAACTAACGCACAATGGTAGAAAAAAAAATATTTTTTTTAGAGTTTACACATTCCAGCTATATGAAGTAACTTTTATGTGAAGAATCGTAACCCTAATGCCAAGCGGGCTGATCTTACAAGGGAGAAGAAAAAAAAACTACATGATATTGTATTTCATTGTACAAATATTGACGTAAGCGCTTTGTAATAGTTGCTGTGCCTGGGCTCTTAAACCAGTTCTTCGAAAAATCACATGTGCACGAGTATAATATATGAATGTGTATTAACATATGAATGTGTATAAAATGTGTATCAACCGTACGTGTTGAATCCAGCTCGGACAATCAAACGTGTGTGCGGGGTTCATTCAGTCAAACTGGGTCTTGGAAAAAAAACAAAAATCCCCAACCTTAAACTACTTTGATGTGTTTTTTGTTCGTCTAGTAAATGTTTGTGTGTGTGTGTGTGTTTGCGTGTGTGTGTGTCGGGGGGGGGGGGGTTAATTGGACTAATGTGCATCCTATCAATACCAATACGTAATATAAAGTATACTGGAATATTTTTTTTTTTTACAAAATATTCTGTGACTGAGAACTTCCTCTTTTTACAGTGTTTGACTCAAAGGGACTCTAGTCAACAAGGATTCGGATTACTTAATGAAGATGTAGATGTAAATGTTTAGAAATGTACTATTATCAACATTTTTTTTCCACGCTAACATTATGTGTATTTTTTTTTAATAAATTAAAATGCCCCCACGTCTTGGAGTGTGTGTGTGTGTGTTTCCATTGGTTGAATAGATTCTGATGTAATCATTGGTAAGAATATGGCGAATGTTTCATTTGTGTTAAATGAATAGATGCTGATGTAACCATGAGTAAGTCCTTCGCAGTGGTCGGCTCAGACTGACAGTATGGAGGAATAGGTCTCTTCAGCTAGCAATAAAAATCAATGTTTATGAAGCAGTGGTTCTCACCACACTTCTGTACCACTCTGAGACCTGGGTGCCCTATCGAAGGCTCCTCGAACGCTTCCACCAAAGACACCTTCCTACCGTAATGGGCATACGCTGGCAAGACCACATTACAAACGACTATGTTCTTCTGGAGGCCGGTGTGGACAGTATAGAAGCACTAATTACCATTGGACAGCTGCGTTGGGTCGGACGATTTATTGCGTATGGGAGACGACCGCATGCCAAAGTCGATCTTCTTAGGCGAACTTAAAGGAGAACGGCGTAACAGAGGTGCCCCCCCCCCTCTCGTAAGCGCTAATTAAGATCAACTCAAGCGAAATTTCGCCTTCACTGGCATGGAGGAATGTAGCTGACAGCAGATGGCCTCTGAAAGAAACAGTTGCAGAGGAGCTCTCACAAAGGCCACGGAACACATTTGAGAGCCCCAAAGAAAAGCCATTATTGAAAACTGGCGCAAAAAAACAACAACAAAAGAATACTTAATTAAATAGACCTCTGAAGGATAATGACTTAGTCTGCATGAGATGCGGAAAAATATGCAGGTCTCAACTGGGTCTGCGCTGCACATATCTCTAGCCTTCATTATCCGTATTTCCTTTACAATGTTCAATATATTATTACAAGCATAATAAAAAAAAAAACGAGCCGACCCGCGGCGTAGCATACACACCCCCCCCCTCTCTTTTTTTTTCTGAGCCTCGCTCTCTGTCAAGTGAAAGTTACGTGGGGTAACTCTATTGAGACTTGCAGAAATAAAAGAGTTATCTTTCCGTGGCTTTTTTCATTTTGGTGTCCTGCATGGTCGGGCCAAGAAGAGAATTATATATATATATTACCATTGTTATTATTATTAAAATCGTCTTTCTACATTCATCTAATTAAAAGTTATAAAGTGCAGGTTTTTTTTTGTTTCAAAAGAAGTTCGTTGAAATGTATTCCTTTCGACACTAAGACGATAATACACCTACAACGGTTCAGTGGGGCTAGCTGTCTGGAGTTACAACCTAACAATCAACCAAATAACACCCGTCAAGATCTACGTTCCGCTTGTATTACTCGGACACACATTGGAGACAGAGCATCACAAAAGAAGAAAGATGTTATTGTGTTACTGAGACAATTAGTTTTAGGGCAACCAACATTGTGTGGTAACCTTTTCATGCTGAACCCATCATCGTGATGCAACTCTCTAAGGGAAATTACTCTACATTTAGTTCGACTCACGTTCGCTTTAAGGTCGTGACCAATTATCGATTACATCAATAATTAATTAAAGCAACCATTATTTCACTCAATGTTACACGCTAATATAATCTTAAAACCACACAAGCAACGATCATCTAAAAAGCTAGGTGTACCTAACAGTGGGTCCACATATACTGTAATGTTTGCGTTGATTAGTATTTACAAGTTTTCACGTGGAGAGGCAGGCTATTACAAGGCCAAAGGAATTACACTGGAGCACCTTAATTGACAACGGGCATCACAAGATGTGTTGTAGCTCTCAATAACCAACATGAGATCTGCTTCTAAGCACAATGTTTAATACCACAATATGGAATCAAGTCCGTGGCGTTAAGTCCGTGGCTACTAGTCCGATATTATATATGCACACACCGTAGCAATGGCTTTTCTTAATACGTCAGATTTTATTTCGCGATTGAAGTCCGCCATGTTTTGGTGAGTCTCTAAGTCTATTACAATTACACAGGGTGTTTTATTTTATATCACGTGGTGTTGGCGTCAAGAGATGTGTAAACAAAACATCGGTTTCGAGAAACAACAGTGAACTTCCAGTAGTATTTTACTTAGCAAACGAAGTTAAAAATAGAGTTCTAGTTCTTTCTTACAATTCTGAAAAGCTAATTTTAGAGATGGTATATGTACAAATCGGGGTCTCTAAATAAGCTCAAGCTACGTGTTAAGTCTACTTTTGTGAATCTGTAATTGAAATTAAAGTTATATTGTAAGTTTAAAGTGTATGTACAATCTGTCTTTGATTTCTACTTGGGTTATTAAACTGTTTATTTGGTTTAAAAGAATATCTGTAATTTTTTTCATCGAAACAAATATCTCCGGAAATTAGGAAAAAAAAATCGTAATTAGATTCCAGGTCCAACATTTAAACATGACATAAAAAGACGTATTCGCCACTCAATACCATCATAACCATCTTCTTTTCTGAAGTAACGTCTATATTTTATAAGATAAGATAATATTATTACAATTTTTCAATACGAAGAATTCTGGTTAAAATGAATATATCGAAAGCGATCAAAGTGAGCGGGCAATGGCTTCCAACACACTGACAATTTACCAAACACAGAAAAAAAAATCTTCCTTACGGTCCCTTGGGTTGATTTTAACAGAATAGGAATGAAAGATGGGGGGTCACAGAAAAAAAGAGTTACGATAGGTTGGGGTTAGGGTTGGGGTTTGACATCAACAGACGACATAAAGTGAGACGAAAGTGAATTAGAAACACGGGAACTAACACCCACGCACACAAAAGACGCACACATACATTGGAACAAGCGAAAGCAATTACTGATGTATAAAAATTTGTGTTCATCAATTATTCAACTTCTGTGAAAGTGCTTCCATTAAATGTGTGCTGTTTTGTTTTGTTTGTATTTTCCCGACAAAGTTCAAAAGTTGTATCGTTTTTTTGTGTTTTTTTTTAATGATACGAAATATCCAAACATTTTTTAATCTATAAATGCGAAGTCTATACATGCAAAGGAGGCTCGATGGCTGAGTGGTATATTCCTTGGCTTCCGGACCGGGGTTAGAATACTGGTGAAGATTGAGATTTTTACTTTCGGATTCTTTAGGGCGTCTCTGAGTCTAAAGGGTACCTGACATTAGTTGCAGAAAAGTAAAGGCGGTTGTTCCTTGTGCTGGCCACAATACACCCTCGTTAACCGTGGGCCATAGACACAAATTACCTTTACATCATCTGCCCCATAGGTCGGAAGGTCTGAAAGGGGAAACTTTATATTTGACTATAAAAGCAAAGAAGCAACTGCAGTTTGAGCGAAGATACAATCCAGAGAGCTGAAGGGAAAAAAGGTGCCAGATCAGCTGATATAGTACAATTCACAAAAATAGACAAGGAAGTGTCCATATTGTATGTAGTTTGAAATCTTATCAAAGAACGTGTTTACGTCTGGTCTGATTGTTCCAAAGCTTACACTAACTCACTCCGTCTGTTTGGTCAAAATCTTTGATACCTTATTCCTCCCACTTTCTACTTCTCAGACCAATCATTCTTTGTCTATGACAGCACAGGAAGCTATCCAAAAATTAACCAATTAGTTCATTTATTCGTGATAATTAAATTTCGTTTTATATAGAAAAAGGAGATAAATCTTGCAGTATTGAGAGAGACATTGCGGTAATTGTGCAGTTCTTACTCCTCATACAAGCTTTTGTTTTTGTATACGTATTTTGTTTTTTTTTTTATTTCGCTTTGCTTTCTTTTCAGCCCAGGTGATTTATAAATATTTTCTTTTCAGCCCAGGTGATTTATAAATATTTTCTTTTCAGCCCAGGTGATTTATAAATATTTTCTTTTCAGCCCAGGTGATTTATAAATATTTTCTTTTCAGCCCAGGTGATTTATAAATTTCTTATAAAATTTCTTTTCTTCCATGTGGTTCAGCCAACAACGTGAACGCAACATTTGTTGTTGTTTTTTTCAATGAAAGCCTCGGTTTACTTCAGAGCTATCTTGCTATCTGTGGTCAATAGGTCAAGGAGATCTCTTTGTGAGCTCTACCGCTACGCTGGAGGAATGACATGTGAAATAGAAGACCTGCTGACCGGTGATAATGACCACCGATGGTTTCAGCGGATACTCGCCACGCTATCAAGACCTTGACCGCCACCAAAGTTAAATGCCCAAGCGAAGACCCCAAGAGCCTGGAATGTTGATTTAAAGTGGAAAGTTGGGAGGGGGGGGCGCCGAGTGCACTTGGAGGGGTTGGTGGGAGATCTGTCTGCCGTGTACTACAGGGCTAGTCATGCGTGACAATCTACTAGAAAGATCACCAGTACGCATTGGTCGAAGGTCATGGACGCCAGGTTTAGCCACAATTAACACAGATTTCCTAACAAATTACGTAACAACGTCCATTTAGGGCTCAAACATCGTGACACTAGCTAGGCTACAATACAAAACATTTGGAATGCATTCCGAGCCTTTTGAGATGTATGCTTTTGTGGGAACTAGGCAAATAAAGGTTATCCCCTGTTGGGTCATGCTATTATTATTCAATACACTTGACCATTTCAAGTTGAAACACAATGAACTGTTGGACTATTGAATAGTCATTGTGAACCTCTCTGCATGCCTATGGTGACTTGCAAATACACATTAAATATCACCTGCCAACTATGCTATTTCAAGGATATAAGATATATAATTATGTTAAATGTTCCCCTGTGATTCTTTTTAAAATTATCATTATGTATTTTAAATACATAATAAATGATTGGTGTCTGGAAATTTAGGCACCGGAAAATCAGGCACCTATTGACAAGGCGGAAAATTACGCTCTCTTTAATAGCGACCTTAATAGCTAACATAATTTAAAAGTTTTAACGTATATTTTATCCTTAGGCTATGGGCTATTGGTGACGTTATCAAAGTAATAACTATAAAAGATTCTTACTGCATTCTCGTGATACAAAAGAAAAGCTGACAAAACGGGAAAAAAAATGACAATCATGAGAATGTGTGGGGAAAATAACTCCGGATTAAGAGTCATTATATAAAATAGACATCACAGGATTCAGGGGAGGGGAGGTAGTGATGATGCTCTACTCATTGCTTCACCTCCATCACCAACCCCTAAGGTTGACGGATGAGTTTTTGAAACATTTTTTGAGGGTAGAGTCATGGAAGAACTTAACGAACCCACATGAAGCCGTAGAATATATATCACTGGACAGATATCCTTGCGCACTAAACCTCTGAATTCCGCGAAGTCTGTACTTCTAAGAAAGGTGGCATAACTTCCGTGCAGAATGGCATAGACATTTTCAACTATGGCGGATAACGATGAATATGGCGTATCCGGTGTGCAAAAAAAGGAGGAAGTGTTCAGTTCTGTAGTTTAAAGTGTATGATCAATTGTGTACACATTCAAATGTGTACGCTGTAAAATTAAACGACTAAGCTCCTTCGCTTTTAAACACAAACTTATTTGGATAATCTAGTTGGCACCAATTGCCGTTGACATTGCTTAGAGTTGTAAATTGATCGTGACAATCTTCTAAGGACGAGAAGACAAGGATCGCAAAGCGATCAAACAAATACAAATCTACAACGTTAGCGGCCATGCTGTCGTCATCGAGGATGTTGCAGAGGAAAGGGTATAAAAAATAACAATTTAGAACAGAATTTTAAACTTTTTTAACCCTTAAAACGCGTGTGGTAGTTTAGCCTCTCAACATCAGAATGGGGTAGGGCAGTTCCGGATCTCTTCTCAGTCACGTGGGTGTGTTGTTTACATTAATGACCTCATTGATTTCATTGTAATTTAAACATGAAAATAGTCTAGATTCATACATCTTTAAGTAATAAAATGTATGTTACAATAATTCACTAATTTTTATGATTATTTAGTAGGTCTACTAGATCTAGACCAGCACTAAATCTAGATCTACATCTTGGAAGATATTGCCATTATTGCCATGTATAAGACCACAGTCACGTGACTTTTTATAAAGTAGGTCAGAGATTCGGAACTACCTCATTGTAATTCCATTGTGTGTGCACTCATTCTAAAACAGCCTTAAGGGTTAGTGTAAACACAGAAAAAAATCACATATAATGAGGAGGGGGGGGAATATAGATGGGAGCCAAATTCATGAAGAGCAAGATTTTTACTTTGGTGTATCAGGGTGTACAAAATACGAAAGTATTATGAAGGGGTGTATACTATGTGTGCACTTTTCCGTTCAGTGAAATAGAATGTACAAGATCTTTTGCTACTAGAACAAAGCTGTTTTTTTTCATTATTATTTAGTTGGCAACAGTTTAATATTACGTCCTTGACATTGGCTTTACAAAGCTTATAACTGTGAGTGTGGTAAAAGTGTGTACACGTTATATCTCCGACCCCCAATCTCGGATCAAGCTGAAATTTTGCACAATTATTTCTTTTACCTAACAACACAAGAGTCAATTTAAAAAAAAAAAAAAAAAACAATTCCTTAATTATTTTGTTTGGTATCTCGAACAAGGGAAATTAATTGTACTTGACTGAAGTGGCGGTTAAAGCTAAATTAGTCCCCTTTGTAGGTCGACGCTCTAAATTGAAACAATAATAAGTATACTATCTTATCTAGTCTTAAGGAGCTCAATAGCAGAGTGGTTAATTTGTTAGTATGTTGGGTTTTGTTTTTTGTTTGTTTGTTTTTTTATCTAGCTACGTCCGCGTGTCTCTCACAGATTACAATTAAGTCAAAGTCAGGATACTCTGTTTAGACACGACTTGCAGTTATCAAACTTCATATAGAAAGCAGAAATATGATAGGCATTATCTATACTTCTGAATTAGACTATGTCTTAGTAACAATAAAGAATTTAAAAAAAACATAGACCTTGCTTAAAAAACTAAGACAGCAGTAAAAGGGGAAAAGTATCAAGTCTGGTCCATACTACAGACCTAAAACTCAATTTCACTTCATAAGTAGTATACTACTCCATTAAGCAGGTTAATGTCTAGCTTACAACCTATAGCCTGACCATCAAAACAACGGTCCAAACTCTCTGGTCAAACATAAAAAGTATTCAGTCTCGTTACATCAAGCTCAGCAGTCAGACATTCTACGCCCAAGCAGTAAGCTTCATGTCAAGTCTCATTCAAACACAGATGCGTAGTTATAATTGTATTTGAAGTGGTCTTATAAGACGCCAATCAACTAGTCCTTATTGAAATGGCAGGCAATACAAAGCGGAGAAATGGAAGTAGAATCTGGATGATTCATTACCAATACAAAAAACCGATAGTGTCAAGGGGGTGACACTGAATGATACCATCGACAACCACGCGCTTAACTCAAGAGCCACTTGCATTTTTTAAAGTTCGAGGGAGGGGGGGGGGGCTAGCTATAAATATGCATTAAAACCACTTTATTCATTTTGCATTGACCACAATAACTTTCACAATCATCTTGATAATTCGACACGAGTGGCAAAATTAATACATTTAATGAAACAGTCTTAGCGTTATCTTGATATCACCCCCTGCCCCTTATCTCGTATAAGAAACCAAACTATGATACACAATAACAGCAGTTCTAAAAAACATTATTATCGGTAGCTTCTAACGTATATAGCTAAGTGTGTTAACAATGAAATAAATAATATACAAGCAATTTTTTTTTTTAATCCATAAAAAAAGTTTATCTAAAGGGGAAAATCTACACTTACAGCTATGTCTCTCAATAATGTAGAAGTTATTTCCCTTATTCGATAGTCAAAACAAAATAAGTAACTACCAATAATTAAATAACATGTTCAATTATTTAAGAGGAAGAAAACCTACATATTCAGTCAGTCGTATCAGAAGGATTAATTTCCCTTGCTTGTATCAAACAAAATAATTAATTGACTAATAGGGTTTATGTTTTACTGATTCGTGTCTTGTCTTTCTCAAAAAATAATTGTGCAAAGTTTCAACTTGATCCAATAATGGGTGTGGGAGAAATAATGGGTACAAACGTTTTTACCAGACAATGTGAATTGATGTAATTTTTGTAAAAAAAAAAAAACACAGTCGATAGTGTTACAAAGGTACTAGCTTTAAAATGAAAACAGTGTCGTTATTCAGTGTTTGTCAATTGTTCATGTAGACCAGCACTGCTTAAAGAGTTCACCCTCAGTGTAAATCTCTCATTCCCAGCATTCCTTTGCTCCTAAACACTTTTACACACAATCTCTTCTCTTCAGTAGACACTCCAACAGCCAGATAAGTGACTTTATGAGAAACTATTTTACTGGTCGCATTTGAAAAACATATGATGATAGTTTATAAACAACATAGGTTTACACGCATATATATATATATGCTTGTTAAGTATTATTTGAAACCATGGAAGCAACTCGAGAGAGAGAGCTTCTTAATTCTGTATTTTTTTTTTGAGAGCCACTTCTTTAATCTTTGGTCGGCCTACTGTAATTTTTTTTTGTTTCCGAGTTAAGAGTTAAAGAGGTCAGTAGCCGGCCTTGGTTCTAGTATCTGCCTCTCAGATCATACCAGGTTAATGTGCCACAACACTGGTGATGGGTGCGCTGACAAGCTTTAATTCACGCGAGAGAAAAATGTCCACTGCAATTATCGATATATCTATGAGCTTAAAACCTGGTCACACAGAGAAGACAAATGACTTCCCCCCCCCCCCATGACAGATGTTATAAACGCTGATGTCAAATATGAAAAGGTTTCATCATTCCATCATGTGCTTCATTCAAATGCATGCTAGTTATATTAACTCTTTCTCTCCGAACTGACGATACCAGCGTTGATCCCACCAAAATGTGGTAAATAATTACGGAGAGAAAGAGTTAAGGTATCATTGTAACTATCGCGCGGATAATGCAGATCTAGTTCATTTAGTGGTAAATATTCAGGGCGCGCGGCGAGCGCTCTGTCACTAGACCACCCAACGAAATGTTATTTCCTATTACAGGTGCTTGATAGACTCATTCCACTTTTAACGACTCACAACAAAAGTTATTTTTAAATTGAGGACAAGAATAGTCGATGATTCAACCACCCACTTCAAAAAGCCTGTAAGACCTAAATGACCACCCACTTACAAAAGGATCACCAGTGCGCGCACCAGATTTTAAGTATCACCATCTACGTTAAACCAAAGCAATATAATCTCTAGCTTCCTTGAGTATAAGATTACACAGAGAGATGGTGTTGCTGTTTGTCTTCCGTGATGAAAAGCAATATTAAAAATAATAATAATAAAATATATTTTAAAAATCCTTAAAAAAAAAAAAAAAAGCCATTATTTTAATCAACAAAACGAGTTGCTACAAGTTGCTGATAGTATTTACGTTTAGATTACGAATAGATTCAGACAACAACATCAGGCGGACAGTTCATTAAAAGCCTATTTTGTGTTATCGTTTGCTGGTAATTAATGAAAGCCCAAACGTCCTTTGGTCCATCAGAGTTATCTAGATGTAAGTTGTTTTTGTAGTTTCAAAACAATTGTTCTGCAACAAACAGTTTTATTAATTTTTTCTTTCTCTTTTCACATATAATGTAGTAGTAAAAAGTTTCCACCACTTTCCCCCTATTTTGTGTGTGTGTGTGTGACCTAGCCAGGTTGAAACAGCACACATCCACATATATTTATATTTCATCCCAGCCAGGGGCGAACCACATGTGGTAGTAATAGAAAGTATTGCGACCGGAAAGGAAGGGAGGGGGGAAGGGGCAACAAGTGGAACGGGAAGACATGAAAAACAATCCACGTTGAAGAAGGGTGGTGGTGGTGGGGGTGATAGTTAGGCGGGAGTGCGACTCTTGGGCGTGTCTACGTGCAGACAAAGGGGTGAATGGACGCGCCCCGACACTTTGCACAGCTAGAGAAACTAGCCACGGTCAAGGTTAGAAAGTCACGTGCTAAAACAAAAAAAACGGAGCGCGACTAGAAAACTATAGTGGAGAGAAAAATGACTATACCAATGTTGTCTCGGATGAAACACTACAGTCTAACTGTGTGTGTGTGTGTGTGTGTGTGTGTCAATGTGAAATAACGATGATGGTGGTGGTGCTGGTGGTGGCGACGGGGGCCAAGAGGAAATGATAAGATGAGGATGTAGGTACATACAGGAAACCAAGAACCTACTGAGCAGGACATTAGAGTTAAGCCATTTGGCGCAAATCTATGAACCAACCCAAGGTGACTAGTTCCCTTACATCCGAGATGTACCTACAAACAACACTTTCTCAAACACAACTTTGAATAGGAAAACATCGACCAAAAGTATCGAAAGTAGGTGAACAAGTCAAGGGAGCTCATCAATATCAGACGATACAAATAAAAATGTCGGACAAATCATACATTTGAGTAAAAAAAATAAAACGGGTAAGATGATGCAGCAAAGAACATAACAAAAGAACACCCGTATGCCTGTTTTTAAAATAGCGTCCCAAATTTATTTTATTTTATTAGTGTTACGGAGTGTTTGAGCGTGTTTCTAAGGTATACACAAGAAGAGTACATCGACATTTTTTTGGTCTATGTAGGTTGAAGAGTTTCTGATGAAACAATGAGGAGGTCTGTCGTCATTCATTTTAATTCTGGAAGAAAGACGTTAGGCGTACAAGACGTGTATTTTTAATGACCTTAACCTTGTTTAAATAATCATCTCACTTGTATCCCTACATACGGCCTACTTTCAAGTGGAAGTCGTGTCTATTTGTAAATAAAAGTTATATTTTAAGTTGTTTTTTTTTTTAAGTCTGTTCAATTTTCATTTAAGAACTTCATGTGCTAAATGTTTGGACCTACAATCCCAACGACCGAGTATCAACAGTTATCTAAAACTCACACATACGCACACAATGTTCATATATACTTGAAGCCCGTAGGTTAAAAGCTTTCTAACAAAGAAAAATGATCTGTCTGGCAGCACAGAAGACAGGTGTTTGATTTTAAAAGTAATAGACTGACTCCTAAAATTAGAAATATCTTTTTTTTTTTTTTCAAGTTTCATTATTAGATCTAGCTTGTATAGCTATCGTATTTATCGGTATTACGAAACCAAAGACGATCTAGCTCTACTTAGTATAAATAGAAATGTCGCCGTGTTGCAGGATCTACGACGTGATGTCTCACTTCAGCTCGGACTGTAAGCTTACCATACAGGGTAAACAAAAAAAGCCCATCCCATTCTGTTCATCGCTCACTAAAATAACTAGATATGATTGGCAACAAGGAGAACTACAGATCTTTTTTTAGATCTACCATTGACTAGAATCTATGACCAAAAATAAAAAATAGTCAACCAAGTAATTTCTTTTTCAGGGCGTTGGGAGGCTGGGGGGGGGGGGGGCGTTCTATTAGGGATAACATTGTGACACACTGGACATACAGTGCTTACACGAAGATATTGTCTCGCCTGACAATTAATAGAATAGTACCATTTGATAATAGCTTAAAAAAAAATCAATTAAAACTTTAACAATGCTACGGGCTCAGGATTGGAAGAAAATTGGTAATATAATCTGAATACAGTCCTTAGTACTGTTGTATTATTTTTTTATCAAGCGCTGTTTTATTTAGATATGTTAAAGGTAATCGAATCATGCTACAGTTAATGAAATCTGATAATCAGCATCTTTTTATTCATCATTTGGAGGTCTGACCCAACCTGTGCAATATTTTACAACATGTATAAGTAGTCTATTGCAACAATTATTTTATGGTTAAAAACATAACAATTGTGTAATAAGCAGTACCGGTATAGATCTTACAAAAAATAAGTGGAAAAAATCACACTGTTGCTCATCTTGGCCAAGATATATATGCATGAACTTGTATAGTACAAATACAAGAGCTGGGGTACATTAATTTAAGATATTATAATATGCCCTGATGACTGAGTGTTAACAAATGTAGCTACCAAATGAAAGGTATAAAGTTTGAAGAGTTGTGAGTAATGAGAATATTATCTAATTTTGAATGATTAATAATAATAATAATAATAATCTTTATTATCCGTAAGGAAATCAAGTATTAAGTGTGCTACCCAGGGGACATTTTCATCAAGTATATTATAAAAGGAAAAACCTGAGGCTGTCAAAACAGAGCTAAAACTTTTGGTCTTGAAAGAAAATGTATATAACCTAATTATCAGATGATTCCAAATTACTGTCAAACAGAGCTACAACTTTTGGTCTTGAAAGAAAATCTTTATAATCTAATTATCAAATGATTCCAAATTACAACAAGCAAATAAATGTGGGTATTCACAACTATAGCAAGATTTACTCAAGTCAAAGATGTGGCAAGGGGGGGGGGGGCTGCAGGAGTCAAGGAAGTCAGTTCAAGTTTTTTGCTAAACAGCACAGAACATGAATAGCTAGTAGTAGAAGTTGAATGCAGGTAACAAGGTATATATATATACTTATCACAAATGTTATAAGACCACCATGTTAAAACATATATATTTGTATATAACACAGATCCAAAGTCTTATCTTTAGTTTAGCAATCCAGAATATGAATACAGAATAGGGTGAATAGGCTATATATAGTCTTTTAATATAGAGTTAGGATTACTATTTATAATGACCAAACTATGACCCATGATGCTACCTGCTACACAGGCCAGCCCCTTGAAACTTTAGCCACCAGTGCAAGAAATTGGAATATTATTGAAAACAACTAAATATATAATTAATACAGAGTCACATAAAAAGAAATCTTAATCAGATATGACACGGGCCATGGCACCACATGGAAATATAACTTAAATAACTAGATCTAATTATAAAATGGCAGAATTTAAGTGATTGATTAACATGAATGACTAGATTGACCTAGGAACACACATTGGACATAATCATCTTCTTCTTGTAACATCTGTATTGTATAAGATATATTAGATATAATCTACAATACTAGATATAGAATAATAGATCTATATAATAGATCCACTCTAGATTTCAATTAGTCAAAAGTCTAGATAAATCTTGATCTATAGGGTATAGTACCAGTATAGCTATAGTGACTATATAGATCTAGTTAAATCTAGTAAAATCTTGCTATTAGAGTTTATGTAATAGACTCATAATTGTCATAATCTATATCTGTAATCTATATTCTAGTAACACAAAAGTCTTGAAAAGTCAAATATTGAAATAGATCTAGACATGACTGACATGTTGTGACAACTTTTAGGAGACAGTAAACATCATAAGTCATAAGTATTAGTATTACTATGAATACACTGTAATACTCCCGATTGCCATTTGTATTAGAAGTTCAATGACAAAGATTTAATTTCTAGATTGGACCTAGTGGCTAGAGTATGACCTAGAGTCTAGACTCTACTCTCTAGTCTAGATTGATTGATAATAGAATTATATATAGATTTCTAGATCTAGACTCTAGAATATGTTTGTCACTAGATCTATAGTATTCTATAGACTATACTATAGAACTATAGACCTAGGACCTACTAGATCTAGATCTAGATCTAAAATAATCTATATCTATCATGTAGAATTAGATCTAGAACTAGAATCTAGACTCTATATCTACATTGCATCAAATATTAATAGAAGTCAAATCTAGAATAATCTCAAGATCTAGTCTCAAGTCTAGCTAGATTGACCAGGTCTAGATCTCAAGACTCAAGAGATTCTAGATCTAGATTAGATTATAATTCAATTCATTAAAATTTCAAAAAATGAGTAAGTCACAGACAGTAAGTTGAGTAAATCACTAAGTGTAAGGGAGTAAAGTAACTTTAAGTAAACAGTAAGTGATTATTATTATAGTAAATTATACTAAGTCACAGTAAGTGTGCTATGAATATGAAGTTTTAAGAATACTTACATTTTTGGGGCCTCTAACTTTAGTTGTTTAAATTAACTCTTTAGTCCAAAAATAGTACAAAATAATCAAAGAATTCAAAACTTCACAAACTTTTCCGCTATTCTCCCTAGCAAAAATCGTCACAGCGAGGACCCCAGAACTTTGTTTACTAAGGCTACACACAGCCACTGTAGACCCACTCTTTTTTAGGCCAACAGGCGTGAGAAAAATGACAACACACAAGCAAAGTACGACAACTCAAATGTACAATCTGTGTGTAGTTCATGTTTACCTCCCTTGCATACCACTCTGTAACATACGGATTATAATTCAGCACTAGATCTACGTAAATGAAAAAATATATTATGCTCCCTAAATCATTAATTCCACTTTAAAAAAAACTCATTAACTAGATCTAGTATTAGCAATTTTAGGTATTTATTTTTGTTTATCGTCGCCCTTATTTAAAGTATTATACAAATACAACTCCGGCATCGACAAGGGCGGTTGAAAAACTGTTTCATCTTTAATAATTATGGAGGGTGTATAAATTCTATATGCTGTTTAATATAAATTAGAATAAAAATTTTAAATTTTGCTTTAAAACAGAAGTGTTGCTATAAGTTCTATATTTGTATTTATAAACAAGTGAGGGCAAATAGAATTCTATGTGTTGGGTGGTACAAATGTTGAGTTCTTGGATACTTCAACTGCGCGTGCACTTTGGTCGACATTTCATTAACTGGCATTCGTGTGGGAGGGACTGATGTCCAATTTCTACTTCTGTCTATAAGACACATTTTAAAAAAAATGAAACGCAGAATATAAACTTTTTATCTTTGAATGGTGGAGAGTGCCGGAGTTTAGTAAGGGAGAGGTCCTGGGCTGGGATGGACTGGGTGTCAAAATCGCCCCTGGCATCAGATATGTGGCCCAAAAATCGCTTGCCATATGATGAACACCCATTCGTACCTGTCCTTATAAATATGCTAAGCTTGATAATATGCATCGGAAACTTAATATATGCACGAGCAAGTTTCCGTGACGTATTGCATTTGCATATTTGTTGGTAAGTAATATAACATAAAAAAAAATAAAAAGCGTCGATATCTACTACAATCTGTCCCAAATGAGCAATACAGGTATAATCTTTCACCTAAGGACCGGACACAACAGAATGAGACAGCATATGTTCCGAACAGAATGAGACAGCATATGTTCCCAACAGAATGAGACAGCATATGTTCCGAACAGAATGAGACAGCATATGTTCCCAACAGAATGAGACAGCATATGTTCCGAACAGAATGAGACAGCATATGTTCCGAACAGAATGAGACAGCATATGTTCCCAACAGAATGAGACAGCATATGTTCCGAACAGAATGAGACAGCATATGTTCCCAACAGAATGAGACAGCATATGTTCCGAACAGAATGAGACAGCATATGTTCCGAACAGAATGAGACAGCATATGTTCCCAACAGAATCAGACAGCATATGTTCCCAACAGAATGAGACAGCATATGTTCCCAACAGAATGAGACAGCATATGTTCCCAACATAATGAGACAGCATATGTTCCCAACATAATGAGACAGCATATGTTCCCAACAGAATGAGACGGCATATGTTCCCAACAGAATGAGACAGCATATGTTCCGGCAGCTAAAAATGTGGACTATCAAAACTTGCCCTTGTGGAGCAAGGACATCTCTGTTTGTAGTGTATATATATCAAGGTATGTTTGTGTTTCTAGCTAATCACTTTTTTTTGTCTAAGTTGTCTGCTATTTCCAAATTAATTTTTTTTCCACTTGGGTGTGACCCGGTGCGGACCGCACCCCTCGCACCTGCCTAGTGACGCCACTGATTAAAGTATATTATAATTAACTTTATTTTTTTAGTAGGCCTACACATGTCCAAAAAGCAAAGTGTTGAAAATTGGGGCGCAAAGGTTGTCTTTCTTTTATGGACAAAATGTCGGCTGTAAACGTTTGTGTGAGCTATCAGAGGTTCCCCCTTTTAGGAACCCAGCTTACTAAGGGGATGTGATAAAAAAAATTATCTAGCGAAAAACCAAAGGTACTAGTTTGAGACACACTGTTCAACTGCTTCCAATGTTTTTCACACTTCAGATTCAGTCCGTCCATCTCTTCTCATAATTAATTTTTTTTTATCCTGCGATTTCTTACTAGGAAAAATGGTGCAATCTAAAACCAAAGAGAGTTTTTGAAGCACAGAAACACTGAAAAAAAGCTTGACCAATAAATGACTAAAAAAGGGGGGGGGCGGCGAAAATTTTTTGGTCTAGATTCTAAAATATTTTAGATGAATAAGGTTAGCAAAATGTTCAACGGTTTCCGTAATGTGTTAAGTCTTTAAAGTCTAAGTTGATGTTTCTTATTTAATAAACTTACATTTTGATATACGTAACAACCATGGATAAATGACACAATCAATCACATTTGAAAAAGAACAGATACTGTTTTTTTACATTTTCGTAAAAATATTGAGAAACGTTTAGAGACAGATTTTGGGAAGGGGTGACACCCTGAATTTACCGCACCGGGTGACATCGACCCTTGTGACGCCACTGCATTTAATTCTATGACCTTGTACAGGTAAGGGCACAAGGGAACAGATTAATGCAGTTGTGGAAAAAAAAAGGATGTCTATAAATTTGTTAGAAGCAAAAATTGTTAAAATGACATGGAAAGAAAGAAGGAAATAGTCTGAGATGATAATAAAATACTATCATAAATCTAACTTCAGTTTCGAATTTCTATTTTTGGATTACAGTGTACTTTATAGTTCATCCGTTAACGCCGAGACATTTATTTTTTATGGTGTCAGACTCTATGCACTTCACATTAACATTTTTCACATATAATGTATTCACTTAGAGGAACTATTTTTTAAAGCGTATTAGTTATTAAGATGTGTTATTTAACCATGACTGAATACGTTACACAGAACTATTTCTTAATATAATCATATTTTACTGAGCTATTCAATGGGTAATAGAGGTGTTACTATACAAATGTTGTATAGTTTTATAATAACATTTAGTCAGCAGGTACATCATAGAGATATGGACGGAGCTTGCCACCTCGTGGTCTCGGCCTCCGGCCTTCGAATAGTTGGAGGAAATGAAGACGAGGGCTCAATGAGCCGTATTTTATAAAAACGGATGTGATTAAATGATCATCTAGTTGATGGGGGCCTTGTGACAGGGAGGTCGGTAAAGGCCTTCCCAGGGTCAAAGGGTCATAAAAGGGGAATGCTTCGACCTTTTAAGAACACTGCGGCGAAAAAAAAAAGTGAAGCGAAAATAATTCATAAAACACTACTAAATCAATTTTAAAAAATACAAAATCCCAACCTTATAAAATACTCAGAAAGATACAAAGAGAATTACACCTGTAGAGTATATACTAGGTACTGTAGGCTCTATTCATCCATAGTAGGCCTACTTGGTAATGAAGACATTGCCATTATTTAATGCTAGGCCGAACTCGCCAAAGTCCTTGTTCTTCCTAGATGCCAATAGAGCGTGGAAAGGGTTGTTGGAATCAGCCAGGAAAAATAATGACTTAGCAATATTAAAGCAACGTGCAATGGGTGATTCAAAAAGTGCAATAAATGATTACATTATTATTATTATAGCTTTTATACAGTGCTACTTTCATGCTTATAGCATGCTCAGAGCGCTTTTTGGTCCAATCTCATTTGTGGACCTAGGGGGGGGGGGGGTATCTAGGAGTTGGTTTTCCGTGCTGCCTTTAGGCGCTCAGTAAACACAACTCTGCCCGAGTCGGGTGTCGAACCTCGAGCCCCCTTCTAGGTAGCCAAGCCAAGTTTAAGTGCACTTGGCCTCTCGACCACGCTTCCCTACATTACATAATAAAATGAATGATTTGAAAGTACGTAAGTTGAAGACCTAGATGTATAAATGAGTGATTCAAAAGTGCAATGAGCTTGGCTTGCATATGGGATGAGAGATATGCCTTTATCTTTGTGTCTTTCTGAGTATTTTATTAAATTTTGTGTTTGTATTTGAAGATTATGGTTTAGAGTTTTATGTATAATTGCTAATATACTTTTGAGTCTTCTCTCCTGAAAGCTTTCTAAATTTAATGATTTTACTAAAGGTGTTACTCTAGTCAAATGTGAATATTCGTTGGTTAAGAATCTCATAGCTCTATTTTGTGTCTGCTCCAGTTTCTTAATACTTTCTTGAGTTAAGGGGTCCCAAACAGAGGATGCAAATTCTATTATTGGCCTAACCAAGGTTAAATAACATTTTAGTTTTATGTTCTTATTTAATATATAAAAATTTCTTTCAATAAACCATATTTTTTTTTGATAGTTTCATCAATATGTGGATTCCATGACAGTTTCTCATTATTATAACATTTATTATAACACCTAGGTATTTTGTTTTTTTAGTCAGTGTTACTAGTTTACCATGAATAGGATAAAGTGGATTTTTTTTTTGTTACTCTTAATAACTGAAATTTTTTTATGGGTGGAAAGACATGCTCCAATTTGAGTCCCATTTCTGTAATTCATCTAATTCTCTTTGTAAAATTTCTGTATCTTGTGTTTTTTTTATAGCTCTATATATTATGCAATCGTCTGCAAATAATCTGTCTAAACTAATGCAATTTGGTAAGGGTATTATGTTTGTCTAAGTGGTTTATAATGTTCCTACATATTATGTGTTCTATGATTTTAATTGTGATGCTGGTAAGTGATACTGGTCTGTAGTTTCCTGGGTCAGGAAAATTAAATTAGCTTCTTTCCAGTCCATTGGTACTCTGCCCTGGTTAAGAGATGCCTGAAAAAGTATTTTAAACACTGCTGCTAGCTGATTGCTTAGTTCTTTGAGTAATCTAGCTGGAATACCATCAGATCCAGATGTTTTATTCGGTTTGATGTTGGCTAATAGTTTTTGAATTCCCTTTTCTTGTACTTCTATATCTCTTATGTTGTCTACTTGGTTGGCTAATGTCTTTTTCTGATAAGAATGTTTTTTGAAAGTTTAATGCAGCTTGGTGTAGTTGTGTTAGGTTGCATTTGTTCCAGAGTAAGATTTTTCTTTTGGTTTTGTATTGGCTACTGCTTTTATCTGTGTATTTTAAGGATATCATGGTCTGGTAGACCAGGGATAATATCATAATCTACTACTAATCCAGGTCTGTTCGTTAAGAAGAGATCTAATGTGTTATTTAATCTAGTTGTTTTTAAATAATTTAATTCATGATACGGTTGTGTAAAGTTTCCATCAAAGCTCATATATATCCTTAATTTTTGGTGTTTATCTATGGTTAGTGCCTGCAGACTCATAACACATGAACAAAAGTCACCTATTATCCAAAAAAACTGCATTTTTCTTTTGATTGCATAGTTCTTGCATATTGTATTTAATTTAGCTTTCTCAATATATGATCGCTTTCTTTAAATGTATACAAAATGTTCACTCAGGGCTCAAGTCCTTCAAGGGGACCAATTCAACTTATTCTACCAGATCTGTCAAGTACGATTTGTTTCCCTTTTTTTTTCAAGATATCAAAATAAAATAATTAATTACCAATAGTTTTTTTTTTTAAATTAAATTGATTCTTGTTTTAACAGGGAAAAGAAATAATTGTTGGAAATTTCAGCTTGATCTGAGATCGGGTGAGGAGGAAATAACGTGTACAAACATTTTACCAGACAGACAGACAGAGTGAGTTAATATAAGCTTTGTAAAACAAACAAAAAACAAAAATCGAACCCCTAATGGAAGGCTACCATTCTCCGCAGAGATTCTAACTGAAAACGAAAGTTAGAGCGCTAAACGTTTGAGATCTCTAGTTCAGTGACATTATATCTAGCAAGCGCGTGTTTCTGATGTAACCACGCGGAAAGAAGGCTTTGTTTCTGTATGCTGAAGAGTTTCTGATGAAACCACGACGTGGTCTTGCGTAGTTCGAGTTAATAAATACTGGTGTAAAAGTTGAAAAGTTGGAAGACTAGAAATAGACGTGAGACAGAAAAGACGTGTATTTATTTTTTACAAAGGTTATATCAACTCACTCTGTCTTTCTTGTAACAAATGTGTACACCTTATTTCTTCAACACCTATTTTCGGATAAAATTGAAACTTTGCACAAATATTCAGTGGTATAGACAAGACATGAATTATTGTAAAAAAAAATTAACCAATTAGTCAATTAACTACTGGCAGGGCAGGTCCTACGGATTGCGGTGCCCTATGCGAAACGGATTGCGCGAAACGGATTGCGCGGGACCTCGTCTGGGTAGGGATAAGGATAATAAGTGAAAATTAAGATTTTTTGTTAGAAAATAAATTCGTCTTTGCATTTTTTTCGTACTTTACTAAGTGCAAAATCACGATCAAATTAACTTTACGAGCCATCTACAATAGAAGGTAGATTTCCAACATAAATCCGATAAACATTCAGATCTGCCTTTTAGATTAACTATCGACTAGCAAAATATCGCTTTTGATTTTGTTTAAGAGATCGAGATAGATTTAGATCTATATTTAAATGCCATTGACTATTACAGTAAATTAAGAATTATAACTTACTGTTTTGGTTAAAATTCGCCCTATTATTTTTATTAAATGAAAGATGACAAATAACGTTTTTTTTTATCGCGATAGGATTGACGTTTTCCAAATTGAATGACACCCGAAATTACATTTTTTTTCTATTTTTCAGAACTTTTTTTAAAGTTTTCAGGATAATTTTAATAATTTCAGGAGATTTTCATGACTTTTTTTGTATACTTTGCAATTTCATGAAATTTCCAGGATCTCCTGGAAAATCAGAAGACTGCGGAAACCTTGTTATAAGTTAAATGGTTTAATTTTAAATTTACAATTAGAGTTAGCGCGAGGCCTATGAAAGTGCGGGGCCCACTGCGGCCGCATAGGTTGCAGTGCCCTAAGACCGGCCCTGACTACTGGTTATTATTTTTATATAATACCGAAAAGGGAAATAAGAGCCTCCGATCGGGCCCTAACACAGGACTCAAAACATTTTTTTTAGAGAAGAAATAGGGAAACGTGTCCTCAATGTTGTTGGAGTGCACTAGATTTTTTAAAAATAAATTGCGTAATTTTAGTTTTTTTCGCTGTTTATTTTTTTTAAATATTTCATTTGGGGACACCAAATTCACTTCGCCTCGGGCTCGAATAATTCTAAGGCGGGCCCTGAATCAGCATGCGAGCGAACAAGAACTTAGAAATATTCAAACCAATAGGCTTACAGTTGTTGTAGGTCTAGATACTTAGAGTTGAATGTCAAATCTTAACGTCTACTTACTTTGCCTCTACTGTGGACATTCTGACAAGACGTCTCAAGTTATCCAAACTGACAAGACGTCACAAGTTATCCAACTGACAAGACGTCTCAAGTTATCCAAACTGACAAGACGTCTCAAGTTATCCAACTGACAAGACGTCCCAAGTTATCCAAACTGACAAGACGTCCCAAGTTATCCAACTGACAAGACGTCCCAAGTTATCCAACTGACAAGACGTCCCAAGTTATCCAACTGACAAGACGTCTCAAGTTATCCAAAGGGACAAAACGTCCCAAGTTATCCAACTGACAAGACGTCTCAAGTTATCCAAACTGACAAAACGTCCCAAGTTATCCAAACTGACAAGACGTCCCAAGTTATCCAACTGACAAGACGTCCCAAGTTATCCAACTGACAAGACGTCCCAAGTTATCCAACTGACAAGACGTCTCAAGTTATCCAAACTGACAAAACGGTCAAGTTATCCAACTGACAAGACGTCCCAAGTTATCCAAACTGATATTTCACAATTTCACATTTAAACTTAAATATCTTTGAAAAAAACAAACACTTCACTTCCAGTATTTGTATCCATCACAAGATCCATCAGTATTAATCCCTAACATATTCGACTGCGCTGCTTTCGATAAATAAATTATCCACACAATGAGAAATTAATCTAGTCAGCAATACTGATATCAGAAAGGGAGTGTTGTTTTTTTTTGTCAAACGCTTTTATAGCATTTACTAATCCACATTTTTCCTTAAAAAAAGCTAATCTATTAATCTATATTTAGATCATATATCATATTTTTTTTTCTTGGTAATAGACAATATCTCGAATTTCCCATAATACCTTTTCTTTCTGGCTAGTGGAGCTATTCTTGGATTTCTTGAACCTGGTGACGTAGTCCTGTACAATAAAATATAAAAAAGAGAAAGTTAGGTTTCCTCCCATTGTTAGTAATGTTATCTGTAATTCACATAATTCTCTTTGTAAAATTTGCATATCATTTGTGTCGTTTTATTTATTGTTCTATATATTATGTAAATTGTTGAAATGGTACATTCGAGCTAATGCAAATTAGGTTGGCCGTTTATGTCAAAGCCAGTGCTTTTCAAACCCTGTTATACATTCCACGTGGTGAAGTGATGTTTTTTTTACTTTCCATGAATCGATGGATGAACTTTACGTTCCCCCCCCCCTCTTTTTTATCTGACAAGAATCAATAAAATAAAAATTAATTAACTATTGGAATTAATTATTATGCCTGGTATCATGAGCAAGGGAAAGAAATCGTACTTGACAGATGTGGTGGTATAAGATGAATTAGTCCCCTTGAGGGCTCCTGAGCCCTGAGTGAACTTTTTTTCATGAACTTAAAAAAAAAAGATCATTCACCAAGATAATTCCTTCTTCCCTCCCCCTTCCACAACTGGTCCAGATAAGATCAAAGCGAACTGACAAAGCTAAAAGCTAAACACAAACAATTGGTAAAAATATTTCTAATGGTACAAATTTATTATGTCTAGTTTTAATATTCTTATAGTACAAAAAAAGTGATACTAAATAGAAGCTTTGTTTTTTAAAAACAGTATTTTTAAAAAGTTTGTCTTGTTTTTATATTATCAATTATTTACAATGAAAACAATTTTATAATAAATAATTCCTTAATATTTAAATTTTAAGAGCTCAACATTACTTTAAAGTCTTCGTTAAAATGATTATAATTGCTTTTTCCTCAGAAGAATATAGTTCAACACAAACATTTCGTTGACGGTGATTCTTCAGTTAAACTGGTCATCACCGAGTGGTAGATGTAAGCTTATGCCATTTTAAAAAATCTCTTAAAGAAAAATACCGCTGAAGGAACGTATAACATTTTGTTAATACGAAGGAAAGAAAAGAGAGTAATACAAACAGAAACAGCAACAGGAGAAAAGAGAGTAATAAAAACAGAAACAGCAACAGAAGAAAAGAGAGTAATAAAAACAGAAACAGCAACAGAAGAAAAGAGAGTAATAAAAACAGAAACAGCAAGAAAAGAAAAGAGAGTAATAAAAACAGAAACAGCAACAGAAAAAAAGAGAGTAATAAAAATAGAAACAGCAACAGAAGAAAAGAGAGTAATAAAAACAGAAACAGCAACAGAAGAAAAGAGAGTAATAAAAAAAAACAGCAACAGAAGAAAAGAGAGTACTAAAAAACAGAAACAGCAACAGAAGAAAAGAGAGTAATAAAAAAAAACAGCAACAGAAGAAAAGAGAGTAATAAAAAAAAACAGCAACAGAAGAAAAGATAGTAATAAAAACAGAAACAGCAACAGGAGAAAAGAGAGTAATAAAAACAGAAACAGCAAGAAAAGAAAAGAGAGTAATAAAAACAGAAACAGCAACAGGAGAAAAGAGAGTAATAAAAACAGAAACAGCAACAGGAGAAAAGAGAGTAATGAAAACAGAAACAGCAACAGGAGAAAAGAGAGTAATAAAAACAGAAACAGCAACAGAAGAAAAGAGAGTAATAAAAACAGAAACAGTAAAAGAAGAAAAGAGAGTAATAAAAACAGAAACAGCAACAGAAGAAAAGAGAGTAATAAAAACAGAAACAGCAAGAAAAGAAAAGAGAGTACTAAAAACAGAAACAGCAACAGAAGAAAAGAGAGTAATAAAAACAGAAACAGCAACAGGAGAAAAGAGAGTAATAAAAACAGAAACAGCAAAAGAAGAAACGAGAGTAATACAAACAGAAACAGCAACAGGAGAAAAGAGAGTAATAAAAACAAAAACAGCAAGAGAACAAAAGAGAGTAATAAAAACAGAAACAGCAAAAGAAGAAACGAGAGTAATACAAACAGAAACAGCAACAGGAGAAAAGAGAGTAATAAAAACAGAAACAGCAAAAAAAGAAACGAGAGTAATACAAACAGAAACAGCAACAGGAGAAAAGAGAGTAATAAAAACAAAAACAGCAAGAGAACAAAAGAGAGTAATAAAAACAGAAACAGCAAAAGAAGAAACGAGAGTAATACAAACAGAAACAGCAACAGGAGAAAAGAGAGTAATAAAAATAAAAACAGCAAGAGAACAAAAGAGAGTAATAAAAACAGAAACAGCAAAAGAAGAAACGAGAGTAATAAAAACAGAAACAGCAAAAGAAGAAACGAGAGTAATAAAAACAGAAACAGCAACAGGAGAAAAGAGAGTAATAAAAACAGAAACAGCAACAGAAGAAAAGAGAGTAATAAAAACAGAAACAGTAAAAGAAGAAAAGAGAGTAATAAAAACAGAAACAGCAACAGAAGAAAAGAGAGTAATAAAAACAGAAACAGCAACAGAAGAAAAGAGAGTAATAAAAACAGAAACAGCAACAGGAGAAAAGAGAGTAATAAAAACAGAAACAGCAAAAGAAGAAACGAGAGTAATACAAACAGAAACAGCAACAGGAGAAAAGAGAGTAATAAAAACAAAAACAGCAAGAGAACAAAAGAGAGTAATAAAAACAGAAAAAACAAAAGAAGAAACGAGAGTAATACAAACAGAAACAGCAACAGGAGAAAAGAGAGTAATAAAAACAGAAACAGCAAAAAAAGAAACGAGAGTAATACAAACAGAAACAGCAACAGGAGAAAAGAGAGTAATAAAAACAAAAACAGCAAGAGAACAAAAGAGAGTAATAAAAACAGAAACAGCAAAAGAAGAAACGAGAGTAATACAAACAGAAACAGCAACAGGAGAAAAGAGAGTAATAAAAATAAAAACAGCAAGAGAACAAAAGAGAGTAATAAAAACAGAAACAGCAAAAGAAGAAACGAGAGTAATAAAAACAGAAACAGCAAAAGAAGAAACGAGAGTAATAAAAACAGAAACAGCAACAGGAGAAAAGAGAGTAATAAAAACAGAAACAGCAACAGGAGAAAAGAGAGTAATAAAACAGAAACAGCAACAAAAGAAACGAGAGTAATAAAAACAGAAACAGTAAGAGAAGAAACGAGAGTAATAAAAACAGAAACAGCAAGAGAAGAAAAGAGAGTAATAAAACAGAAACAGCAACAAAAGAAACGAGAGTAATAAAAACAGAAACAGTAAGAGAAGAAACGAGAGTAATAAAAACAGAAACAGCAAGAGAAGAAAAGAGAGTAATAAAAATAGAAACAGCAAGAGAAGAAACGAGAGTAATAAAAACAGAAACAGCAAGAGAAGAAACGAGAGTAATAAAAACAGAAACAGCAAGAGAAGAAACGAGAGTAATAAAAACAGAAACAGCAAGAGAAGAAACGAGAGTAATAAAAACAGAAACAGCAAGAGAAGAAAAGAGAGTAATAAAAACAGAAACAGCAAGAGAAGAAACGAGAGTAATAAAAACAGAAACAGCAAGAGAAGAATAGAGAGTAATAAAAACAGAACCAGCAATAGGAGAAAAGAGAGTAATAAAAACAGAAACAGCAACAGGAGAAAATAGAGTAATAAAAACAGAAACAGCAAGAGAAGAAAAGAGAGTATTAAAAACGGAAACAGCAACAGACGAAACGAGAGTAATAAAAAACAGCATAGGAAAAATAAAGAAGCACGAAATAGTTAAACTTTTATGAACAGTGACTAAAACAATTAACACAGGCTCAATCTCAACCAGTACGAACCTCTGCTGTACCAGCGCAACTATATTGAACATTTGATCACATGATTTCAATTTCCTATATTTCGCTTGCAAATTCATAGAGACTGGAGCGTGGGTGGAAACAAATTTCATGATTTTCCTAGAAATTTCATATTTCATGTATCACTTTGGGAAAAGAATAAGGCTATTAGCTAATTGGCCACAATTAATTTTTTTTTTGAAATATTATCTTCCAAAAATAAATTGATTCTTGAAAATCTTTATCTTGAATAGACACGTCAGCGGGTTTTTTTCCGCATGTGGACTTTATTCATTAACGTGTTTAATGACGTTGATATATATATATTTCGATGTTTAGTTACTAGATCTAGATCTAAACATTAAATTTTATGTTACATAGGTTAGGGCTGAAAAAACAACAACTTTACTTTTTACTACTTTATATAACAACGCCTTGCTGCAGCTTTTTAAAAGTTTCTACGAACATTTTTGTGTAGTGTTAGAGATTTCCATGTCCAAGTCTGGTAATAGGTAGAATATATGCATGTCGTCTGGATCTATAGTCCTATTATTTGAATTTCATAAACTATTGGTAGATTTATACTATCGCCTACCCATATTAATTTTCGGGGGAGGCGGGGGGGTGGGGAACTAGAGGAGGGGTAAAAATGTTTCCTTTTTTTGTTTAAAATATATAATTCATTAACCATTGACCGAAAGATAATCGCTCTTACAAAGGTTGGTCAGCTGTATAAAAGAGGAATTGTCTGTTTGTTTCGAGTACTTTTCTTTTTAATAAAAAAAAATATTTTACTTGTCTTGGCACATTTGATATTACTGTTACTGTTACTAAAAGAGTAAAGCATAACAATTAGATAGAAAAACAACAAAAAATGTTCTTTCTGCTACATATAAATTATTACGTGAACATATATCCACATTCAAAGCATACCATCCCTCATCAACGAACTACGATACATGTTTTTTTTTTTTTTTTTTATAAGTGACAAAACTAATTTCGTGTTGATCTTCTTGGTTTACAGACATGAACAAAATAGTTTTATGTGATGTCGTGATGCCTCATTGTCTAAACCTTGAACATTCGCAAAAGAAGTTTGCGTGTCTTTAACCGAGACTAATCGTCTTAATCGACCTGAACACTGACCTACAGCGTCGCAATCACTGGACAGCTTTAACTCTTTCTCTCCGTTATTATTTACCACATTCTGGGTGGAATCAACGTTGGGATCGTCAGTTAGGAGAGAAAGAGTTAAACCAATAGCCTGTCGCTGTGCTTTATTTTTTGTAAAAAAAAAAAAAAAAAAAATAGGTGTCGGTACTCAGTGATGGTGCGTACCGGTGCGTACCGTCACACAAAAAAAGCACTGGCTTGTTGTCACGTCGCAGGTCTGTACGTGGCAACGAGTTATTGGTCTCCACTGCCCACAGGTTGCGACGTTGCAGGTCAGTGTAGAGGCCTTCTATAACCAATGCTCTCGCTTGAACACTGTCAAGAAAAAAAAATTGCTTGAATCGTTTGCCTTTGGGGGTGGGTGGGGGGATAGAGGAAAGCGCTAGAGGGAAGAGGAAGAGGCTTGAAAGATAAACTTCCAGCTTTGCTAATGTTCAAGGGTACTTAACTCTGTAAACTTGACGAGACATCTACGCCCGGTAACGTTACCTGAGAGGATGCTAAGGTGAAATGGAGGTATGTGATCGTATGTGTGCGTGTGTGTGTGTCTTTTTTTTTTTTTGGGGGGGGGGAGGGGGATAGTGCTTCAAAGAGAACATCGACACTTGGGAAGGGCGGGTCTTTAGGGCCACTTATCCGAAGGAGGCTGTAATGGCTCCATGTGGAGTTGATCAGTGATGGGACAAAAAAAATGCACCCAGCCTGATGAATAATTAATGGACGCTGGATTACACAAGATGTAGCTGTACTCAAAGGGCGTGATGGCTGAGTTGTCAAGCGCTTGGTTTCCGAAACGAACGGGTCTCGAGTTCCAATCACTGTGACGACTGGAATTCTGACCAAATGGTTTTTAGGACACTTCCTGAGTCCACCCAACTCTTGCGAGTACATGACAAACTCTAGGGAAGAAAAGATTGTCGTGCTGGCCACATTACACCCTCGTAAATCACCTGTAATAGAAACAGATTAGCTTTAGATCAGGCATGTCAAACTCATTGAGATGTATGGGCCACTTAAAAAACTTAATATGACCTGAGGGGCTGCAGCAAAAAATCATTTGCAAAACAGTCTACTAGTTTAATGTAAATTAGAAAAAATACAACAGAATAAAAAAATTAATGGAATACCTGTCCCTCAGTAAGCTTTTCTTTTTTGAAGAACAATTAAATAATTTTAAATGACTATGATTACGCATTATTTTCTCTGTCCTGATGCTGGACATCTTTTCTTGGATACAAGTTTATTAATGTCAAGTTGATTTTTTTTTTGCCACTGACACTTTCATCACTGATGACAAAGATAATCTCATAAAATTATTCCCTAAATGATTTGATATGGCTTGCAATTATACATGTAAATACATTCTATATGAAAACTCATTGTCAAAACACAAATACACTATAAGAAAGAGAGAGAAAGAGAGAAGGAGAGAAAGAGAAGGAGAGAAAGAGAAGGATAGAAAGAGAAGGAGAGAAAGAGAAGGAGAGAAAGAAGGAGAGAAGTAAAGAAGAGAAGGAGAGAGAAGGAGAGAGAGAAGGAGAGAGAGAGTAGGAGAGAGAGAGAAGGAGAGAGAGAGAAGGAGAGAGAGAAGGAGAGAAAGATGAGTGAGAAAAGGAGAGAGGGAGAGAGAGAAATTGTAGATACAGAAGGGGAGAGAGAAGGAGAGAAAAATGAGAAAAAGAAGTAGAGAAAAGGGAAGAAAAAAAGGAGAGAGAGAGAGAGAGAGAAGGAGACAAAATGTAGAGAGAAAGGAGAGAAAGAGAAGGGGAGAGAAAGGAGGAAAAAGAGAAGAAAGAGATGAAAAGACTGGGAGAGAAGGAGTTGCAGAGAGAAGGGAAAAAAGAGGAGAGAAAGAAGGGGAGAAAGAGAGAGAGAAAGAGAGAAAAGATGGAGAGAGAGAGCGAAGGAGAAAAAGAGAGGAAGAGAGAATGAGAGATAAAGATACCTTATTGTTACAATTTCTAAGATAAGAGACATGAAATTCGTCATCTAGTATTCGTCTTTTTTTTCCAGCTTGCAAAACAATGAAGTCTTTCAACACGGAGCCTTTGAGACCATGTACTAATAGCGAAACAAAGGACACTGTTTAGAACTTGTAAAACAAGCGAAACGATTTCATACCAAAGTTTAAAACAAACAAAATGTAGTTAACTCTTTCTCTCCGTTATTGTTTACTACATTCTGGTGGAATCAACGTTGGTACCGTCAGTTAGGAGACAAAGAGTTAAACTGTGTACGTAGCGAGGTACATGTTCTAGATCACACTAGGTTTTACTTTATTTATATTGCACCCCCCTGATGCAGCAAAATTGCAGCTTTTCACACGGGAAGATGGAGAAAGATTCGGGAGTCAACCCTGAGGAGAAATTAGGAGCCGGCCAACCCTAGGCATCTTGCAGCAGACAGTTCTAGGCCCTGGTTACGCCCTGGTAGAGCAGGCTTCAAAATGGAAGAGCCCTTGAGGCTGCTGATCCCAAATTGTATCGGCAATGGACCTCATTCACCAATCGTAAACAAACAACATTTAATCACCTGATCTTATTGAGAAAAAAAAAAGAAACAAACGGTCACGTGACAACCATCATGAATTAAACATGAGATCGTAAATTACATAGAAGAGATAGAGCACCACGTGGCTAAATGTTGTTTATTTACGATTGGTGAATGAGGTACATTCTCATTCCTTTGGACACATCAGATACATGAAGAAAGGGGGGGGGGCACTATGGGCTGTACCGTTTTGACCCAGTTATTCGTCCCGTTAACCCATTGGACCATACGGTTGATATGCATCATGCAGATAGACAGAGGCATGGTAATTTACTTTGGAGTATATTTGTTGACTTCGAAGTCTATAAAAAATAGGATATAAGTGCTGTAGATTAAGGTTTATTTACTTTTAATTATAATGGGAAGAAAAAACAACAACGAATAATCGAAGTGATCCAAGCATATTTAGAATATTTTTATTTGCCTTTATAATCTCCCCTTGGACTTGGAGAGCTAAATAGATTTAGTAGAAAAGTCAGAAAGTGAATTTTTGTATTAACTCTTTCTCTCCATAATTATTTACCACATTCTGTTGGAATCAACGCTGGTATCGTCAGTTAGGAGAGAAAGAGTTAAAAATAGGCGGAGGTTGAATTCGAAGACACTAAATTTAAAAAGCCTTTAGGACAGAAGACTCAAAAGTAAAGTAGCAATTATACATTAAACAATGAACCATAATCTTCAAATGCAAAAACAAAATCTAATAAAATGCTCAGAAAGACACAAAGATAAAGGCACATTCCTCGTTCCATATGCTAGGACAAATTTATACAAATGCTCCTTCTTCCCTAGTGCTATTAGAGCATGGAGTGGGTTGCCAGAGGATTTAGGTCATTGGTTAATATCCATGACTAAATGCATGACACGTAGGACGTAATTATCTTCTTTTTTTGAAGTAACGTCTGTGTTATATAAGATAAGATCTAGAAAATTATAAATCTATTTCAATGTCTATATCTGTGGTGGAGGATTAAATTCTAAACATATTAACATATGTGAAGGGTTTAAACAAAGATACTGGTTTAACAGCCCTATGAATAATATGTCCCTCACCTAAAAGAAAAAAAAAAAACAATCGTATCTGGTTGTATAAGTGGTACAGTTCAAGCTGTAAGTCTTAACACAGCACATTTGTGAACTCGGGCTAAGGTTGATAAAATAAGGCTGTTGGTTCAAGGGAAACAACTGTTTAAATGTTTTGTTTCTGCGTTATTTTTTATTATTACCTACCTTGCACAATTATAATTCAAATGTCTTTATTAAGAATACAAATTTAGAATGATAATTCATTTATTTTGGTGAAGTAAAAAAAATAATTATACTTTTTTTTTTTTTAATTACAACTTTTATATTTTCCATTACGTTGTCAGCGCTTGTTGTGTAGAGTTATCCACCAGGAAGTAGTCTCACCGTGTCGATTGTGACATTGGAACTCTCATGTTCTCCCGATAGAGACACATCTCAAATTCAACAGGCTGAACTCCAAACTTAAAATTCCTGGTATCCTTATCATATCTCTTTAAGATTGTATGACACCTTTATCTTCACTCGAGCTAATATCCCATGTCTGCTCCTTACTTACTAAACAAACTTGGCAGTCACCATGCACAGTCTTTCTAGTAAGGCAGCGATGCCCAAACGAATACCTGCAGATCATTTCGGCCCGTGACTTGGCCAACCTCCCCCCCCATCCCACGAGTGTTTTGCTCACAGTGCACTTCGACCTGGCCGGCCTTTTGTAATTCGAGGCCCTAGGTGTAGTGAAGAAATAGGAAAAAAAAATAAATTAAGGCTAAAAATACACAATGAATTAAAGGCCTTCCTTGTATCTATTTCTAAATCAACAAAAAAAAAGGCTAAATTCATATGGAGTCGATAGTGAGAAGGCACTTCATGAACGACTGATGATTGCTAGACTAGAAATAACGTTTCGACGTTTCAACAAAATGGAAGAAAAAAAAGGGTTGCTTGAATCAGTCAGGAAATCCAACGACTTAGCAGAGTTAAAGTCATTGATGCATGACTAGATTGACACATGAGATGCACAGGACGTAATTCTCTTCTTTTTTTTTTTGAAGCAACGTCTGTAATATATAAGATAAGATAATATTTAGTCTGACAAGTAGGTCTAGATCTAAGGGCGGCTGCTTAGATTTACTATTCCTATGGCCGGCCTTGACCATGAGGCCTCAGAGACTCTGTCCTTTGGGCTTCGACGACCTGTTATGTGCGTGGTGTTGCGGCCAGCAACACGATTTGTTGGAAATGTATGTAGCTCTCAAATCGGACTACGTAGCTTTGGAAGACTGGTCTTGGACTGCGACATAAGATCAGATCTATACTGATTTTATCAGCAAAAAATGGGCAGCAAGGATTACGATTACTATGAAAACTGTCCTCATTTAATGTTAGCGAAAAGGTTGTGGCTATGTTTTATCAAGCTCACATCTGCAATATTTTAAGTCTCAATATCACTGCCTGGTATGGCAATCTGAGCATTAAAAATAAAAATAAACTTTATAGAATCATAAATGCTGCTGGTAAAATCATTGACAAAAAACAAACCCCATTTGGGCAGCTGTTTGAGACAAACATCTATAAAAAAAAGCTAACATGATCCTCGAAATAAAGAATCACCCTTTGTGTCAGGATTTTGTGATTTTTACCATCACAAAGGAGATACAAGACACCGATAGCAAAGACAAACAGACACAAACACTCTTTTGTTCCCCTGGCAATCAAATCATTACATAGGAACAATCTGATATAAATTTTCACATGTGATTGAGTCTGGTGTGAATGTACATTTTGGTTTCTTATAGTTATAATGTTTTTTGTTTGGTGTAATGCACAAATTGTAAGACAAATTTCCATACGGACAATAAAGATTATTATTATTATTATTTTAAACTTTTATATAGAGGAAATGTTGCATTAAGCGTGCTATCTTGCAGAAATTGGTTTGTGATTCGATTCAGGTACATTTGCACTGAGGTGCGGTGGCCGAGCGGTAGGGTGCTTGGGCCCCGGGTTCGAGTCCTGGTAAACACTGGGATTTCGGGATCTTTGAGCGGCTCTGGGTTCGCCTAGCTCTAGTGGGTACCTGACATTGGTTGGGGAAAAGTAAGGGCGGTTGGTTCATCGAAGGTCAGAGAAGCGGGTGACCTTCACATCATATGCCTTATAGACCAGAAGTTTGAAAGAGGAGCTTTACTTCTTTTATCTTTCGCCCTACTGTAAACAGAAGGGATTCAAAAAGTTAACACAGTGATCTTCTGGCTTCCGCAGATAACAAAACCTCAAACTTAACACTAATAAATAAAGTATACGGTAACTAAATTACAGTTTTCGTACGTGACTTTAATAATTCTCATGGATGCAAACAGTACTTATAGCATCTAGACTCTATATGGGCGTAGCCCGAAATAAATCCCCCCACCCCCTTTTACGCATGAGAAATTAGTTGGATGTTTTTTTTTTGCCTTATATTTTATGGGTTTACCCGTTAAGCCGATACATTCATATCTATTACAAACGAAAGAAGCACGAGTTGAAAAGGATATAAAAGTACAATTAAAACGGGTTTACACGATTTATTAAACGAATAGGATTTTAAAGTACGTAAGGACGTCTACATTCGCAGATATATGGAACGAGTTCATGTAAAACTGCTTTTGAAACACTAATTTGAAGGTTAATTTTTACTAAATAACGAAACCAATACCAATGGAAGTTTCAAAGTTGTACCATCTTTCTGCCAATGAAAAAGTAACTACAGTTACCAAATTCTGTAAGCGTAGCCAACGGGGGTGGGGGAGGGGGTAATTGAGGTAACCTTTCCATCTCTAATAAAAACTAAAGTTAAACTACAATCACCACCATGAACTGTAAGGCTAAATCCCCCATCAACAACAAAAATAAAATAAAAAAGTAAAACATAACTATTGTCACCGAATTTTATGAGCGTAGGGGGTTTTGAAAGAAGAAATAGAAAGAAAAAATTATCTTCTCTTTGAAATAACGTCTGTCATTTATCTTCTTATACATTACAGACGTTATTTCAAACAAGAAGATAATTAAGTCCTACCCGTGTCATGCGTTCATCTTGTCATGCATGTTAACCAATGACGTAAACTCTGCCAAGTCGTTGATTTGACTGGCTGATTCAGGCAACCCATTACATTCTCTAATGGCTTTGGGAAGAAAGCGCACTTGTACGAATTTGTTCTAGCGTATGGAATAAGAAATGTGCCTTTATCTTTGTGTCTTTCTGTGCATTTCATCAGGTTTCGTTTTTCTACTTGTAAGTTATGGTTTAGTTTTGTATGTATTAGAGCTACTTTATTTTTTATTCTTTTGTCCTGAAGTGTCTCTAAGTTTAGTGATTTTTTTTAAATGGTGTTACTCTAATCAAATTGGAGTATTCGTTGGCTTTTATAAATCTCACTGTTCTATTTTGTATTCTAGTTTCCTTTACGTTCTCTCGAGGGATCTCAAACAGATGGATGCATATTGTAATAACTAACGTTAGGCCTGAATAGCATTTAACTTTTATGTTCCTGTTTCATTTGTAAACATTTCTTTTAAGAAAAAAAAACACACTATGTTTTGCTTGATTTTTAAAATAATTTCATCAATATGGTGATTCCATTTATAAGATAAAAACTAGATTGTGCAATGTTAATAAAATTACTCTTTGCAATTTCTTATGTTATCTTATCTTATAAAATATAGACGTAAAAAAAAAAAAGATGATTACGTCCTACGCATCATGCATATAGTCATGCATGTCAACCAATGACCTAAATTCTGACAAGTCATTGGTTTTCCTGGCTAGCTCTCTCTCTCTCTCTCTCTCTCTCTCTCTCTCACTCATTCTCTCTCTCTCTCTCTCTCTCTCGTTGCATTCAGAAATAGATTTACTGTGACATTCTCAAAACATTTATTTGTTTCCCCTTTGCTACCAATAACTGGAACACAATTCAGAAGAAATAAAAGTAACATAGAAAAAAACAAATGTACATTTTAATTATCTAGTATTTAAATTACAACAACATACCACATGCAATAGTTTAATGAATGTTTTGTTTTTGAAACAACACTTGTTTCGCGTCCCATGTATACTGACTATGCATCATGCAAAGGGTTAAAGCTTGTTTAAATTACTAAGAGAACTATGTACAGCGATCAGAATATTTTGGCTAATTATAAACTCTAGGGAAGTGCATTAATGGCTGCCTTTTCTGCCTCGACCTTTGCCATGGCTTCCTTTTGAATCGTTAGAGCCTCGTCTGCCATGCCCGTGACCTTGACCGTGACCTTTTCCGTGACCTTGGCCAGGGTGACATCCCATGCTCTCTGGTTAAAAAAAAAAAGTTATAGTTTTAAAGTAGGGCTACAATTAAAATCTAAGATTAAGAGCATATAATAGCAGTTACTCAGTGTTTAGGGTAGGTGGAGAGATCAATAATTAATTGGAATAGAACAGGGAAGCAACATTACAAAACTGCAATAAAAATAGTTTAAATAAAAGTAGTTGGTCTCTTCAGTCATTAGTTTTAGTGCAAAGGACTTACTATGATATTGAATAACAAGCACAACGACATATTCCCATTACACGAGTAAGGAACTTTTTAGCGCTGGAATAATATAGGAACAAAATATAAATAAAATCAAATAAAAATAGTATAAAATATAATACAGATCTTTATTGCTTGCCTTTTTTTTTCAAAACGAATAAACATTTGTATTGTATTGAAAGCCAATGAGAAATCTATTAACATTTTTTTTTGGTATCACTACACCCTTTCTATTTGGCACGCAAATTGTCACGAATCTAAAACTGTAGAAAAATAATTTATTATTAACGTTAATCACGTTATTCTAAGAATTTAGATGCAATTGAAATAAGTAATACAAGTCTAAAGTCGTAGCTTTCCATAGGTTCGGCAACCTTTGCTACATGTATAATCATAGGCAATTTTCCACGCAGATGGAATCTTATTGTCACGCTTGACTGCATTACTTCCCGCTAAGGAACTGGCCAGGTCAATCTGTGTATTCATAGAGCCATGATCAAAATATGCGGTCACTTGAAAGTCCTCGTAAAGATATTTTAATAAATAAACACGCAGCTCACCAAAAAGAGAGAAAATTCTTACTCAGAGTTAGGACTGACGTATTCATCTAGAATCTCACAAGAAAAACGGGACAAGGTATTGGGGTCATTGTTCATTAGTCTATTGAACAGTAATTATTTATTGTCCACTTTGATTTATTTCACAGCATATTTTTGTTGTCCTGCAAACTATTTACAAAGCTTATATCAACTCGCTCTGTCTGTCTGTCTGGTAAAAAGTTTGTGCATTTTATTTCTCCCACACTCATTCTCGGATCAAGCTGAAACAGGAATCAATAAAAACAAGGTTACAAAGATAGTTTGTGTGGAAACACAAACTCAACATCGGCCCCCGAAGTGGTCCACCTAGAGTCTTCACCAGGATTCGAACATGGGACTTCCGGTTCCAAGTGCTTTACCCCTCAGCCACATCATCTCCATATATTCGTTTAGCGCACATTTATATTTTAAAAAAATAATAATTATTAACTTTATCCATACATTCAAAATTAATAACATTTTACATGTAAGAAAGAGAAACTCAAAAGATGTATTCTTCTAACAAAATTAGATAAATTGGCAACACGAAAAAATAATAATTCTCGACCTACTTTAAGCTACAATTCGGTACAAATGACTTAAATAGGACATTCCCCTTAATATCTCCATTGTCATTTGTGATAGAAACTAGACATAGATCTGAACTACTTTTAGATCTAAATCTAGATTGAAGATCGAAGTCTTTGTCTAAGTCTATCTCTAGATCTATAAGTCTAGATCGAAGTCTAGAACTCGATATAAGGATCTTTCAATTTATTGCTTCTTTACTAGTTTTATGAATACATAGGTGATATAACGCGTTAGTTTGTGTTTCTTGGTATCTTGAATGCGATTCTGTTTAGTTTCAACCTGTTCTCCTATCATTCTATCTATAGTCACTAAGAGTTTCTGTGGCTTACGACAAATTTCATACTCATATCAATAGCCTTTAGATGTACATTTCTATAGATGTTTTTATTACATACCAACTATTAATAAAACAAGGATAAGTAAATAAATATTTCCTTGCTAAGCATTATCACCCTTGTTAGAACAGAAATATTTACGACCGCTGATGCCAGAAGTGTGTTTAAAGAAGTCTTCAGTCCTATTCTCACACTAGAGTCATCGATTTTTTTTATTGATCGATTAGTTATGTAACCTTCACCTTTATCCCTTAGCCTGTTGAACCGTTGGGGCAGCACACAAGATCTGTTAACCGCCTTTCTCCCTTCCTCTCTGTGTTTTGCCTTGGATTTAATTGCCTTCAATGACTGCATTAAGAGCGGCGAGCATAGACCACTGACCAAGGCACAGCAGTCGATATGAACGTGGAACTAACTAAAACAATAAGACTTGTTTTCGAGTCCGAAGATTATTGAGGAATGCAGTATTTCCAAAGGCTAAACAGCCCCAGCTGCAACCTTGTCAAGGGACAACTGAAGCTCATATCGCACACATTGTTCTTAAAGAACATCAATGTGGCTTCGGTATTCCGACAGTGCATCGTGAGAGAAGATACAGAATATTATTATTAGTGCGAAGCGACAAGCCTGGAAAGTTCCGTGACTGAATGCGTCTGTGCCCGCCTAAGCAACTATTTGGTTCTTGAAAGTGTTCTTTTAAGAACAATGTGTGGGATAGGAGCTACAGTTGATTAAAGGGGATGTCTAGTGATACTGTTCGTACTCTGAAATAGTGTACATATAAAAAATTAAATACCGTGAAAAATTTAATTTCGCGTTCGGTCTCTAAACGTATCATCTTTCGAAAATCAAGAAAACATTATATATTTATTTTTAATTTTCATTATAAAATCAATTTTTCAAAAATTTTATTGATTTTACATCACTATAACTGACTATGATTCTTTCATGTAGAAATAATTATAGCCTCACAGCTGGTTCAAACTTCATCGCGTTTTCCTATTCAAATCCGATTGGGTGTCTTTATTTATGAAATAAACGAGATTAATTTGTCGCTTCCGGCTCCTTGTTTTTATTGATGTCAAGGTGAACTGTTAAACAATGATAGCTTCAAAGAATCGACAGGTCATAAGATGCTGTCTTTACCTCAATCGAACGGTGTTTGAAACCAAAAATGTCCTGTTAAGAGCTTGCATGGTAATTGGTACCATAGATGCCGGGGAAGCTTCCAAAATATTAAGTAACAAGTCCTAGTTAATGAGAACTTTGAGAACTGATCTGTATTGCGTAGCAGAAGGTGACAAGGAAATCTATGATCGCTAGTCCCCAATCAGGCACGGGGCCTGGGAGGGTTACCCTACTTGCCTCCCCCTAGGGCCGCTACTGTTTTAGTCCGAAGTTCAAAATCCTAGTCTTCAACGATATTGGAACCCGAGATCCTTCAGTTAAGAAATCAAGCGTTTTACCACAGGTCACAAAGCCCCTTATGAGAGTAAACAGAATTTAAGCCTTATTTTGTACAATTGATCTTCAATTAAAAAACTGTTACTACTTTGACATTTCACAAACACCTACATGTGAACGTCATGGTGGCCTAGTGGTGAAGCCCTTGGCTCCTGTTTAGAGGGATCTCGGATTTGAACCGCTGTGATGACAGGGAATTAAACTTTTGAATTTTTATGGACGCACCCCCCCCCTCTCTGCCTGAGTTTACCTATCTACTGGGTACTTGCCAGTATGTAAATAGAAGTAAAGACACTTGGTCGTTGTGCTAGCCATATGACACCCTCGTCAAGATCAAAAACAAAATTTAATAAAATACTCTGAAAGACACAAAGATAAAGGCACATTCCTCGTCCCATATGCTAGGACAAATTTGTACAAACACTCCTTCTTCCCTAGTGCTATTAGAGCATGGAATGGGTTGCCTGAGCTAGCCAGGAAAACCAGTGACTTGGCTGAATTTAAGTCATTGGTTAATATGCATGACTAAATGCATGACGCGTAGGACGTAATCATCTTCTTTTTTGAAGTAACGTCTGTATTAGATAAGATAAGATAAGATCTGAAAGGGATACCTTTACTTCTTGACTACATGTGATACTGGATTAGCTGCGCTGCATTGAGATACATTGTAAGTTCATCCCTTCAAAAATGACGCCAAGCTATATTTCTATTACATGAAATTGTTAGCTAAGACATACATTTAACACTGAACAAAATTTTATAATTGGAAGAACTAAACTAGGCCGAAAACAGTTACAGTTAATGTATGTACGAAAAACAAACTGTTACTTACTCAGCGCAGACTGGCCACACCCCATTTTTTTTTTTACTTTCTCTTTCTACATACGGAAGAAAGAAACATCATCAATTAACTAATCAATCATTATGTGAACTGCTAAAATCGATAACAGTATAGACCGATATTGAAACAAAAATTGATAAAGCGAAAACGAAGACAAGTCTAAGATAAGTCTATACAGCAAAATTATAATTGCATGTCTATTTAAAAAAATAGCCTGTCCGATTTATGAACCAAAATAAAGAATTGGCCTAAGTGAAATAATTAATACGTAACGGTAATATAATCTTAATCATAAACTCACAGAATAATACAAACACTTTCAAATTTGTATAAGCATCAACTTACAAAAATAAATTGAAACCTTGACGTAGTGGTCTATACCACAACAGAGTCGATCGTATGAAACACTAGATAAATGAGAAACAATTTATACCCTATGTTCAATAACTCGGCCGACATTGTAAATAAATGATCCATAATATCTATTGATGATTACACCCCCTATTTTATTATGTCTGGGCCCTTGTTTACTCCACCCTAGAAGATTCAGGTCGTGTTGATGTGTTGCTGGGGCGACTGAAGACGTTTGACCTCATTTAAAGGTGCAAGAGACTTCTTTCTTCACTTTAGGACTCAAACTAATGCCTGTAAAACAAAATTTATGCTCTGGTTTAAAGGGTTGCCTGCTTGACCTAGGCCTACATATTGATCGAGTCAAATTGTTTTGAAAGCAGTCGACTATGCGGTAACTGCATGCATGCATTCGTATAAATGGATTGTCGATGCTTCCATTCATGAGGGAATTTTGACGTCATCATTTTATAAGTTTACTCCAGAATGGCTACCTAGTCGAGCTGTTTGCGCTCTATTCTGTCGTTCGATTTGCGTGATGGTACCGGTTTCTAAAACTGCAGGCAGCAATCCCCCACCGTTCTGAGGAGGTTTGGGCTAGGATGTAATAATCTTCACTAAGGCACATCCGAAACATTTATAAGTATTATTTTTTATTCAATACTGAAGAGATTACCTTGCCAACAACACATCAGACATTAACATAAGTTTACGGTGTACACAACAGTTTACGTTAAAATTGTTCATAAACTGTCCAAACTTGACGATCACTGGGTTGTCCATTGTCCTTTGCTGTAGAGAAACGAAGTTTTTGGGATTCTTTCGGATGGATCTGTCATTATTTCCTATGGAATCCCAAAGATTCCAAGAAATATAAATGATTATTCAATACTGAAGAGATTACCTTGCCAACAACACATAAGACACTACCGTAAGTTTACGGTTTACACAACAGTTCACGTTAAAATTATTCATAAACTGTCCAAACTTGACGATCACTGGGTTGTCCATTGTCCACTGTTGTTGACGAACGAAGTTATTGGGATTCTTTCGAAAGCATCCGTCCTTATTTCCTATGGAAGCCCAAAGGTACCAAGAAGTATAAATGTTTTTATTGGAGTGATTGAATTCATGAAACTGTTGTTACGTACCACAAAGCGTATAATCAACACAAAAAATTGTTGTTGTTGTTGTTTTTTTTTTTTTTATAAGTTGTTGGCATTGGAAAAATATTTTATTGAAATTTCATAGGCATGCAATTGTAACCCTATGATGTTATGCTGAATGAGAAACATTTATTAAAATAAGTTTTCAGGTTACATTTTTTTTTCAAGACTAACAAATAACATTAACAAATGTTAAAATTTTCTTTAAGTTATGTAAAACTAATAAGTGTGTAAATATGTGTACAAAGGTACAAAGGTAACTCTGCTGATCCATGAGTGTATGTTGTGGACAAAATACAAAAGCAAAATATCTCTAGCATATACAATCGTATAAAGCCATTAATAGCTAAATGTACGAATAAGTACAAATCTTCACATCCATTTTAATTGTCCATTATTTTTGTAAAAGCAAAATATACATCAATTAAACATTAGAACAAATTTTAAAGTAAAAATCTAGAGAACATTTTAACTAACGACTGAAATGTAAAGCATGAAAAATACTTTTCATTTTCTCGAAGCACCGCATTTCTTTTTGGTCGTCTTGGCTGGTTTTCTGCCGGCTGTCTTTCGACCAGCCTTAGGAGGTGCCCCACATTTCTTTGTTGTCTTTTTGACTTTCTTTGGAGTGGTACCTTTAGATTTTCCGCAGACATTCTTGCTCACTGTTTTCCTTTTAGGATGCTTGCAGTTTCGTTTACAGCAGTGGTCATCATCAGAGGAAGATGTATCGGATGAGTAACTTGATGAGGTATAAGATGAACTGTCACTTGGAGTCATACAGTGAGAGCAGTCACAATCACTGGAGCAGGTGGTACAAAAAGAGTCACTGGAGCTGTAACTATCAGAGCTACAGTCAGTGTCGCTGTCGCTTGAGTAGGATGAACTGCTGCTGCTGCTGCTACTAGGGGAACTAATTCTTCGAGATTTCAGTGAACGTTGGCAAGTCTTCTCATTCGATTTGGTTTGGCATCGTTTCTTGCTGGCTTGAGGTTTAGCTCCTTTTTTGTTTCCTCCAGTTAAACGTTGCTTGGTTTTAGCTTTTGTTTTATCCATAGCTAATGTTAGTATTAGAACAGCAGTGTGTCTCTTTCCATTGACCAATGGTAAAAAAAAAAAAAATTGTTCGTGTCACAAAATATAAAAATATGAATGCAAATTTGAAATACATGTGAATATTTGTGTAATTATGTAACCTTTTGTTTCGCTCTAAAAAAAAGCTTTTAAGTTCATGAATAAAGTTAGTTGAATAATTTTAGCATATTTTTAACGATTATTTACACTATTGGAGATTTTCATATATGGCAGAAAAACCAGAATAGCTCAGCATTTTGGAGTATCCGGTGAGCAATATAAAGGAAGTGGTAATATGCTCTGTTTGTTAAAATGTATTTGATAATTATAATTTTTTTTTTCATTTTTCAGCTCTGCAGAATCAAATTTTCTAAACTCTTCAGCTTGTGACACAAACTAATTTTACTAACAAGATAGTAGTAGACTTTCACTCTAGGATTTAATAATAGAAACAAAGCGGCAACTAATTAGCGGTGATAAAGAAGAATAGATAAGATCACCTGCCAGGCATTGAGATCTTGTTCAAATTATAGCTCAATTCTTATTTATTTAGTTAGCATTCAATTGAGACCCATGACGACTAAATCTATCATAGTTAAAGCTCTACTTTATTGATGCATGACACTAGCTAGATTGAAAGTCTGTTACGGCAATATACCTTTGCTGCTTTCTTTGTCCCACTCATCCTCTCCTTCTGTTCCAGTGCCGCCAATGTCTCGACACAAACGTTTCAGAATGGCGACTCTACCTTATCTGACCCCATTCCGATCTTCAAATCGCCTTTCAAAAAGGTTATCAAATAGCTCATTTAAACATGACATTAATGATGGCCCTTGTTTTAATTTTGTGGTCAATGTGTAACGTAAAGAGTGCAAGACGTAGACGACTTTCTTCCCTCGGTGATTAATTCAACCAACAAGATAATAGCCAAGTAAACGTTTTCTAAATGTTTTCGGTTACTTAACTAATCCCAGATCGATAACAACAACAACAACAACAACAGCAACAGCAGCAACAGCAGCAACAAAAACAACAACAAAAACAACAGCAACAGCAGCAGCAGCAACATTAACAACAACCACAGCAGCAGCAGCAGCAACAACAACAGCAACAACAACAACAACAAAAACATCAACATCATCATCATCAACACAACAACATCATCATCAACAACAACAACCACCAACACAACAACAACCACAACAACCACCACAACCACAACAACAACCACAACAACCACAACAACAATAACAACCACAACAACAACCACAACAACAACCACAACAACAACAACCACAACAACAATAACAACAACAAACACAACCACAACAACAATAACAACAACAACAACGTTGACGCAGATTACAAATTTAATTTTCTTTTCTCTAAAACAAAGACAGACCAGTCCCGTTACAAAATATAGCTTTTTTAATTTCTTGCGACACACAATTTAATAATAATTGGCCTCCTTCAGTCGTAGAACGACTATGGTTCATCTCGAACACTTTTTCATATGTGGAGCCCTATTTTGGAGAGACACTCCTGTCCACATATATTGCAGGTCAAGGTGGCCTTCGCTTTGGTGGTGGAGGATCCGGCCATTTTCCAGGTGGCACGCTTTTTTTCAAGAGCTTAGATAATATAAGATAAGATAAGATAATTTTTTATTGATCCAATCAAATGGAAATTCAGTTTGACAACAATTGACGACCTCAGCGTAACTACTGTAACAATAACATTATAGATGCAAAATACGAACAACATTCACACACGAAACACATACACACTCACAACCAGCGCTTCATGAATTTGACTTCTATGAACTTTTCGATGACGACAGCTGATCTTGTAACACTCTGACCGACAGTGGGATGAAGGAGTTTTTAAATATTTCTGTTTTAGTTCTAATGGACCACTTCGTTCAGATCTTATGTAACAGTGGTTTAATGGGTGGAGGTTGTCTTTAAGAATCGTGTGTGTTTTAGAAAGGCATCTTTCATGGAAAAGCTCTTCAAGAGATGGTAGCTGTGTTCAAGTGATATACAATGCTTTTTTAATTAGTCTATTTAGTCTAAGTCTTTGTGCAAATGAAGTATTACCATACCAGCAGGTGATGGCAAAGTTTAACTTAATAAGACTGCTGATGGTTGCTGTATTAAAAAGTTAAATTATTGTTTTGTCGATGTTAAATTTTCTTAGATTTCTAAGATAGAAAAGACGTTGTTGAGTTTTTGAGTAAAGGTTTTGACAGTGTTCACTCCATTTCAGTTTGCTGTTGTTGGTTGTACCTAGATATTTATATTCTTGCTCTTGTTCTACATTTTGGTTATTTATCTGAATTTCTGCAAGATGGTCGCCTTTATGTTTCCTAAAATCTATTATCATTTCTTTCGTTTTCTGAACATTTCAAATGAGAAAGTTATCTATACATCATTGGTAAAAAGTGTTAATTGTTGAACGGCACATATTTTCGTCACCTGCAATAAGGCCGATGATTGCTGTGTCGTCAGCAAATTTTAAGATGGGAGTGTCAGCTGATACGCTCTGAATGTCATTTGTGTATGTGGTATACAATACTGGTGACAGAACGCACCCCTGTGCCGCTCCAGTGCTAAGCTCTCTCGTGCCTGACACATGTCCGTTCATTTTTTCATATTGTGGGCGTTTGAAAAGAAAGTTTAGAATCCAAGCTTTTATGTTTTTGCTAACGTTCAGTTCAGACTTCATAGCTTTCTAGGTCACCGTCTCTCTCCAACTAGTGCGGTCTAGGGCTATGTCTTCCTAATGGTCAGTATCAATTTTCACTGATTTTAAATATTGTTTTATCACATCCATGTAACGGAGGTGGGGGTGACCAGTTTTTCTTGAGCCAGACGCGAGTAGCCCGTACAGAATTATTTTCGGGATGCGATTGTCCCTCATCCGGCGAATATGTCCTAGCCAGCGCAGGCGGCGTTACCTGAGGACTGTAAAGATGCTGGGAAGGCCCGTTCTCGCGAGGATCTCGGTTTTACACACTCTCTCTTTCCATGTTATTTTCAAGATCCTTCGAAGGCAGCTCAAGTGGAGTGGGTTAAGTTTTCTCTCTAGCTTTGTGTAGGTAGTCCACGACTCACTGCCGTACAGTAGCGTGCTAAGAACGCATGCCTTGTAGACCTCCATTTTGGTCGCTGGACACACAATTTATAGAACAAATAATTCACAAAATCAGTGTGATATCCAAGAAGTTTAATATTAATCAAATATGACTAGGACATCAATGTTTGCACATCTATAACACCTGACATTTGTTTTCTCTTCACAATGTTCATACATCACCTATGACCTATACAGACATTTGTTTTTTTTTGTTCCCAATGTCTACTTTAATACTGCTTCGTTTAGATATATACACCAACAACAACATGTAACATCTGTAATAATGAACATGAAAGAACTAAATACGTGGTTTATAATCTTAAAACAATGTAGTGTCAGGGATTAAATCTCTTTAAAAAATACACCATTTATTTATTTATTATTATTATTATTATTATTTGCTGTGTCAGGAACAGTAGGCCTACTAATCAAACTTCTGGAAATTAATGAACATCTTCAAAGATTATTTTCAAAGAGTAATATTGGAGAGTATAAGTTTCTTTCTCTTATAAAGCAGCTCTGAAAAGATAAATAACTAATAAGAGGAACATACTGCATACGTGTCTTGAGATTTTAAGAGATAATTTTTATCAACAGTTAATGATAGGATAATCTTTATTTGAAAGAATGAAAGTTAGTATGATGTGTTCCTATTTACCAGTACTATAACCTATTCACTTGAGGAGGACATAAAAAATAAGACTATGATGCAACCAAAGTTAAGCTACACGGTATAAAATATCGTATTCTCTTAGTTAAATCTGGTATAAAATATCATATTCTCTTAGTTAAATCTGGTATAAAATATCATATTCTCTTAGTTAAATCTGGTATAAAATATCATATTCTCTTAGTTAAATCTGGTATAAAATATCATATTCTCTTAGTTAAATCTGGTATAAAATATCATATTCTCTTAGTTAAATCTGGTATAAAATATCATATTCTCTTAGTTAAATCTGGTATAAAATATCATATTCTCTTAGTTAAATCTGGTATAAAATATCATATTCTCTTAGTTAAATCTGGTATAAAATATCATATTCTCTTAGTTAAATCTGGTATAAAATATCATATTCTCTTAGTTAAATCTTGTATAAAATATCATATTCTCTTAGTTAAATCTCGTATAAAATATCATATAAGAATCTCAAAAAGGAATCTCGTTTTTAAATTTTGGATGATACAATGTGAATCTCATAAAAAAAAAAACAGCAACAAAGTGTGAAAGTGAAATGACTGAGAATTGTGGGAGTTTTTTTTTTTTTCTTTCACCTACAGACAAATCATTGTCACTCAGTTTCACATCAATTATTTAAAAATCGCACAGTGAACAATCAATATATTGCTGCAAATGTGGAGAACAAAAAAAGACTCTGCACTAATGGTCGTGGCCTTTGCCATGACTGCCTTTGGAGTCGTTGGATCCACGTCTGCCGTGACCTTCGCCATGCTCGCCTTTGCCCTCTCCATGACCTTTGCCTTTGCCCTCTCCGTGACCTTTGTCCTTTTTGTGACACTGGCCTTCCTTGCCTTCTTCTGGAAAATAATTTTGAGACGTAATTAAAATACGTTACCGTTAACTTGGTCGTTGATAAATTCGCAATTTACGTTTTTATGAAGAGTCTTTATTTAAAAAAAACCCATAACAAAACAGAATGCCTATTTGCTAAAAAACAGCCCAACAAACTGGCCAACTTTAAATTAGGCAACATACTTTCATCGGCAATGTTCCTATATCATATTTCCTTTCGGTCTCCACTTGTAAACTCGATTGCACCCAAAGTTCCATGTTACTCAATCATTTCTTTGTGTGTGGTGTTACAATCATTGAGACGTGTGTCCCACATTTACATGCTTTCCCCTACCTCACGTTGAAAACGTTTGAGCACCACTGCTCTTCACAACCATTTCGCATCTAGATTATTATATCAAGAAATATTCTACACAACTTGCAGAGTATCGTTGTTGTTGTTGTTGTTTTTTTTTGGTCACGTCATGAAACAACACTATATTGCATTTGCGAGACTTTTTGTTGTATCCTTATATTGTATTAATTCAACACACTATTTTTTTTCCTCATGTCACTATATTGTCATTTTATCCGTATGCTTTAACAGCACACTGAAAACATAGGAAAATAAACTTTAAACACCACACACCACCTCGACCATTGAAATTTTATAATTAAAAATCCTTAAATTTTTTTTTTACATTTTGAATTTGTAAAATAAATTAATAATTCTGTAATTGTAATTCATATTTAAAAAAAAAACTTACTCATTTTAGATGGACCACAACCCATTCTTTGTGGATTTCTTTTTTTGCAGTCAGCGTATACAATCTGTGATATACACAACATAACCCATATTAAACGCATGGCTATTACGAGATTTTTGATGTAACTTATAATAAACTATAGACTTCAATGTTCAAACAGCAATTGAGAATGTAGCGCGTTAAAAGCGCATTCGCATCCGTGTCTTTTCCATTTGTTGAATCATTCGAATATAATGCGTTGTTACATATATTTGGATTATATGGTGCTATATAGGATGAAACAGGGTGGAGGACACGCACTAACCATGAGATATATCAATTGTATGAAGACCCACTAATAGTGACCGAAATAAAAAAGAACAGACTACGTTGGGCAGGTCACCTTGAAAGAATGTCAGATAACAGAGGAGCGAAAATCGTATAATGGCAAAAACAAAAAGGCAGGCGACCCAAAGGCAGACCCCGAATGCGATGGATTGATAATGTGGAGGCAGATCTGCAACAGCTTGGGGTTAGGGCGTGGAGGCAAAAGGCCCAGGAGAGATCTGAATGGAAGGATGTGTTGAAGCAGGCCAGAGCCCTCCGTGGGCTGTAACGCCACTGGGATGGATTGGTGGATATTGTTATGACTTTGCCATGGCACCACCATCCAGGCTAGTGCAGAGATGCGCACCTCTAGTAACCAAACTAGAACAGGATGTTGACATTGAGAGACAAACGATTTCCGCCCAAGGAGAGAGCCAATTTGGAGATGATGTACTCAAGGCAGATGCCCCTTTGTGTTTGTCATGTCTCCGTGTAAATAAACGTCTATGTCTCGTTGAGTTGCCTCCCTTCAGTTATTACAATATTTATAGATGTGCAGTCGATATTTTACGAGTGTTGCAGCCTTAGCGTTGCAGTCCACGTGATGCAGTCCTTGTGTAGTAGCCTTAGTAGCTTTAGTGTTGCTCATTAACTCTGAAATCGTTAACTTCTTCATTACTACAATCATAAAACAACAGATCCAAGCGTCTATTGTGGTTAAAATCGGTGAGTCTACTACTCGTTCAATTATTCTTTTAAAAAAATGTTTAAGGAAAAAAAGCTTATTTTTAAATTCTATTTATAAATGCAAGTCTCTATCTTCTTATCTTATATGATACAGACGTTACTTCAAAAAGGAAGATGATTACGTCCTACGCGTCATGCATTCAGTCATGCATATTAACCAATGACTTAGATTCTGCCAAGTCACTGGTTTTCCTGGCTAGCTCAGGCAACCTATTCCATACTCTAATAGCACTAGGGAAGAAGGAGTATTTGTACAAATTTGTCCTAGCATATGGGACGAGGAATGTGCCTTTATCTATGTGTCTTTCAGAGTATTTTATTAAATTTTGTTTTTGTATTTGAAGATTATGGTTCAGTGTTTTATGTATAATTGCTACTTTACTTTTGAGTCTTCTGTCCTGAAGGCTTTCCAAATTCAGTGATTTTACTAATGGTGTTACTCTAGTCACACCATGGTCTTATAAACTTCTAATAAATAGAGTGTAAAGAAATTCACTATTTAACATTTTCCAATGGGTGTAAAAAGGCGATAACAAAATATGGGACTAGCTATGACCTCCAGTATTTAAGTGGATTTTAGTTTCTAATAGAGAAGTTCCAAGTTTGTATAAATCTAGTCTTCAAAGTTTGAAAATCGTATCAAATAAAAGTAATAAATAAATGCATAATACATGATCTAGTCAGGGCTGGCCTAAGGCATAAGCAAGCTGGGCATCCGCCTAGGGCTTCCGATTGGTGGGGGCCACGCAGAAGAGTTAAAACCATTCTTTTAGAGACGAACTAGCTAAATATCTAACCAGTGTTATTGTCGGAGTACACCAGGTTGTAAATTAATTGCGTACTTTTATTTTTTCGTGGTTTATTTTTTATTTTTTCTATTTCATTTAAGGCCACCAAACTCACTTCAGCTAGGGCCTCTAAATTATCTAAGACCGGCCCCGATCTAGGAAACACTTCAAACACAACTATTGACGTTGAAATGTTTGATTTTAATCAGCGTGACTATATGAGGGGAGAGAGAGAGAGAGAGAGAGAGAGAGAGAGAGAGAGAGAGAGAGAGAATAAGAAAGAGATTAACTTCCATAGGATTTAGGACACTTTGCTGAAAATTTTTAGTAAGAAGAGAGAGATATAGAATGTGTGCGAGCAAGAGAAAGAGAGAAAGAAAGAGAGAGAGAGAGAGAAATGATTAGTTACAATATGTGAGCATGTAGTAATAATAATAATAGTACGTGAGACAATCAACTGTTCGGTCAAAGAACATTCCTAACAACTTATCTGCATACAGGTGTTTATAGATCTACAAAAGTAAAAGTACTGATAAACTTTTTAAAAAAAGTTTAAATTTGAGTTTTTAGAAAACTTATATCAACTCACTCTGTCTGTCTTTCTGTCTGTCTGGTAAAAATTTCAACACGTTATTTCTCCCACATCTATTCTTGGATCAAGTTACAACCTCGCACAATTATTCATTAGCGTAGACTGCCGTAGACAATACATACATCAATTTTAAAAATCATCCAATTAGTCAATTTATTATTAATATTATTAATTTATTAATGGTTATTGGTTATTTTATTTGATACCAACAAGAGAAACTAATTCTTCAGTTTTCACAGTTTACTTAAATATGTCGGATTTTGTCCCCTCAAGTCATTATACACCCTTTTTCTTCCACTCCCATTTCCGGTTCAAGTTGAAACAATAAACAATTAGATAGTGTACCAAACAAAACATGACTCAGTTACAAAATTAACCAATTAGTAATTTTTTTAATAACAAAAAAAGGGAAATAAATTCTACATTCTTGAGTAATATTGTTAGAGGTGCAGAGTTCTTCCCCTTGGATACGCTTTGTTTCTGTTTTTAAGGAATATAAAAAAAATATTTCGCTTTTTTTTTAGCTTGAATTGAAATAAACGAAGAATGCGATACAACTAATGTCAACTTGGACAGACGCTTACAACGCATTTATTAAGCGGAATTTCAGCTAAATGGAAAAGTAGTTGGCGACAATGATAAGGGTAGGCAAGAATATTAGTCCACGGTCACTTGAAAAATCAACCATCGGTAAACCACGGCTCCACTCAAGAATCCGTTTTAACAAACGCTAATCTTTATCTGGGAGCAATGCACGAGATCCATTTAATTGTGTGTGTGTATGTAGGTGTGTGTGTGTGTGTGAATATGTTATATGAATGAATCAAATTGAATCGAAACGTATTAGATAGTTACTGTTGTTGTTTTTTTTCCAGTCCTTATTTTGAATGAATGATAGACGTCTGCTGGTTGGTCTCGCGCTGATCGGAAAGCTGTTCACAGCTTAGGTATGAACAAACAAAAAGTGTCACGTAGCGTGTTCACAAACATCTATTACAAACCTGAACTGGCCTATTCATTATCCATGCCATTAAATAAATACAAGAATTTTTATCGTGTTTTTTCTAAATTCCAATCTATTTCGGTCTCACATTAAACAGTTAATACTAATACGTTTTATCCATTTACAGTAAACATTCTTATTTTCAGCCTCAGACCACAATGATGCGAGTAGTAAAGAATTCATTGCTAACGTTCTTCTGTTTGAATGAAACTGTTACTATTCCTTTATCATTTATTTATTTTCCATGAACCAGTCAATTATTTATAAATTTATAAGACAAATGGAATTTTTTTTTTGACACATCGGCACAATTAGACACTGTCGTGCCGCAAGACATCAGATTTAAAATAATTAATAATGCATTGACTAAGCAATTATTAATTTGTGTACAGAATATAGAACTAACAATTACATAAAGATTATAATTGTGATTTTATATAATTTATTTTAAAAACGATTATGATATCTTAACATCAATTTTACTTAGAAATTTATAATATAATTATTCTCATTTAATTTAAATATATTTATCATTATTTTAATACGATAATGTGTTTTGGTGCAAAAAAACAACAACCAAAAATAACTGATGAAATGTATATTACCAAGTTTCAAAAAACAACCAGCTGTCATAGAGTTTAAACCTCTGAAATGAAGAGAGAGTGTAGTCTAGACCTGCACCTCCTTTGATGTTGTAATATATACTGTTACCCAATCAATACTAATACGGTGTCATAACTAAAAATAAGTCCCGCATAACGACTCGCTTTCACTGGGTCACTTTCTTTCTCTTGCCTTGCAATTCTGTCGGATCATCGCGACGTTTCTTAAAGTACAGACGAAAAGGGAACTGCCTCTACGTGTCAATAAAATAAGAGCTATTCAGGCTCGAGCCTTTGGAATCACACGGTTTGAGACGCGTTGCATGTTACGTCACCCAAAACAAGAGTGTTTGTTGATAGGTCACCACGGAGACTTTGATCAGGAATCAATCGATAAATTACATTCAGAAGGGCCCAGAACAAGTTCTATAAGAAAACATTACGGTCTACAATAGGTACACAGACGTAGCCGTGTCTTAGAAATGGGACACAGTTCACAACTAAATGAAATATCGTAATTTTAAATAACTGTGAACTGAAATAAAAGGATTAATTGTTAAGCTACGTAAAATTAAGTTTCCTACCCAGACCTTGTGATCTATAGGGCAGATGATGTAAAGGTCATCTGTTTCTTTGGCCCACGGTTAACGAGCGTGTCATGTGGCCAGCACAACGACCAACAGCTTTTACTTCTCCCCAATCAATGTCAGGTACCCATTCTGGGTGGACTTAGAGGCGCCGTAAAAATCCCGAAACTCTAACTCCCATTCTTCACTGAGATTCGAACCCGTGACCCCCGGATCAGAAGCCAAGTGCTTTACCAATCTCCCACCGCGTCTCCAAGCTTAATATTGATCAAATATAATCTTAAAACTTTAATTACAATCTGACCCATCATGTTTCCTGACCTATATGATCTGTAAATTATCTGGACTACTTGGCGAGGAGGATCGAGTTTGAATCCAAACTGGAGCTGTGTTGTGTTGGCTGAGCGAAGAATGGAAACCATCTCCCCCTTCCACCATTGGTCCACAGATCATAGTGGACAGAGCGTTCTGTAGCTCTTTTTGAAAAAGGCAATAGCTTCCAGTTCTGGGATGTCGTATAGAAAGACTGAGACGTTTACTCGCGCTCTCAAATCACGTTCTTATATCTGACCACACATCATCTTCGTAAAACTGGTAGACATCGGGATCTACTTTAAAAGCTGTAAGAAATTTAAGGACCATAATCCAATTTAGTCGATTCGCGGTGGCTTCCAAAGTATGGGTCCCGGGTTCGAATCATGATGAAGACTGGAATTTTTAATCTCGGGATATTTGGGCGCCTCTGAGTCCACCCAGCTCTAATGGGTACCAGACATTAGTGGAGGAAAAGTAAAGATGGTTGGTCGTTGTGCTGGCCACATGACACCCTCGTTAGTCGTGGGTCACAGAAACAGATGAACTTTACATCATCTGCCCCTATAGATCGCAAGGTCTGAAAGGGGAACATTATTTTTTTTACTTTACTAATCCATTTAGATACAACACTAGACCTTTTCAGACGAAGAAACCCGAACTACAGACTAGTAATACACATTCCACAGAAGCACTTACGTAGCTGAAGAAAATCTGGAAAAATAAAGGCATTGCCCTCGGCAGTAAAGTCAGACTGATGGAAACTATTTGTTATAGAAGGCCTGAACACTGACCTGCAACGTCACAGCCTGTGGGCAGTTTCGACCAATAGCTCGTTGCTACCTGATACAGAACTGCGATGTGGCAACGAGCTATTGGTCTAAACTGCCTACAGGTTGTGACGTTGCATGTCAGTGTTCAGGCCTTCTATAACAATTGGTCTTGGAATGATGCACTTCTTGACTGCTTGCTAATCTTGGACGCAAGCTGCCGAATTGGAGAGGAGGATTGAAGCCTTGGAATCTAGATACTTTAGAAGGATCCTAGGTATCCTTCCTGCTGGGAACAGTATCAGAATACTTTCGTTTATGTATTATTGTCAATTCTTATTCTTATCAGGAGGATTGTAGCCTTGGAATCAAGATACTATAGAAGGATCCTAGGTATCCTTCCTGCTGGGAACAGTATCAGAATACTTTCGTTTATGTATTCTTATCAATTCTTATTCTTATCAGGAGGATTGTAGCCTTGGAATCAAGATACTATAGAAGGATCCTAGGCAACCTTCCTGCTGGGAACAGTATCTGGGAAAATAAAAAGAGGCAGACAGAGAAAACGATGTATGGACCTATCATCGAAAGAGATTCTATTTGAGGCTAAAGACAAAAACATGGAGAAAAACAGTCTTAGCTCAACAGATCATGTTTGTTGTCCAACTGACCTACAGACTAAGAGATAGTAGATTGTGAAGGGGAGACCCTTTTTCTTAGGTTGATACATAAGTATATGCTTATAATGGGGTGAGTACGACTCCCCGTTTCTTAAGCTTTGACTCCGACCCTGTGTTAAGAGGACCGCATTTTAACTTTTCTATGATCTAGATTTTCTACGATCTAACTTTTCTAAGTTTATTGTAAAGCTGGTTGAGAAAATCAATAAGGGCTTTACAATTTTATTTTTTTAAATAGTTTTCCTTTCGACAACTGCGGTTACACAAAAGTGACTTGGCAATTTTGTATATGAAGTAGCAGACGACACATTGTCTTCCTGTTGCCATCTTGTGCAATCGTCATAACGTCTATTTATACACTTTTTTTTTTGGTCAATGCGCAATAATTTTAAAGAATAAGACTTGACAGGAATGCGTTATGCGTAAATGGAAGGGAGAGTTAAATCATTTGCATTTGTGTTTTCATTTACCCCAAAACATGCTAACGTTTGAAAGTTAACGCTCTTTCTCTCTCCCTCTCCGTTTTTCTCTCTCTCTTGCTTTCTCTCTCTCTCTCTCGTATCTATCTTGCTCTCTCATTAAACGGCTTTTAAGTAGATTTTTAACATTTCTAATCCGATAAAATTTTATCACATCTTGTCTTGTACGTTGTTAGACTATTGGGGATATTATATGAGCTTTTGAGCAATCCCGACATGCCTGCTGGTTTGTTTTTTTCTTGAATGTAATGAGTCTCTTTTCTTATCACTCTCTGTGCTTCATTAATATATGCCTGTTAAAGTATGTCATCAAATGGTGATAAAACTAAATCAATTTTGTGGTATATAGTGTCTTGTAACTAAAATTACACATTTTTAGCATCAATGTTAATAGTATAAGTGTGTTTTTAAATCTTACTTTAACTAAAATCTGAAGTTTTCTCTGACATCTTGAGAAACATGTAGATACAGTCACAGCTTGATCCATAAGTCTCACAGTTACCTTTCTTGACATCTAATTTGAGTCTTAGAGTTACCTTTCTTGACATCTAATTTGAGTCTCAGAGTTACCTTTCTTGACATCTAATTTGAGTCTCAGAGTTACCTTTCTTGACATCTAATTTGAGTCTTAGAGTTACCTTTCTTGACATCTAATTTGAGTCTCAGAGTTACCTTTCTTGACATCTAATTTGAGTCTCAGAGTTACCTTTCTTGACATCTAATTTGAGTCTCAGAGTTACCTTTCTTGACATCTAATTTGATCCATGAGTCTCAGGGTTACCTTTCTTGACATCTGCCTGGTCGTGCTGTATGCGCGCTTAACTGTCGTTTGGTCGTCTCGTTGGTCCCGGGTTCATACCCAGACCGCTGCCATCCCCCGTCGTCCTATTGGAGATTATCTTAAAACCTCTACAGTTCGTAATTCCAGAAGGCCTTAAAAAATATTAGCAGCGCTTTACATGTCATGTTTTTTACCCCAGATGTGTGTATTTTTTTTTCATGGTCTGAAGTTTTAGTAGCTAGTGTATCCGATTCTACTGATAGTTGCAGAATTAAAGTAGGCTTATAAATATGTAAAAGTAACCATTTCAATACGTTTATTTTTAAAGAAAATGAAGAATTAAAATATCATATTTAAAATTAAACAATATTCAAATTTCTTAGGTCTACACATAGAATGTAGATCCGTCCTTATGTAGTTTAAACAGTCTGGGTAAATCCGCCAAGGTGCACAGACCAAAATAGAGCCCTGTGGACACAGCATTTGTCTTTATCAGATGTGGATAAATATGCAGGTCTCAACAGAGCCGGCCTTGGATGATTAGAGATCTGATTTAAGTTATTTTTTGTCAAATTTATGCGGTACCCCAGAGATATAGAAGACCCCTACCAAGTGTATGCCCTAGGTGCCTGCCTAGTTTACCTATGCTTGAGGCCGGCCCTGGTCTCAACTGGATTTACGTAGACTTTATTTAGACAGTTGGGAATATGCCATGTTACAATCTAAGACCTTTACGTGTTTATGAAAGTGCTTGTCAAGTGACTCTACTTTAATTAAATACTTTATTAAGTATGACTTGACACTTTTCTGGAAACAAAGGCATGGACTAGAATGGAAACAATATAAATAAATTTTATTAAAATGACTAGCATTAATAATAGTAAAAAATTCCTTATCAAGCGTTCCTAATAATTAGATAAATGATTACACCAACTATCACTAGACCAAGAGATATCGTTAGGCATTTCTCTATCCTAGAATAACATCTCAAAGGACGTATTGTTGCGCGCCTATCAATTAACGGTTCACGCTCATCATTACAGCCACGTTGATGGACATGTATCACTACCAAATGTGTTCTCTTTATCTCTGCTTTATTAAAATCTTCTAGTCGGTACTTTCTGTTCAAAAGACTCAAACACCTTTGGAGATCATTTAGCTGGCTTTCTCTTTTCACTGGGTTGTCGGTCTTGTTATCAAACAAAACTATTCTATACTCCACTTCATTAAGCAGTGTTTGCATGGCCCCCATTTGTTCCATGCACCAGTCTCTAAAGGTCCTTTTGTTGTTCTCATTGTCCACCTCGAAGAGATCTCCGTAGGTCATAATTATTATTCCGTGATCACGTAACACGTTTTCGCCAAACATCGACCTGACCACCTCCACAGCGTCCTTCTCCTGTTGGGTGAATCTGACCCCGTATTTTAGAACGAGGCAGATGGCATCAAAGCCTCCGTCTCCTTCATATTTTTCTATTTCCTTTCTGACATTTTCCACGACAGATTCGATAGGTGCTTCCAGATCTTCGCCTATGTCCCCTACACCGGAGCAGACTACAGGTAAAAATAGGAGATTATCCAAGTTTATTTGAGGTATGTTGATGGAATCTGCACTGGTTCGTTTTCCATTGCCTCCTCTACCAACAAGAAGTAAGGTCTTCATGATTGCAATGTCAATGTATACGGTTTAGAACTTGAACTTCAGAAACTTGTCTCTAAAACAAGAAACAATGAGTTTAATTAAACTTTCATTTAATGCCATTCATGTATCTATTTAAGTTGAGACTTCTAATGCATACCCTAAATCAATCTGCTGGCCATTTTATTTTCTGACACTCGTTTCGCGGGCCACATCAACGAAAAAATACAAAAAACGAATTTACCCAGAGTCGCAGATATGATTTTCTCCCTGCGGCAACTACAGAAGAAAAGCAGAGAACAAAATCAGTCACTCTATATTGCTTTTATTGACTTGTCAGCAGATCCGCCCCTGTTTGTCGTATTAGAGAGAATTGGCTGTCCAAACAAGCTACGGAAACTAGTGTCAGCTTTTCATGAAAATATGCAGGGCACCGTACAGTTTGACAGCTCCGCCTCTGGGCCATTCTCCATCAAGAGCGGAGTAAAACAAGAATGTGTTCTAGTTCCAACACTATTCGGCATCTTCTTTTCAGTTGATCTCACCAGTGCTTTTAAATCCCTGGAAGATGGAGTATATATCCACAGTAGATCGGATGGAAAGCTATTTAACCTGGCACGCCTTAAAGCCAAAACGAAGAGACGGCGTATTTTGATTAGGGAACTGCTGTTCGCCGACGATGCGGCTCTCATATCTCATTCACAAGAAGGATTGCAGAGTGTTGTGAATGCTCTGGCAGCTGCTTGCCCAGAGTTTAGCCTTTGTTAGGCACTTAGCTTATATTATTAGTTAGTGACGCACCATAAAGGACGTATATTGAACGGGACTAGTGACGCTTGGGATATTATGGGTTAGAGACAGAAAATAAGTTAGCAATAGGATTCTCTTGGGTAAAGACGTGTTTTATTTGACAGAGACTTTGACTGACGCCTTCTTCTTATTAGATTAAACGGTGTTCATTGTTCATCAGTGTTTCGGACTTATCTCTCTACCTGTTAACAAACCGCTGGTGTTTGTTTGTGTTGTTAGTCTACTGCACTGAAATACTGTAATACACCCGAACAAGAAACTCAAACACTTGCTGATTAACTCTTTCTCTGCTAATCGACGATACCATCGTTGAGTTGACCCCAGTAAATTAAATTAATGTTATATAAAAGGGCATGCATTCCCCTTTAATTCTAGACCAAATCCAACATTTTCAGAAAACAAACAACAAAGCTATTGAAGCTTAATCATAACAGGGTAGTGAAATAGTAATGAGCCAAATGAAGAATTCCTTCAAAACGTGGAAAAATAATTACGGAGAGAAAGAGTTAATAGTCATAATTTGACAAGAATCTACAGTTTGACTACAATACAGATTAAGCATCCATCAAACCTTACAATAAGCATCTCCAAGACTATTATCCTGGCACAAGATGTCGAAGAAATACCAGCGATACATATTGGAAATCACACATTTACAGTGGTGCAAGAAATGTACATATTTTGGAACATCAATATTGTTGTTATTCTACAAGGAATAAAACATGATCTTCATTTTTATTTTCATTTATTGTATTTAGTCTTTTGTTATCTGCTACCAAATAACATTTAAATGAACATGCGAAATATTTAAATAATACTTTTAAAAATATTATGTAAGGGAAAGAGTTGCACATTTACAGCAAATATCGTAATAATGTAAGATATGTTTCCTTTTTTTAAATAAAAAAAAAGCGCTAAAAATTAACATTATTGTTATTTTGGAATTGAGTCATGTGTTGTCAGGGACAATGAATAATTGCGTCGGATTTCACCTTGACCAGTTTTCTTCAACTCTGCTGTTAACTCTTTCTCTCCGTAATCATTTTCCTCGTTTTGATAGAATTATTCCTTTTGCTCATTTGCATTTCAATATCCTGTTCTGATTAAACTTCAATAAATTTTTTTTTTTATCAGAAAATGTTATATTTGGTATGCTCTTTTTGTATCTGCACCCCTGCAAGTCTCTGTTCACCCATCTCCAACAGTTTGGTGTTTTCTGTTTTGTCTTACAAGTGTATTTTGTAAGATACTTCTCAGGCATTTGTTGATGAAGGTCTGTAATTTTTTGGCTGCTGTTGCTTCAGTTGTTCTCCGTGTTTCAGAACCATACAGTAGGACATTAGAGTTAGAGATTCTTGTTTTAGTCTTGTTAGAGATGTGAAGAGATTTTCAGGTTTTAGGTCTGTAAATGTCTGACGCGCTAAATTTATTCGACGTTTATTGTCTTCATCTGTTCCACCTGATACACTGACTACACTCCCTAGGTATATAAAATTATCTACTTGGTCTATGGTCTGAGAATCCAGCTCTATGTCTCCTATTTTTAGGCGCAGTTGTAGCGCAAGTGCCCATTATTTTCTCTACTTTTGGGGATGAAGAAATCAATAGTCAAAATTTAAATACAGCCCCGAAAATGACCTTTACTTTGCGATGGAGCGATGACATTCTTTTGTAATTAAAGCAAAGATTTTTTTTGAAAAACAAAAAGGGAAAAACTTTACAACAGACAAATGAATCGCAGAAGAAGAAAAAAAAATGTACTCTATTCTTCCTTTCAAAGAAGAGTTAACTAAGGGCTTAATCCGAGAATGGGAAGTGGAATAAATAAGGTGAACAAAATTTGTATAAAACAGACAGCAACACGGAGAAAGTTGGTATAATCTTTGTAAAAAAAATATTATTTGTATTTTATCTATAAACCAATCCAAAGACATTTTTTTAAACAGACTATAACGTTCAATTACTGATATACTGAAGTGGATGTCTTGTTATTAAATAGCTCAATTAGAAATTGGATTAATTAACCCTTGATTTCGTCATTAACATGTTTTAGAAATGGACAAGATAAAGAAAAAGAAGACAAGTACAGCGAAAACTAAAAACGAAATCAAAACCAATACATTTTTAGGGTTGTCTTTAACAAAATGTGTTAACTGATAACGTGAGCGTCCTCCCTGGGGAAAATGTGAATCATTATAAGACGTATCAGCGCTTAGGTTTTCCCGTCTAGCATTTTCAAAATCTTGTAATGTGTACGGTTCAGATAAATATCCGAAACACTCGATCAGGTTATTGTATTGGCATCTTTTAATTTCCATGTCATTTGTTTTATTGTCTAGTAAATATACTTTACGTCTGACTTCTTTAAACAGCTTCTCCACGTCGCCTCTCTGCTCCGTTACCCAATCCATAAAAGTAGGCCCGTCTGTCTCATCGATCCGCCCAAATAGATCTCCGTAGCTCATGATTATTATCCCGTGCTTCTGAAACACGTTTGCCCCAAACATCAGTTTCACTTCTTCTACGGCGTCCTTTTCCTGCTTGGTGAATCTTGTGCCATATTTCAAGACAAGTGCTATGGCGTTGAAACCTCCATCTTTGTTGTACTCCTTAAGTATCTCCTTTAGTTTATATCGGGTACATTCGATGCTCTCTCTGCGGTCATCTCCTGTGTCCCCTACTCCGGGACATTCTATTGCCCACGTTCGAAAGGGAGTGTAGTCAGTTTGTACATCGTTAATTGACTTTGCACATGATGTTAGGCCATTACCTCCCCTGCCAACTAAAAGTAGTCGCTTCATCGTTGCCATGTCTGCGATTATGGATCTTTAGATCAGTCAGACTCTATAAATAAACAAAAAAATGTTCATTCAGTATTTCATTTTATTCATTCGTTGCTTATTTGTGGCGTATTTCAATTTTGAATTTTTATATTCCTATCTTAATTTCCGTCAGCGTACATCAACAGACATGTTTTAATCTAGTGTTGTATACTATTTGTGGGCTAGTTATATAAGATACAGTATTGCCTCCAGCAAAGTATTTTTCAAGTGATAATCGGCTCACGCAGACCAATACCACTCTTTAAACTAGATGCAGGCCTCAGTGGCACAGAAATCATTTATCTTCGGACTCAAAGACAAGCCTTATTATTATTATTATTATATTTACAGACTGTATCAATAACAAGTCATTGATGATTTTCCTGGTTGATTTAACCAGTACGTTCTAGCTGCACTAAGATAAGAGAATCACTTATTCTGCTTATAGAAATCTGTCGTAGCATTTCGTACAATAAGAGTGCTTTGTGTCGTTCGGACTATATTTGGTTATGCTTTCAAATTCGTAAGTTAGAATTAAGTTTTATACACATAATTAGCTACTTAATTATTTTTCTCGTTTTTTTAAAGCTTAATGATCTTTCTTTTGTTATGAATATCATGATTTTTGGGGTTTCTGGTCTGGTCTACAGGAGGATGGCTGCCTGGTCGTGCGGTTTGCGGGCTGGACTGTCGTTCGGATTTATCGATGGTCGAGGGTTCAAATCCTGCCCGCTCCCATCCCCCGTTTTCCTGCGGGAGGTTTGGACTAGGAAGTAAACTATCTTCAACTCTGAAGGAACATCCGAAACATGTAAAACAAAACATTTTACTTTCATTACATTTTCTACCAGTGTAAGCATATTTTAATATAAAACAATTAAATAGCATGGCTTAGCATCAGTTAAGTTCCCCTTATACGGGGCAGATGAAGTTAAGGTAGTCATCTGTTTCTTTGGTCAACGGATAACGAGCAAGTTGTCATATTGGCCAGAATAACGACCAACAGACTATAAATTCCGAAATTCCGAATCTCAGTCTTCGAACCAGGGACCCCATGTTCGAAAGCCAAGCGCTGAATCACTCATCCACGGGGCTTCCAAGCTTAGCACTAAACTATGTCTAACTAGTACATTATATTTTAGTTACAAAGCTTATATCAACTCTAGTTTGTCTGGTAAAAGTTTGTACATGTTATTTCTTCCACGCCCATTCTCGGATCAAGCTAAAAATTCGCACAATTATTCATTGACATAGACAAGACATGAATCAATAAAACAAAAATTAACCAATAAGACAATTAATTACTGGTAATTCATTATTTTGCATAGTAGTGTATAATGATGATGATAATCGAGCAGGGTGTCATGTGGCCAGCACAACGACCAACCGCCTTTATTTCCCCCCAAATAAAGTCAGGTACCCATTATAGTTGGGTGGAATCAGACGCGCACTGAAAAATCCAAAAATCCAAAATCCCAGTCTTCACCAAGATTCGAACTTAAGGACCCTAGGTTTAGAAGCCAGGTGCATAACCACTCAATCACCACACCCCCTAGCGGTCAAGTATTTTGCTCTGTGGATCACAAGGTCTATACAGAGAACTTCCTTTACTAATTATCCAATACAGAAAAGGAAATATAGCATAAGAGAACATCAGTGCGATTTTTCGAGAGCAAATTTTACGAGATAAACTACTAAAAGTATTTTAGATGTAAAAAATAAAGAGCATATTTAGCTTTAAAACTTTTCTTAAAAGCTTAATTTCAACTCAAAAAAGAAAAAAAAATGTTATAAAAAGTTTCATATATTGTATTTGTATTTAAAATCCAAATGATATACCTTGTAAAGTATCAAGTAAGGGAAAGAAATGCTGCTTATTAAGATATGTGGCTGTGTGTATAGAGTTATTCTCCCTATTACGTTTTATAAACATTCTTCCTTCCACTTACCATCCTCTTATCAAGTTGAATTTTGCATAATTCTTCCTAGTTCATGACAATTAATCAATCGAAAAAATAAATTAACTAATTAGCTAATCAATAAGTTGTCATTTATTATAGACTATTAAGTTCTTTCATTTAGATAAGCTTTGTTTTTTTTTTGTTTTTTTTTTTACATTAAAAAAAAATGTTTTGCAAATTGAAAATAATTTCAAAATATTTTTTTCTAAAAAAATTTTACTAAGTAATTAAAGGCTATAAAATGTGACTACTTAGAAAATTCGTTTCAAATTAGTTTCGCACTATTCAGTTATTTGAAAGGTAAAACTAGACTTACCTTGTCATCCTATTGTTCTAATGAAATGCCTGAAATGGCTGAAAAGAGATATTCTAAAGTGTCTAGAACCAAAAGAGTCGTTCAAATTAGTTTCGCACTTTTCAGTTATTTGAAAGGTAAAACTAGACTTACCTTGTCATCCTATTGTTCTAATGAAATGCCTGAAATGGCTGAAAAGAGATATTCTAAAGTGTCTAGAACCAAAAGAGTCGTTCAAATTAGTTTCGCACTTTTCAGTAATTTGAAAGGTAAAACTAGACTTACCTTGTCATCCTATTGTTCTAATGAAATGACTGAAAAGAGATATTCTAAAGTGTCTAGAACAAAAAGGGCCGTTCTACATGCACCCTATTATCAAATACTAAACGATGCAAAATGATAAACGAGAGAGGGCGTCTGCTAGTGTGTCAGGGCTAGCAAGATGGACACACAAAAAAGATACAAATGTACGTTCTTAAGGCCAGGTATCTTAGATTTTTCCCGGAAAATTAAATCTAAGGTTAGGACTGCTAACGTTGAAAGAGAACGAGGGCAAGGAATGGTAACTGTGTAACACTTTCAAAACAATGAAATCTTAATAGCATTGAAAAGTTAAACCTAGATCTATTGTCATATTACTACATTCGAAAGGGGGTCAAAAACACGGTTTACTTTTAGAAGAAAGCCGCATGGTGAAAAAGGCCTAATATTTTTTATTTCTCTTCTAGTTTTTGAGATCTGAGTGTGACAGACGGACAGACGGACATTTTGCACAAAACTAAAAGCGGCATTTCCCCTTACGGAGGTCGCTAAAAATGTACGGTCTTAATGCCAAGTATCTTGGATTTTCCCGGAAAATTAAATCTGAGGTTAGGATTGCTAACTTTGCCAGAGAAAGAGGACAAGGAATGGTACTTTTAACACTTTCAAGAACAACTATATCCTAACTGCATTGAAAAGTTAAACCTAGATCTATTGTCATATTACTACATTCAAAAGGGGTCAAGTAAACGCTTTATAAAACCAAAATTGATTTTGTTTTTAATTTACAGAGGACAAACTACAACTATAAATGAAGACAGGAGAATGGGATATGTCTTCTTTGTTGTTGACCTGGGGGGGGGGGGGGGTGTTAAGGAATGGATATCTATAAGTGTTACTAAAATTAACGGGTCCATGATATGAGAGCGTGTATGTGTCGGGGGCATTATGAAGCGGGTCAAACCAAAGCAAGTCAGCAGTCTTATTATGCTGGGAAATTACGATACGCTGGTATTGAAAATGGGGGCGGGGGGGGGGGGGAGGGAGCATCCAGAGAGCGAAAAAGAGAGAGAGATAGTGAAGGAAAGAGAGAGCGGGTCGAAAATGTCTTTGTAACAGACACACTAATTCAGGGGCCAAAAAACTGTGCTAGGTTTAACGTTACATTCTGGCCCGTTTATTATAATTTATAAAAAAAAATGAAGCGGGTGTTCCGGCCATAATAAGGCTTGTCTTCGAGTCCGAAGATTAGTGAGGAGTGCAGTATTTCCCGTGGCTGCGCAGCCCCAGCTGTGACCTACATATTTTGCCACATCCAAGGCAAGCATAATCATTGTCCGGCCATAATAAACAGCATAAAGCCTAGAAACAATTCAACGGGAGTAGCCGGTGTGTACTGCTAATCTACTATATAAAAGCTACAAAAGACTACACTGAAACCTAGATATTTAGATCAGATTCTTGTCTACTTCTCTGTTTATAAATCTAGAGTCTAGATCTTGATCTAGTTTTAAAAAGAAAAAAATATATAAAAAAAATGGAGGTCATAAATTTTATATTGTTTTCTTTCAGACACAAAACACTCTCACACAAATCTATAAGGGTCAATGTTATTACAAAGCTTACACCAACTCACTCTGTCTGTCTGTCTGTCTGGTAAAAGGTTTGTACATGTTGTTTCTCCCACACCCAATCTCGGATCGAGCTGAAATTTTGCACAACTATTTTTTTTCTCCTGACAACACAAGAATGACAAAAAAAATAATTTAACCAGTTAGTTAATTAAGTATTGGTAATTATTTTTTTTTATCTTGAACAAGGGAAAGAAATCGTACTTGACAGATGTGGTGGTATAAGTTAAATTAGTTCCCTTGAGGAATCTTGAGCTCTGAGTGTACATTTTGTAAACTCCATTTTTTAAAGAATCGATCATGTCACCGTTCAGAAATATACCCCAATCTTTTCTTTCCCTTTCGCAACAGACCCAGATAACTGATAACACCATAGCGCTTTGAGAAAGCTAAAAGCTAAACAAAAACCATGGTTAAAATTATTTCTACCTCACAGATTGTCTAGGACAGCGGTTCTCAACCTTTTAAGCTCGGCGACCCCTTTTTACAATGCCCCACTCTGCCGCGACCCCCCCCCCCCCTTTTTTGCTCACATACCCACAATCGAAGAATAGACAAAAACAATCCATTTTTTTCGATGGTCATTGGCGACCCCTGGCAAATCGTCAATCGACCCCCAAGGGGGTCGCGACCCACAGGTTGAGAACACCTGGTCTAGGACAATCCTATGTAAAACTATAGGACTGATTGTAAACTAATTGACAATATTACACTTAGTATAAGCTTTTTTTTTAAAGTGCTTTTTTAACTCTTTCTCTCCGTAATTATTTACCACATTCTGGTGGAATCAACGTTGGTATCGTCTGTTAGGAGAGAAAGAGTAAAATGTTTTTCTTGTTTTATTTCTGATTTGTTTGTTTTTTCTCTTTATGTACTTTCACTTAGTTCGCCCATGCCAGAACATGTTCTATACATGGTGCTATCAAAACAATGACAGAGATCTTTGGCTCACATTGCCATTGAAGAGATTTCTTTTTTAGAGCTATTCCTCTTCCATTGAACAAATACATTTTTACAAAGCTTATATCAACTCTACTTTGTCATACCAGTAGTAGAAGTAGAAAGCACCAAACTGTGGGAGATGAGTGGACAGACAAATATAGAAGTGCAGATCTTAGAGAGGAAGTGGAGATGGATTGGTCACACCCTTAGAAAAGATACCAGCAACAGCGCTAGGCAGGCCTTAGAGTGGAACCCCCAGAGAACAAGAAGCAAGCAGAGGAAGACCAAAAAGAACACGGCGACGCAGTGTACTTGAAGAAGCAGAGAAGACCAGCAAGAGCTGGGAAACCATAAAAAAAACTAGCAAGAGACCGTGGAGAGTGGCGTGTTTTTGTCGAGGCCCTATGTTCCATGAGGAACTCAAAGGGGTGATGATGATGATGATATATCAACTCAGTCTGTCTCGTTAAATGTTTGTACACCCAATCTTGGATAAGGGTTACATTTTGCACACTTATTTCTTTTATCTGACAACACAAGAATCAATAAAAGTAATTTGGAAATTAGTTAACTAACTATATTTTGTATGGTATCTCCAACAAGGGAAAGAAATGATACTTTACTGAGGTGGTTTTATAAGATAAATTAGTCCCCCTTATAGGTCGCCACTAACTATACAATATTCTGTAGTCATAAATAACTCATAGAGTGGTGAGCACGTCGGCCCAAGGAGGCGAAATCCACAAGTTCTAATCCAGGTCGTGGTCGCCTTTTTTGTGTGAAAGCTTTTTTTTTTTTTTTTTTTAAAAAAAAGTACTTTTAAATGTACCCAGATATCCCTTTTTATCTTACCCACCAACCCACCATTTTCCTAACTGGTCCAGGTAAGTGATCAGATCATAGCGTATTAAGAAAGCTAAAAGTATGAAATAGCTACTGATAAATACAATTGCAATTACGTTTTTTTTAATAAGTATTTTTGTATGTTTTTCTTCTTCTATAATTCAATCCTATTATAAGTGACTTATTTTGACACCACAATGCTTTAACACTATTATGCTATAGAAATAATAAAAAACCTGAATTAAGTTAAATACATACTATACCATTCAAAGCAATCAATAATGCTAATATATAAAAGGAAACATAGATCATTTTGTGTTGCCAATAATACGTGATCCTTCGAGCAAGACATGGGATACATCTAGAGCAGGGGTTATCAACATGTGGGTCGCGACCCCCTTGGGGGTCGATTGACCATATGCCAGGGGTCGCCAAAGACCACCGAAAATATGGATTGTCATTGTCTACTCTTCTATTGCTGTATGTATGTGTGTGTGTGGGTGGGGGTTGCGGCAGAGTGGGAGATTGTTAAAAGGGGTCGCTGAACTTAAAAGGTTGAGAACCACTGATCTAGATTGCAACTAAGCAACGCTTCTAAGAGTTACCTCTCCCTGTGTACTATGAGCCCCTTGACGCTTCGCATCTTAACAATCCATCCAACCTCAGTGTTGAGCAGAGCTCTAGGGCGCACCATACTATGAGCCCTTTGTCGCTTTGCATCTTAACAATCCATCCAACCTCAGTGTTGAGCAGAGCTCTAGTGCGCACTATACTATGAGCCCTTTGGCGCTTCGCATCTTAACAATCAATCCAACCTCAGTGTTGAGCAGAGCTCTAGTGCGCACCATACTATGAGCCCTTTGGCTCTTCGCATCTTAACAATCAATCCAACCTCAGTGTTGAGCAGAGCCTCTAGTGCGCACCATAATCGCGCGTATTGGGACAACCCTTACATGATTAAAAATGAATAATTGTGCACCTTCAAAGATTAACTATTTGAAAAGAGATTATGTGGCATTTTACGTCTCGAGAGACGATCTTTTCCCTTTGCAACTTCTTGTGTGACTAAAGAGGCCAATCCTTGATACACAGCTGCGGTCGCAGGTTGGGCATATGTGATCACCAGGCGCCGTTGCATTTTCACCCTTCCTTTTGCTTCTGTTGTGTATGACATCTGCAATCCGTGACCCTTCCTTTATGCTCTTTCTCCATGTGGATCTATCCAGTGCTACCTCTTACCAGCTGCTAGTGTCGATTTTGAAGAGCTTCATGTAGTGTTTGCATACATCCGTATAACGTAAAAGTGGGCGACCAGCGGCTCTCCTGCCTTCTATTAGATCGCCATACAGAATGTTCTTTGATAGCTTCTAGAGACTACCCAGAGAAAAGAGATTTACAACAAACATTAAACAACAGCAAAACGAAGCCTCTTACATGCGTAATTTGTTTCCATCGCTAAAGAGCCACTTAAGCCCTTTGGTCCTTTGTTGTTTATGATAACACACACCATTGTCACGTGATATGTGTGTTGTTCTTTTTTTTCCTTGTCTCATTTTCCAGGAAAATTAAAGCTCTAAAAGGTAATAAACACAATATTATCTCCACGTCTTTGCGGACCTGGAGCTAGTAATGATTTGATTAGGAACGACTCAAGCCTATTGTGTTGTTTTTACAAAACTTATAACAACTCTGTCGGTCTGTCTGTCTGGTACAATTTTCGTAAGTTATTTCTCCCACTTCCTAATCTAGGATCAAGTTGAAATTTGACACTATTACTCACTGAACCTAACAAAACAATCGATAAAAAAAGAAATAAATTGTTTATTTTGTTTCATTCTTAAAACATAGAAATAAATCATACAGTATTGAGAGATATTGTTTTAAATGTGGAGTTCCTCTCCTTATGAGTTCAAATTTTTTTTAAATGTACTTCTTTTTTTTTAAAGTATTTTTTACATTTTAATTGTCTCTTCTTAGGGTTGACATTTTGCATATTAAACATATTAACAATTTGCTTTGGTCTCTTAACTCTTTCTCTCCTAACTGACGATACCAGCGTTGATTCCACCAGAATGTGGTAAATAATTACGGAGTGAAAGAGTTAAGGTAAAGCGAACAGTCGAGAGTTCTTTGAAACGTGACTCTGAAGTGGGACAGTGTCAAAATGAATTGGCTAGTTATAGTAGTGTTATACATTCAAACCCAGTCACTGAAATGATAGCGACAGCTCACGATGAATGAAATTACCTCCAATAAAAGCACACATGTAGATTACTTACTGAAGTATCGAAACAATAGGCTGGCCGTATCACGAAGAGATTAGAATCAGGATAAATACAGCTATTGGACCCTACGATGACCTGCTAACCACTGTTAAAAAAAGCTATATGGCCAAATTACAAGGTCCTCAGGACTCGCAAAGATCTTCCTTCAGGGAACAGTACCAATAAAAAGAAGAAGAGGAAGTCAGAGAAAGCTATGGGAAGACAACATCAAAGAATGGACAGGCCTGCCAATAAATGAAGCTCTATCCAGGGCTAAGGACAGAGAGGAACGGAGAAGGACGGTTTACAGATCCTGTGTGGGGCCCCAACAGATTAAGGAATAAGTGAAGGTGAATGTGGCATGACGATAGATTAAAACAGAACTGGGATGATCTAGGAGACGATGAGAAAACCTTATTTCTTGTTAAAGTGAGGACTTGGTTTTGAGACGAAGTACTTAGGTGACATTGAATTGTTACCCTTCATTGAAATGAAAATGTGTGTATTTAACCATACCACTTTACTAAATAAATAATGTTCTACTATCGGTAATTATATAAAATTAAATATGGGCTAATAGTAAGATCAAGATAGAACAACACTTCTGACTCGTTCCAAATAGATAGACACACAAAAGAAGCTGATATCCGCTTGTTTTAAAATACGTTGGCAGCGTTAAGGATTGCCAGCACATAGGCAATTATTTTCAATACTAACTTGTGCCACTATTAGGGGGAGATAATTTCAAGCGTTCTTTCAACCAATAGAAGAAAAAAAAAATAGAGTCAAGGGGAACAAATCAGAGAGCAAATGATGGCATGTCAAGGTCATCAGCATTATGTACGAAGGACTTGTTATCAGATGTAATATGTAGTAAATAGATATTGAATAATTTTCACGTATCGTAATCTGTACATACTATGCAGTGGTTATCAAAGTTTATTTCATTAATTAGTGAAACTATTATATACATATAACAATTCTAAGTCACTTTGATCGCAATTATTTGAAATTAATGGCTGATATCCAATGCATTCGCAAGTCCCCACACTCGAAATAATTTCAAATTTTTTACATGCGCCCTCAAAAGAAGAAGGTTGCGCACCCATGATCTACATACTGTATATAGCATGCGTTATGGTATCAAATAACAATCCCTTTATCATGATCATTTACATTATTTTCAATTATAATTTCTATTACATCACATCACGACATTGCAGCAACAAGATAATTAAAACCATTGCTTTTTTTTGTGACGGTACGCACCGGTACTGCGTACCGGTACCTTCTTCAATGTGGGGAAAAATTATTACTTTTATTATGAATTTATTAGTAGTTAAAAAGTTAGCCAATCCATCACTGAGTACCGGCATCTATTTTATTACATATAAACCACAGAATAAAACTATTAGGCATAGAACAAAAAATATAAACAGAATGAACAGAATTATTCTAAAATGTTTTTGGAGACATAGTAAGAATTGACAATTAGGGTTTGCTTGGCCAAATATTGAATCGATATCAAGTTGGCTGGCTTTTTCAAAATCTTCCAATGTGTACGGTTTCCTTAAATGCATGAAACATTGGCTCAGATACTCCACTTGCTCCCGTCTCTTCTGGATGTCGTCTGTTATATTGTCAAATAAGTAAACTCTGGTTTGAACGTCTTTAAACAACTTTTCAATGTCTCCTCTTTGTGCTGATACCCAGTCCATGAAATAATTTTCTTTTCCCACATTGTCGCCTTCAAAAAGATCTCCATACGTCATGATAATTATCCCGTGCTTCTGAAACACGTTTTTCCCAAACATCAGTTTCACTTCTTCCACGGCGTCCTTTTACTGATTGGTGAATCTTGCGCCATATTTCAAGACAAGGGCTATGGCGTCGAAGCCTCCATCTTTGTCGTACACCTTAAGGATCTCCTTTACATTATTTCTGGTACATTCGATGCTCTCTCTTCGGTCTTCTCCCCTGTCACCTACTCCGGGACATTCTACCGCAAAAGTTTCTATGGGACGGCAGCCTTGCTGTACCTTGTTTATTGATTGTACACATGATGTTAAGCCATTTCCGGCTCTGCCTACTAACAGTATTCGCTTCATCGTTGACTTGCTTCCGTAAGATTTAACTGAAATAATGAATAAACAAAAAGCTGATTGAATATTTCATTTTATTCATTTTGTGCTTGTGTTATGTTGGGAAGACATAGCTCTAGACCGCAACAGATGGAGAGAGACAGTGACCAAGAAAGCTATGGACAGTGAAAGTACACCGGTCTTAGCTCAGGAAGAAAAACGTACAATCCGAAAAAGGGCCAGCTCCTCTACCACCGAAGTAAAGGCCACCTTAACCTGCGCTATCTGTGGACGGGAGTGTCTCTCCACAGCCACATGAGGAAGTGTGCTCTGAGATGAACCATAGTCGTTCTACGACTGAAGGAGGCCAATGAATATATGTTGGTATCGTAATTTTAACCTCCATTTTTATTATATAACATATCTTCCTCATAACTGTTATATAGCATTATCAAGAATCGAAACAGGACAGTGACAATTGGGCCCAACGAAGATTTGATGACCATGATAAAAAAATGCTCCTTCTTTCCTAGTGCTATTAGAGCATGGAATGGGTAGCCTGAGCTAGCCAGGAAAATCAGCGACTTGGTAGAATTTAACATGCATAACTAGATGCATGACAAGCAAGAAGTAATCATATTTTTTTTTGAGTAACGTCTGTATTATATAAGATAAAATAAGAATTTCTGAAACTACTTTAATCATTTTGAAGTGCCCATGAAATTCCGCTGCAGCAGTTGACCTATGACTTATGACTTATGTCAGTAACACTACGTGTCCTGCAAACATTAATTCAATGCAACACATGACTGTCACAGTCTCAGTTGACATTGCTTGATTTAATGTTCACGTCATGTTAAGAGTTTAAAAGACACGTGGAATTCCTGATGTAGAAAACAGGAAGTAGAATGAATAAAGCTGACTTTGAGTTCAGTCAAATCAGTCAAGAAAAGTCAGTCGAGTGTCATCCTCTGTACGAGGCAGTTATATATTATTACCCTTTTAGTCGAGTTCTAACTCTTGAGTTAAGAAGTATCTTTTAGGCAGTTGATGCCAGTATTCTTTTTGAGATATGTATTTATAGTTGTTAATCTGTATTATTCTGCACAGTGTTACCCGCTGAGATGCGGACGTGATTTGTAATATACTCTGGAGAGTTTAACGTATTGGATACATTTGATACCGCTGTTATGCGGATAGGATTGTTTACTATTCCTTGACTTGTAGCACTAACAAGGAGTGCAGTATTATTATGTTGTAAAATAAACTTTATATTTGTCTGCTGAAACGGACTTAACTTAGTTTGTAGTGTCTATATTTGTCACGTGTCAAGAGTACTCCAAGAAGCAAGAACCCAGCATTCCACGACATTCGCATTCTTCAACACTACACCATTTAACATCATTTACAGACTAAAATATGAATGCATCCCATTCACTAAAATGAACGGTCACGGGATGATATTGATAAAACAACCAATACAACTGTCACGTGATAACCATTGATGATTAAAATTAGATCGTAAATTCTATAGAAGAGAAAGAGATGCATGTGGGTTAATGTTATTTGTTTACGATTTGTGAATCAGGTCCATTCTTTGTTAGGGAGTCTATTTAATTTCTATTGAACATTTTTTTATATGCACTTAAAAAAATGTCTACTGTCCCAATTATATATTTCATAAGGTTATTTTCAATACAGCATATTAAGTCTGTACGTGAATAATTAGGCCTAATGTTGCAAATACTTGTTAGTAGAAACATTACACCTAAGTTTGAAAATTGTTATAAATGTGTTACATGTTTCGGATGTTTCTTCAGAATTGAAGATAATCGACCTCCTAGACCAAACCTGCCGCAGGACGACGGCGGATGGCAGCGGGCAGACAACATAACGACAGTCTAGCGCGCATACTGCACAACCAGACAGCCACGGTGTAAACAATGCCTGTGCTCGTTGAGCAGTCGCTAATTTGTACAGAGCATACACAAATATCCAACAAATTAATTATAATTAATAATGATTAATGTATTTGATTAATGTATATATCTGTTCTATACTCGTTCAGTATTTACTTACCTAATCATTCGTAACTAATTCTAAGTATCATTCGAACAAAACTTTGTCTTGTTAACCAAGAAAAAAAAAAATAAAGATATAAAAAAGTTTGTACAGTTTTGTACGCTTAACTGGCAAGTCTTATTTTCTGAAAAAAAAAAAGATTAGCAAAAGTAGCCTTTAGAACATGATTTCTTTATCTGGCCTGTACTGATTAAAAACTCCTTCTTCGTTTTCTTTTTATATCTTTACCCATTCTAAACATTACCTGGAAAGAACATGTCCTTTGATTTTTTATTAGGGTTTAGACACATTGTGGGCGTGGTGGCAGAGTCATAAGGCGCTTGGCTTCTGAATCGAGGGGCCTTGGTTCGAGTCTCGGTGAAGACTAGGGTTTTGAATGTCAAGATTTTTTGGACGCCCTACTCTAATGGGTGCCTGAATAGTTGGAGGAAATTAAGACTGTGGACCGTTGTACTGGCCATTTGATATCCTCGTTAGCCATCGGATATCGAAACAGATTATCTTGACATTATCTGACCTGTTGATTGCAGGGTCTGAAGGTGGTTAATTACTCGAAACATTGTATATTTATTATAAGACAAATATTCGTCTTAATGTGAATATCGCGAACTAAGAATCGAAACTTTTTGATACTAAGAATCGATACTTTTTGGTACTGTGAAGTGAAGATAACTTGGATAATACTTGAAGTCTTTCAGGCACGATATTCAGCCAAGAATATTTTTCAGGCATTTGTCTGGCATTTTACGTCTCAAAAGATGATTATTTCCCCTTTTTCAACTCCTTGTGTGACTAACGAGAAAAATCCTCTAAACACAGCTGCGGTCACAAGCTGGGCATCTGCAGTCACCAGGCAGTGTTGCGCTTTCAGCATCATTCACCTTTCTTTCTACTTCTGTTACGTATGACATGTTGAATCTGGTACCCTTCCTTTATGTTTGCTCTCCGTGTGGACCTATCCACTTTTCATGTCGCATTCGCATACATCAGTATACTTAAAGAATGGAAGATCAGCAGCTCCTCTGCCTTCTGTTAGGTGTCAACGCTGATGCAACTAGTGTTAGCTTGCGCTCCCAGAGTTATTTTTACATGTATTTTCATTTTTAGGTTAGAGCTATTTTGTATATTCTTTCTTTTTATAGGCTGTTGTACAAAACCACAGTCAAATTAACTTTACGAGCCATCTACAGTAGATATAGTTTTCCAACAAAAAGAAGATAAACATTCAGATCTGTCTTCTAGATTTACTATCGACTAGTGAAATATCGCTTTTTTTTTCTAAGAGGTCGAGATAGATTTAGATCAATATTGATATGCCAGTGACTACTAACGTAAATAAACTATTGGAACTTCTTGTTTTGGTTAAAATTCGGCTTTATATTACATTTTTATTAAATGAAAGCTGACAGTGCCTTTTTCTTTTAATCGTAGGTAGAATTGTCGTTTTCAATATTGAATGATATCCCGAAATGTCAATTTTGTCTGTTTTAAGATTTTCATGAATTTTTCTTATATTTTATAATTTCAGGAGAATTCCGGTTAAAATAGTTTAATTTAATAATTTACACCTAGAAATTCGCATCGCGCGGGGCCTATGAAAGTGCGGGGCCCACTGCGCCCGCATAGGTTGCAGTGGTCTAAGACCGGCCCTGGATATAGTATACGACCATCAACGTTTTAGGTTAGAGCAAATAAATAGTGGAGGAGCGGTGACTTAGTGGTAAAGCGCTTAGCTTCCGAACAGGGGGGCCGGGTTCAAATCCTGGTGAAGACATGGATTTTTAATTTCGGGATTTTTATGCGCCTCTGTGTACAAGCAGTTTTAATAGGTACATGAGGAAATGTTGGGCGGTAAATCGTTGTGCTGGCTACATGACACCCTCGTTAACCGTGGACCAAAAAAAAAACAGGGAAACTTTTATATAAATAGATTAAAAGATTGTATTTATTGTGTTCATAAATTGTTAAATATAATTAAAAAAGGTTTAAAATACAGGCTCTTGAAGTAAGCCGACATACTTCCTTCCTTCCCTTTCTTAGACAAGGATAATTCAAACACTTAAATACGCTCCTTGTATTGTAAAATAATATTTTTTTTTAAATCTATTTTTATCCCTTTGGTAACATCGGAAATTACCGTTCTGAGTGAAACTGTTTTTTCCTTGAACATCTGAACACATTTAGATCTATACGTTAATAAAATGTAAGCGTCATAGTTTGGAATGTTTTTAAAGACATTCATGAATTAATACCTAACTAGTAAATAGGTTAATCATAAGAGTGTTTTTTACACCTTCGAAATGCATTCAATAATGAATTGACTTTTTTAGGCGTAGGTCCTCCCGCACAGTTCGGCGCATTGGACGGCAGAAACGACAATGAATTGAGCTTTAAGAAAAAAAAAATCTTTGTAAATCTTTTTTTTTTACGTTATGGATGTCCTTCCAGATTTGAAGATCCAAACCCAAACCTTACACAAGACGATGGTGATGACAGCGGACAGGGTATGAAGCTCACTGTTATCGAATGGCAATGAGTTTAGCAACCAGCTATTTCCAATAAAGACGATGTGAAGGTTCTTTTCTTCTCTAATTTACGTATGTGTATTTCAATGCTGATTACTAAATGTTACCAAGTCCTGAACAATACCGTAACGACACATATAACGACAGAATGAACATTCAGAATGACAATTCACGGACATATAACATGTTTATTACATATGCTTTCATATAATACAGGCACAGTTCTGGCAAATGAAATATCCAGTATCAATTGAAATATCCAGTATCAATTGAAATATAACAGCTCAATATCCCCTAAGACTGAACAATAACTATACAGAAATAATTAGAGTCTATAGTCTATACTTTAACTCTATAACTAAAATCCAACTGTCCTGGACTATGAACAAAAACTACACTGTTTTACTATCAGTTACATTCCATTCCAAAAAAAAAAAATCTCACAAAGTAAAACAATCCAAAACAAAAACAATCTTGGAATCAACAACCCGAATTGCCCCCCTTCTCCTCTAAAGTAAACAGGAGACCCAGGCTGACCAGAACTTATTCCTGACAGACGATCTTATAACGATAGAGCCTATTATACCCAGATCAATTCAATAGTAAAATTCCCTAGCAATCTTTCGCAGAATTATGATTTGAGAATCCAAAAAAACTTAACCATGAATAATAGTTAGAAAGGACGCTATAATCTTTTTCATTAAATTGAACTTCTTTGAGAGCAGGTCACATAAACTGTCTTTAAGAGATGATCTACCCATTCTTAAAATTAGAAGTAGTAGAAATGTTTTTTGTATGGAGGGGTGTATGATTATGGATATTGATATTAGATCATTTGAGGCCCTTGGCGAAGTGAATTTGGTCCCCCCCCCCCGCAAAAAAAAAATAGAAAAATTTAAAAAAATGCTTCGAAAAACAAAAATAACGCCATTTATTAAAATCAGTTAATTTCTCAATAAAATTGAGGGCAAGTTTCGCTATTTCTTTCCTAATTGTTTAATAGCCCTATGTGAGGCCCACACCATCTCTGTGAATACTGAATTATTAGTTTCCTTATTGATATCAAAGAAAATAATTAATTATAAGGAATTAATCGGTTACTTTTTTAATGATATATGTCTTGTCTATGTCAATAAATAATTTTGCGAAGTTTCAACTTGATCCGAGAATGGGTGTGGGAGAAATAACCTGTACTCACTTTTTACTAGACAAGCCAGAATGTAATAATAATGGCTAAACATTATATACACCTAGCAATTAACTAATAAATAAAATCATTTTTAATTTGACAAAACAAATAGGACTATCAGTCATCTAATGAAATCAAAGTACCTGAGTACTATAAAGAAACTTAATCTTAATAGATCACAAGGACATTTTTTTACACAATTTTAAAGCGTTTGGAAATAAGCATAGATCAATAACAGATAGTTTGTTTTAACTTAAAATAAAATCCTAAAAAAAACAAAAACAAACGAAAATGTACAATGGAACAAATAATTTTCACAAGAGCCTATTTTAAAAAGTAGATTAATAAGAACAGAGCCAAGACGGTAATAATAAATACGCAAATTATTAACCATTTAAATCTACACACGAATGCATAGACCGTGTTTCTATTTCTAACTGGAACAAGCATGTCTTGATCGCTGTCACGGCGTGGTCTGGGCTTGAACAAGGCGATTCGTTCGTTTTGGGCACGTTCTCGTAGTGCTTGGTTGAAATCAGAAAAGTTGTACGGTCTTGTTATTTGACTCAAACATCTCTGTAAATCTTCCAGCTGCTGCTGTAGTTTGCTGGCGTCTTGAGCTCTTTTATTAAATAGAACAACTCTGTAGCTTAGCTCTTCAAAAAGAGATTGTATGTCCCCGCTCTGTTCTCTGCACCAGTCCATAAACGACAGTCCTTCTTCCCCAGAGTCCGCCTCAAAAAGATCTCCGTAGGTCATAATAATTATCCCGTGCTCGCGGAAGACGTTAAGGCCGAACATTGACCTGACTTCCTGCACAGCGTCCTTCTCCTGCTTGGTGAACCGGACGCCATATTTCAGCACAAAGCAGACGGCCTGAACGTCGTGTCTCTTCAATTCTTCTCTGACTTTGTTCGTGACGGTTTCGACACTTTCTACGCGGTCCGATCCGGTATCGCAAACACCGGAACATTCCACAGCTTTAATGTCAGTAAGGATCGAGTTCCCATGTAGAGCTGCTCTGTTGATTGATTGAACACAGGATGTTGTACCGTTGCCACTACGACCAACAAGAAGGATTGTTCTCATGGTGTGTCTTGGGCTCCTTTTGTGTGACATTAAATAGACGTCTAGAAAAAAAAAGAATTCAAGAAACATTAAAGTTAAAGAAAAATAAAAGCTACCAACAACAGAGCTAGACAGGCCTTAGAGCGGAGCCCCCAGTGAACAAGACGTAGAGGAAGACCAAAAAGAACGTGGCGACGCAGTGTACTGGAGGAAGCCGGGAGGACAGGGAAGAGCTGGGAAGCCATTAAAAGATACCAAGAGACCGTAGACTCAGCAGCGGTTCTCAAACTTTTAAATTGGCGACCCCTTTTTACTATCCCCCACTCCGCGACCCCCACCCCCATAACATACACAGCAATAGAAGAATACACTAAATACAATCCATATTTTCGATGGTCTTAGGCCACCCCTGACAAATCGTCAATCGACCCCTCAAGGGGATCGCGACCCACAGGTTAAGAACCCCTTGACGTAGAGAGTGGCGAGTTTTTACTTTGGCCCTATGTTGATGATGAACGTTTAAGAAAGTACTACAAATACTTATTTTTGTAAAATAAAAGAATAAAATGTAATTAAAACAAGAAAAACATTATACAATTCTTTAAAAAAAAACACAATACCTTCCTTGTAACACCTTTAAAGCAAATATTTTTCTCTTAATAACTAATGAATGTTAGACTTTAAAAATTGAACATTTTCTTTACAAAACCGCTGTAATAGTAGGCCTAGTGGGAAAGAAAGAGCTTGTACGAATTCGTCTTAGTATAAGAATTAAGAAATGTGTATTTCATTAGGTTGTCATTTTGTTTGTAAAGGCAACCTCTACTTTTCTATACCTTTTTGTAACAAAATATTCAATAATATTTTAAAAAAAATAACGGTAATGATGTTAATTTTTATTTTTTTTCTAGTGTTACAACTATGACATGCTTTTAGATATATTAATATTAAATGCATTTATATTTAAGTTTGAAAAGGTTGGAGGATTCGACAAAAATCATGTACAGGGCCACGGCTTTCTCAAATCTTATCTTATCCTATCTTATCTAATATAATACAGACGTTACTTCAAAAAAAGAAGATGATTACGTCCTACGCGTCATGCATTTAGTCATGCATATTAACCAATGACCTATATTCTGCTTAGTCACTGGTTTTTCTAGCTAGCTCAGGCAACCCATTCCATGCTCTAATAGCACTAGGGAAGAAGGAGTATTTGTACAAATTTGTCCTAGCATGTGGGACGATGATAATAACACCACGACAATGTAAAAATAAGTCAATACAAATGTGTTCTTCGTACACTGTAACACACAGTACATGTAATAAAAGAAATAGCACCTGAACGAAATTATGTGTACACTAAGAAGTAAATAGATAAACTATTTGAGTGAGAAATTGTTTAACACTTTTGCTAAGCTCTGAATGAAATACATCTCTAAACACTTTTATCATAAAATCCTACCTGGTTTAAAGGCGTGTGACCGGTCTGGTAGAGCGTGTCAGGGCATACTGAAATCGTGTCGAAAAAGTTAACTTAAAAAAAATCACATCACACACGCATACCAGCACTTAAGCTTATGAGAGAACTAAAGCTACGAGTTATGTATCCTGCATGTATATAGTGAATTTCTTGGGAATTGACTGACAGAGGTGATATGTCATCGGAAACTCACAAGTTTGGAATATGTGCCGGCGTGTTTGTTACTTTTCCCCGGGAATATGACTAAGGTACCAGCGTAGGCTTATCTAGTGAGGGATAAAAAAAAACCATATACCCACTGAAATCTAAATAAAATTACGTAAAGCAAAAGTATTTTTATTATATATTACTCCTATCATTGCCTAACTAGCTTCCCTTTCAGACCTGGCGATCTATAAGGCAGACGATGCAAATGCCAGCTGTTTCTGTGGCCCAACCGGCTATATGGTTATTTGGGCAAATGTCCGGTGGGCCGGTACCCAATCGGACCTGTAGGGCCACAGAAATGGCCGCATGAATGTCAGTAAATTGTTTTAAGTTTTTGTAATATTCTGTTTAAAATAACCCTTTAAAGTCTAATACTAATGTAAAGCAGTGTCGTAAATAGTCTACATCCGTATACAGTGCTTTTAGTAGAAGTCCATACCTTATAGCCTACACACTAAAGGATAAACAAGAAATTTAAGGCCTTTATTTCTTATTGAGATCGGCATTAGTGTGAATATATTCGGATGAATCTTATGCAGGGACCAAAAAAACAACATTCAAAGTCATATAGATAACATGTCCAGTCACATACGAATTCTTATTGATTTGGTGGAGATGTCGCATGATCTCGCGTTTGCCCAGCTACGAAGTCCTTCATAAATCACAATTATTGTCCTGAACAGTTTAGCAATGCGTTGATTAGAATCAGAATGCAAAAAAAAAAAAAATCGAAAAAGAAGGAGCTGATATTGCTGAAATGCTGAGCAAAAAAAGAAAAAAAAAATTATTAATGTTTTCTAACAAGCACTAGCGATTCACCAACGTTATTATGACAGCAATTATGAATGAACAGGCTCAACGCCAGATGACGACAAAGATCTAGACTTAAGTCTTTGAGGCGCTACTGTAATACGAAACAATCTTAACAGCATTTGTTAAACTGAACGTAAGGATATTATATTACCTTCAAACAAGTGAACTTATTGTTTTTGTGTGTGTGTGTAGCCAACTATAAGATGCAGACCGTCAAGCTAGGTTTCCAAGTTATTGAGAAAGCAGTCAGTATATGACCTTTTAAAGTTTCCCTTTCAGACCTTGCGTTCTACCGGGCTAATGATGTTAAGGACATCTGTATCTTTGGCCAATGGTTAACGAGTAGTGTCATGTGGCCAGCACAACGACCAACAACCTTTACTTTACCCAAGACCCCAGGTTCGGGAGCCAAGCGCTTAACTGCGCCCCGATGACCTTGTAGGATGGGCAGTTAAATAATGGATGAAGAGTTGTATTTGTTAATTGAAGTCCATATGCCTGAGTCTATTGATGGAGGATCTTTAGATGCCTTGAATGTGAGTGTAAAGTACATGCATTTGTTAATGTATATGGTACTAGCAATTTTTTTGACATTAAGAGATTCCCCATTCCAAGTGTAATTTCAAGTGTAATACTTAATTCATTTAGTAATTGAGCTTATCAGATCCTTTCCAAATTAACTAATAAATTATTCATATAAATAACTACTTTCGATGCATAGTTAAACTTCACACAATGCTCTTCATGAGAGACGTCATTGGATGCCCATCATGTGGCATATAATTTGTGGGACGGATTGTATAGAAATGCCTGAGCCGATTTTGACACACCCAGTCCGCCCCTGGGCCCAACTGCCGAACTGGGTGTAATAAGCATTCCTGACTATGATTACAAAAAGCACGCCTAGAGAAGGAATAAAAGAAGGACGGCTTGGACGGATGCCACGACCTTCAAAGGAAGACGTTTTCTCCTTTTGTCAGGTGTCTGGTAACTATTCCTTGTGTGACGGATACTTCGTTTCTGGTTGTGAGATTTTTTATTACTATCTTAAGGTATTGATGCTAGACGCAAGTGTATAATTTTATGAATGTAGTTTAAAATCTTTTGCCAATCTCACACACAGAGACATTACAAACAAACTGGAAGTGACAAAATCCACAAATCTTCAAAAGTTAACAGGTTTTAATACAGAATGGGATAGGAGACAAGTCTCTGTCTCTAAAACCATGTTGTCGGAGTATAATTTATAGTTGTAAATAGACTAAGTCTCTACACTCTCTATGTTTATATTAGGACGTCACTAACATAGTCACAAGTAAGTTTTTATCTATAGTGCGTTGCTATACTAAATAGGTACTTTACGCCTGACAATGGGGTTAAGCGCCTGGCTTCCTAACCTGCAGGTCCTGGGTTCGAATTTCGTTGAAAACTGGGGTTTTGAATTTCGGGATTTTTAGGGCGCCCTTGAGTCGACCCTACTCTAAGGGGTATCTTGACTTTAGTTGGGGGAAAGTAAAGGCAGTTGGTCGTTGTTGAGCATCATATTGGATTAACCTTTGACATTTACGGGTCAGTTAAAAAGCTTTTCAAACTAAACTCAGGTGTTGGCTTGCATGGTATGCCATCTACACTGTAGTTCAAGTCTAAATGGTCCCAGATCCTCCCCCCCCCCCAACACTGCGGGAGTATTGGCTTAGGAAGTAATTATGTCCAAATGTGTAGGAATATGTAAAACACAACTAACAAATTAATGCTATTTTTTTTAACTAGTTCAAATAGTGATTTTTAAAGTTTGGGTGATCTAAACAACCTGTTAATCCGGTTAATTATTCTGTTTGACTTTGTACTATTGCTTTTCAAAGAGTTCATCTTAAAATAGGCCTTTTATAAAAACAAAATAAGAAAACAACAAAATACAATAGTACTAAAAGTTTATGAAAGATTCAGCATCCAGTTTAATTTTAAAATGTTATTGTCCAACTGTAACTACTGTATATACATAACATACAAGCAATTTCAAATCTCAGATAATTGCTATAAAGTACTTCATTGTGAAAACACATAAAGGTGTAACAAATATATTGTTTAGGAGAGTTTATTGGTAGAATCAACAAAAATATATTTAGTCTCATGAGTCTTTCCATGCACTTATATGTGGCCAGCTGATTTGGCAGGTCATCTGTTACATTTGTTAAAGTATTTTAAAAGTTGTATAGTTTTGATAGATTAGGAGTTAATGCACAGCACATATACATTTGCATATTTACCACTTTCAAGATGAATAGCAAATGCTAATCTATTCATAATTAAACAGATTGGGTATCAAATGAGGCTATTGTCTCTACAGCTTAAAGGCAGAGTATCAATCTGGGAACAGCAAAGTGTGTCTGCACCATAAACAGCTTTGGTACATTATATTGATAAATAAATTAAAGAATTTCTAAACATTTTTTCTTTTATACTTCAAATTGGAGTTCCATTGACATGTTCTTGTGCTAGTCAGCTTAAAGACACACTGTCATCTATCATTTCAATACTAACCATAACATCATGTAGCCGCAGGGTGCTACAGGGCCAGGCTGTCATGAAATCAGCTTGACTACCCTAAATTTGGCCAGGCACATATCATAGCTTACAGGACCTGAGGGTTTCCTAAAATCCTAGCCACTAGATGGATCTAATCTCATGAATCTTAGTTCTGATGCCACATGTTGGCAACCACTTTTCCCTTGTAGATATAAGCCTACAATAACAATATTCATGTACAACACATTGACAACATTTTTTTTTCTCATTTACAATAATTAAGTTTACAATTCAGCTTGCCCACATTTACTGTAATATCTTGTCTATAAACTTCAAAAGATGCTTTATAGATTCTTCTTCTTCTTCATTCTCATTTTACATGTCGGAGGTTTCAGATCAGTATTCCTATATCTGAGATGAACTGTGCAGTTGTTTCCAGATCAGGCAGTTCTCCATATAGTTTTTGTTCTGAGGCTTTGAGGCCATGGTCTTGTTCGGGCCTCTTCATATAGTATGCAGCTTTGAAGGAAATGGTCAGCATTGTCTGGTGGTGCTCCACAAGGGCAAGTTTTGCTGGTCCCAACTTTAAGCTTCCGGAACACATGTTGTGTCATTCTGTTGTGTCCGGCCCTGAGGCAAAAAATTATGCGTTGGTCATGTCGAGATTATAATAGGCGCCATCTTTCTTGTAATTGGGATGTGAGATGGTCCAATTCTCATTTATTCTACACTCTATTATTTTCATCATTTCTTCTGGGTAGAGAGAGATTTTCATTTGTTTGTTTATTCTTCCATCTTTGGCCAGCATGTCTGCTTTTTCATTGACTTCTAGTTCAATGTGTGCTGTGATCCATTGAAGAACAGTTTTCCTTGCTGTTGGTGTTAAGGTTTACAAGGGCTGTCATGAGTTGTTTTATATAAAGAAGTGTCCAAGTCGTTCAGGCTTTGAAGGACTGTTTTGGCATGGGTCAGTCAGACAATTTGGCTGTTTGGTGTACATGGCTTTATAGATGAAAGTATTTTTTTTTCTTTTCTGGTTGAATATTTTGATCCATTAAAAATTTTTTATTTACAAAAGTTCAATGAAATTGTGTTGGAAATTTTGTAGGTACATAACAAAAACTGAAAAAGTTAAAAAAAAAAAATAAAAAAAAATCGGAAATTAAATAATTGTGCCAGACATAATATACAATGCATTTATATATTAAGAAATTTGACAATTTTCAAAAAAATTGATAAGAATACTATAGAAAAAGGTATCAGGACATATCAATATTAAAAAAAAACAGCATTAGCAAAGAAACAATCTATAACACAAATGAAATTGCCTCAAAACAATTCAGAAAAAAAAATGTCCAATCCTTAAGGTTTATGACTGGGTGGGCCCTGGTGTAAGGGCTGTTGAGCCTTAAAAAAAAAAAAACTTTTAAAAATAAATGTTATTAATAAGGAAAACCAAATAACATTATCATTGAAAGTAATCAAAGCTGTATCAGTGATGAATTAAAAAACAAAACAAAACCCAAATTATTCTGATATCATCTAAACAAGAACTTTCTTAGACTTGACTTCCATGTCTCTGTCTCTGTCTCCCTCTCAAGTGGAGGTAAGCAGCTCTTGAAGACAAACTCAAACATTTCTCTAACATTCTCATTCCTGAGACTTGAGGTCTCAAAGTAAGGGACTTGCGACATCCTCTCCAGATTCTCTGGCGTGTTCAACTGTCTGGCGTATTCCTCGCCCTCTTCTTTAGTTACCTCACGCTTTGGATCATCCAGTTTTGTGCCCACAACAACCTTTGGGCTATTGGTGGCAGTGAATTTCAAAAGTGGTTCAAATGTATCCCTGGGAAATAAACAAAATATGAAGTCAAAACAAAATAACAAAAATGCTACAGAGAGTTCCTAGGTATCACTTACAAAGACTGTATGAAGAAATAATTAGAAACAGGATTAACAGAGCAATTGGAATCCACCTGCTAACTACTGCAAAAAAAACACTAATGTTAACTTTATGGCCATTTCACAAGATCCTCAGGGCTTGCAAAGACCTTACTTCAGGGAACAGTACTAGCAGACAGAGGCAGACAGAAAAGCAATGGGAAGAAAACATACAAGAATGGACAGTCCTGTCATTGAAAGAAATTTTATCCAAGCAAAAGACAGAGAAGAATGGAGAAAGCCGGTTAACAAAACTTGTGTGGTGTGCCAACTTTCAACAGACTAAGGGATAGGTTCAGGGTTACAAAATATTAAATCATCCAATATATAAATGAACTAAAGTATTTTTTAATTATTAGTTTTATCCATTTCTTAATTATTACTTTTATCAGGTAAACAGAGTTAAATATTTTAATGCTCAATGGAAGAAAAAAAGCTATAACAAATCTATGCACATAAACTATGACATAGCACATCCTAATATTTTTGTTTGATAATTTAAGTGACACAGACAATAATAATATTAAAAGTAGGGCTAGACTTAGGTAAGTGGAGGTCTTGGACAGGATTTTACTATACTATTTTCTACACTCTATACTAAACTTTTTCAAAGACTTTAATACAAATGGACTTAATTAATACAAGGGAAATGACACATGTATATTTAATCTCATTTTCTTTTATTTTTTGTTAAATTTTTAAAGTAAACATATTACATATGATACACATCATCATCATCATTGGCCTCCTTTGGTCGTGAAACGACTATGGTTCATCTTGAACATTTTTTCATATGGCTGTGGAGCCCTATTTTGGAGAGACACTCCTGTCCACATATATTGAATGTCAAGGTGGCTTTTGCTTAGGTGGTAGAGGAGCTAGCTATTTTCTAGGTGGCACGCTTTTCTGCAAGAATCGAGGCCCATGTTTTCTCGCTTTCTAGGTCACCGTCTCTCTCCAACTAGTGCGGTCTAAGGCTATGTCTTCCCAATGGTCAGTATCAATGTTCACTGTTTTAAATCCCTTTTTATCACATCAACGTTACAGAGGTGGGGGCAACCATTTTTTCTTGAGCCAGACACAAGTTGACCGTACAGAATGATTTTTGGAATGCCATTGTCCTCCATCTGGCAAACATGTCCGAGCCAGCACAGGCGGCGTTGCCTGAGGACCATAAATATGCTGGGAAGGGCCATTCTCGCAAGGAACACACTTTTTCTTTCCATGTTATTTTTAAGATCCTTCCAAAGGCAGCGCAAGTGGAATGTGTTTAATTTCCTCTCTTGTTGTTGTCCACGACTCACTGCCGTACAGTAGGGTGCTAAAGACGTATGCCTTGTAGACCTCCTATTTGTTCGCCGTGGTGAGCTTCTGGTTTTCCCAAACTCTTGGTCGGAGTCTAGCGAAGGTTGATGCAGCCTTCCCTATGTGTTTCTTGATCTCTTCTTATAGTGACAGGTCACCTTGAATAGTAGACCCAAGGTAGCAGAATGCGTTTAAGGCATCTAGCTTGTTATCGTCAATGATGATGGACAGTGGTGCTGTAGCAAGTGGTCCCATAACATTAGTTATGATACACATTACATAAAGGCAGAACTAAGAATTTTAATGACAGAATGGTGTAGGGAACAGTTCTCACTAGGGCATGAACAATGGACCCTATGATTTGAAAAAACTGCCTGGCAGCAACACATAACTAAGCAAAGTTAAAAAAAGGGGAAATATTTGGTTGATAAGTTTATCAATATTTATAAAAGATGCCAACAAACATTAAGTCTTACTTTAAAACATCAAAAGATTTTCTAGAATTTAAAGCAAAGAATAAAATGGCAGCCCCAGCATCTCTGCAGTACAAAGAAGTAAGAGATACAGTTGATTCGAGCCCATTAGTGTCCTGAAATTAAAATTAAAAAAAAATAGTCGAATTAGCTTTAGTCATATTTAGACCTAAATAGAGTATCTTATTTTATAAAATACAGACGTTACTTAAAAAAAACAAGATGATTACATCCTATGCGTCTAGTATGGTGCATTGTATATAAAATTTCATAGAACTTAATTTAAATTAGTCAAATGTAAATAAGTGAAACAAGCAGATAAAGTTTTTTTTGCAATAATTGCCCTCAATTTTTTAAAATGTTTCAAGTGGATATCCTAACCACCTCATCCTCCATGACTGCAAGCCAGTAGGTCTAAGGCTATTTAATTAAATATTCATAGCTAAATCATATATCTAAGGGTTTTCTCCCCAATACACCACCTAGTAATGCACTTGGTAGAAGAAGATAGCTCCAACAAGAGTTGAAATAGCTGATACTATGTGTTAGTTAGTTTGATTTTTTTTAATTTTATGGGGAAAAAACAACAACAAAGAAATGCTTCCCACTCGTACATAAATATGACCTGTGAATTGTATTATACCTTACCTCTCACCCTCTAATAAAAAATGTCCTATATACAATCCCAATTCTTTCGTTTATGAGTTCTATATTATGGTAGGCTCTGTCAAGAGGTGAAGAAAATAAAGTCTGCACAATCAATACCTATATCACAACACTTCCCAAACCTATTCATGGCCTGTTAGTTCTAGCATTCATGATACTAGTGCTTCACTGTGTTGAAATAGTTTATAGACAATATATTGGTTATTTGGGCTGAACCACCATCAATTTTTTTTTTGGAGAATGCCCCACATTATAGCAGCCATATTCCCACTGTGAATTATGGTATCCCTTAAATAATAAAAAAAAGCTCCTATATTCATTTAATTTTTTTCTTAACATGAGCATAGAAAGCCAAATATTCACGCAGCTTCTTCCTATCATCGGGAGAAAAAGCAACAAAATGTTTTTAAAACAATGGACAGTTATGCACCAAAGATGAAAGGAAGTACCGGTATATTTTTGTGCTGTTGAATAATTGTATTTAAGCTTTATGATGCGACAGTTATGCTGGGCAGGGCATGTATCCTATATGGGAGACAAAAGTATGCCAAAGGCAGCTTTTTTGGGGAGCTAAAAGGTGGTCAACATAACAGAGGTGCCCCACGGAAACACTTCAAAGACCAGCTTAGGCGCCAACTTGCATTAGCTGACATAGAAGAGAGCACCTGGCTGCATGTGCCTCAGAATGAGACAGCTGGAGGTCACTCACAAAGGCTGCGGGATACACATTTGAGACCAAAAGAAAATCTGCTGCTGAGGACAGACGCAGATGGCAAAAAGAAAATCTTAATCAACCACTAGGAGAAAATGGTTATGTTTGCCCTAGATGTGGTAAAATATGTAGGTCACAGCTGGGGCAGTGTAGCCAATGAACTACTGCATTAATCTTCAGACTCATTTACAAGCCTTATTTACAGCTTTATAATATATCAGACATTTTTCAGGAAACAGTGAAATTAAATACAAAAGCTTGTCAAATTGTCTTCCTAACCGATGTGAAAACAGACCTTCAAAGCTTTAAAAAAAAACTCTGATTCCTCCTATGTGTAACAACTCAGGACAGTACTTATAGAGCTCAACAACAACAGCAAGAAAACTGTTCTCCAATGGATACCAACACATGTTGAACTAGAAGAAAATGAAAAGGCTGACACAATTGAACACTGCACACAATCGGGAAGAAACAGAGATACTAAAAGTGAATAGAAGTAATGAGAAAAGGACCAGCTCTCATCTGAACCACAATAAGACAACAACTATCATAACAAGACTAAGGACCTCTAATTTTTCGCCTCAGAACCAGACATAACAGAGTAAGACAACATATGTGAGAATGAAGAAGAAAAAATACAAAGGCTTAATAGAAAGCTAGTGATATTTAGCAAAATACTGCATTCAGACTGAAAATATATCAAAACTGTTTCTTAGCTAGCACCTAAGAAGATAAAGAAACCTAAGCATAAAACTTTTTGGCAAATGAATCATTGGTATTATGCAAATCTACAGATACAAAATGATAAAAATGGTTATCATTTGATGCTATTAAAAAATGATGCATTTTTTTGTTATCGCACAGTGCATTTTTCTACCTTGTCTCATTTTTATATTCGAGCTTTCAGACGACTCAGAATATATGAGATGAACTGAACAATGGTTTCCAAATCAGGGAGCTCTCCTTATAGTTTTCTTTCTATTTTGGTGCTTTGGGGCCAGTGTCTTGTTCGGGCCTCTTGGTAAAGAATGTTGGAGCACAGTGTATTGAATTTCAGGATTTTTAGGAGGCCTCTCAGTCCACCTAACTCTAACGGGTCCCTGACTTTAGTTGGGGTAGAGTAAAGGTGGTTGGTCATTGTGCTGGCCACATAACACCCTGCTCATTAACCACTGGCCAAAGAAACAGATGACCTTAACAACATCTGCTCTATAGAGGGCAAGGTATGAAAGGGGAAATTTACTTTTAGTGTCAACAAGTAAAATATTTAAAAAAAAAAAAAAACTTACCCAAATGTCAAACTTGTTATCACCATACATCACCCTGCTCATATTAGCACCAATAGTCTGAATTTCAATTTAAAGATAAAAATTAGACAAGGTGTTGTCATTGTAGAAATACTAATTTCTTTATATATGGGGCATCTTTCAAGTTGAATCATCTTTTTTTTTTAAATTATACAATACATTCAATGAAAAGTCTGAGAAATAAATAGTATAAGTAATTTTTTGTTAGTACTCTAATAATTAACAAGTGGTGAAAGGACCTCATTCACCAATCATAAACAAACAACATTTAGCCACGTGATTCTCTATCTCTTCTATACAAATTATGCAATCCATAAAGGCTGTCACGTGATATGTTTTATTCATTGTTTTATCACGTGGCTACATGTTTGTTTACGATTGGTGAATGAGGTCCAATGAGAGAAATCATGTAGACAAAATAAAGAAAAACACTTACAGCATAAACAATTTTGAACTCTCCGTGAACATAGCGATGAATAAGGCAAGATTTACCACTGTTGACATAACCTAAAGCCACAACTTTTGAAATTCTGTAACAAATTGTTTTGTTACATCTATTTAATGAATATATGATATATGAGAAAATACAAGCTTGTATTCTTTAAATATTAGAGGTTATACTTTTTTTTTTTTACATTTTTTAATTCAATGAAACAATGATTATTATTATTTTAACTATGAGTTATAACAAAAGAGCTATCAAAATATCTTTATAAAAGAACTATAGCTTTATAATACATATAAGGGTACATATTAGCATTTTTCTTGAAGAATACAATAAATATAGTTGTTACTGTGAAAAACAGAAATCTGTTGAATGTTGAATGCATGTTGAGAAGTGAATGTCAACATTCAGTCAATATATTTACTAAATACCTTTTTTTCTGACTAACACTGGCATATGTCAACATTCCCCATGCACTAATGATAAATGCTGAATATGTCAGAGATTTATGTTTTCCTTTTATTTCAGTCGTGATAAAAAGTCACAGACGTTGGCAGGCCGGATGAAACCATGTTCGGCCTGAGGGCCGTATTTTGGGTATCACTGTCTTAGATTTTAGCTTGAGAAGATGAGATGCTCAATATTGCTTGCCTTCTTAATAATAGCAGTTGTACTTATGTTTGGCCAAGAAAGAACTTGCCATTTATACTGTATTCAACATTTCTTATTTGAATCATGCTTTATCATTAGAACACATTACCATATGTGTCAAAAGAGAAGAAATGAACTGTTGAACTTAAAACAAACAGTGCAATGTAACTGAAAAAAGAAAATAACAGTTATAAGAAAAACTGTAATTATGAGATGGAAATCTTATTTATTGCAACAATTGAAACTTGTATGACACTTTAAATTACACAAGATTTCCTGGCTTTTACAACTGCATTCAATTATGGAACACTTCCTTTTGCAATGACAGTGTGTATAGCCTTGCTCCTGCTCCTGTGGTGTGCATAGACAATCACCAGTGAAAGTCGACATTCAACTATTTTGTCTTTCACAGTAACACATGATCAACCTAATGTTAAACACATATCCATAGATGGATATATAGTAAATTTTAAATTTGTATGAGTATTCATGTTATCAAAATATTTGTAATGGTAATAAAATAACATATTTACCTTACCTCTTGGAATTATCTGATGAAAAAAAAAAGTGATCCAATTAATTACAAATAAGTTTATATTCTTCTTGTCTAATTTCTTATACTGATCTAATAGTATCAAGAAAGACAAAGTGAGTTTAAACATAATTTTTGAGATATTTTCCCAGGAGGTAGACAATGAAAATGATAGGTTGTGAAGTTTCTGCCTGATCTTGCTTTGAAATTGGGTTGAGAAAAAAAAAAGTGACATCGTGACAATCTTCAAAGTCTAATGAAATGATCCAAGCAAAAACAGGATGATATTGGTTGTAAAATAGTATACAAATAATAAACGGTTTAATTTTTCTACGTGTGTTGTTAAATCATATTCTATTAGCATATTCATATAAAAAATTTATTTATATATATAGTACCATAATACTGCCCTAGAGATTAATGGTTATTTTTCACTAATTTTCTAAACTATCAAATTTTTTTTTCATTTGTTTTTCAAGTTATTACTTTTTAAAAATTTTTAATTGAATTATTTTAATTTATAAGTTTCTATTTCTTTTGTACTTTAAACAATTTTAATTATTTAAAAAAAAAATCCCCTCCCCACTTATAACATGTATAAAAACATTTAGCTAAATTAAAAAGGTAAAAACGAATTCAATAAATGAGTGTTTTGGAAGCAAGGGATGTGGTTTTGAAAGAATCAGCAGTGGTGATCCCTCAAAGTCAGGGGATAAAATAAAGAAGACACACCCAAGTGAGAAATAAGAATGTAGAACAAAAATCACAATGTAGAGATGTATAGCCCCCTCTTAGAGAGTTCAAACAGAGAAATTTTTAAAGAGGTTTGAATCGTGTGAAGAATATTGCAAAATGAAACTAGTTCTATTTTGACGTAACTAAAAAGGTAACTGCTTAAAAATATTCTATTTCCTTACGAAATCAGTTATAGAACAACATTGGCTTTTCTCATAGAGCCTTTCTTCTAGTTAATCTGGAGAAGCTGTCTTAACCACATTTCATATATCTTAGGTAAAAGTGGCATCTGACTAGGTTTCAAAAGCCTACATAAATCATTTTTTGAGTATGCGTTCCTTAGAGTAGAACATACCCTGCAACTTATGCATTTGAAATAAAGAAAATATACACAATGTATATAATTGTACCAGAGTTTTGATCTTATATATGATAAATTTGAACCTACCTTTAGATTGTGCCATAATGATTTCTCCGGACTCTCTCACTGAATTGCCTATAACAATAAAAAAATATTAACTCAATTATAGCACGATAATTTAAAAAATGAATACATTATAAGATTTGGACCTAAACCTGAATGATGATTTTGCAATGAATAGAATGTTCAATGTGTTGAAGTTGTTTCATTTAGTTTTGTTGTTTTGTTTTTCCTCCAACAAAACTGTATTAGAATATAATTCATTTGTAGACTTTATTTAAAAAACAAACAAAAAAAGTAAGATTTTGTGATTTAGAAAATATATAAAAAAAAAAGATACAATGTTGGGCGGATAGAGTTCTTCAAAACATTTGACATGAACAGTAGGTGTTCAATTTTGTATAACTGTAAATAATTTTTTTTTTTTTTTGATTTATCGATGGAACAGTGTCTTTCATGTATTTACAAGTCATTAGATGAACTGTTGTGTTAAGCCAACAATTGTGGAACTAAGATATAAAGAAGCGTAAATTAAAATTACCATTCTTTATCAGCAAAAGCCAAGATTAAAAGAAGCAAATTTGACAGTATTGTCCTAAATAGTGTCCACTGGGAGATTTTGTTAAATTGTGTAAGGCCTGCAGCCGTATGGTCTTCTGACAGATAGCAAGTATCTGCAAAGTTTAATTTCTAGATTCTGAAAAGGCCATTTATCACTACCCTATGTACCATATAGCTGATAATTGCTTACATATTATTATAAATATCAAATTTTTTACATTAAGACACTGTAACAACATAAAAAAATTACATTTAATTTACATAATACACACATACCAGTAATAAAAGAATGATAAAGTAACTCAGATGCTGACTTTCGCTTAGAACTATTGAGTTGAAATGCTGTGTTGAGAAAGTTCTTAACAAGGTCAGACGTGCCAGCTGGCAACTCATACTCTGGATATTTGCAAGTAACTATCTTGTAGATGGCAGCACAGGGTTCTAGGTGAGAAAATGGTGGCTTTGTAGTCAACATTTCAACAACAGTGCAACCAACACTCCTGATAAATCAAACCAAATCTATTACATTTTTACAACTAGGTCAGTTTTTTTTATATCAGTGTGTGCAAAGTTCAATAATGGTAAACATAGCACTGAATATATCTGAATTATAAAAAATGTTTGTAAAATGTTTTACATGTTTCGGATGTTCCTACAGAGTTGAAGATAGTTTACTTCCTAGTTCAAACCTCCCGCAGGACGAAGGGGGATGAGAGCGGGCAGGGATTGAACCCATGACCATTGATAAATCCAAATGACAGTCCAGCGCGCAAACCGCAAGACCAGGCAGCCATCCTTATGAATTATTTCTATATAAACTTGAAACTAATACTCTAAGCTATAATTTAAAGAGTATGTGCTAAGAAAAATTACATCCTTAGATTCCACCTACTTATGAATGATCCTAATGGTGCCACCATTCAGCTTTGTATTGATTATTACTGATTTTAAATACATTACAAAAGTAATAATAATAAAAATTGTAGATGATGAGAATTAAAATAGTAGAGCTATGTTGCCAAGTGGCAAAATCCTTGGCTTCTGAACCAACAGGTCTTGAGTCCAGGTGAAGACTGGGATAAAGACACCATCCTTAATCATCAACCATAGAAACAGATGAGATTTACATCATAGCCCCATACATAGCAAGGGAAACCTAAAATAACCTACTCTAATCTAAATATGTTACCCCAAAATAGAATAAAGATATGTGTCAAGTCAAATGTTTCAACGAAAGGGAAGTAGTCAGCATAAAAGTTTAATGTTTTTTTCCCTCAAGGGCACAAGTAAATTGAGATTTAAGAGTCAAAAGTTTAGGCCTAAACATAAAAAAAAACTTAAGACGAATTGAGCTCACCATAAGTCTGCATTCTGACCATATCCCGCCTCTTTGATTACTTCAGGGGCCATCCAGTAAGGTGATCCGATTGTTGTACTTAAACCAGATGCACAAGAAATGCTGTGAAGCTGTTTAGAAACTCCAAAATCAGTTAGTTTGATGTTACCCACAGTGTCTCTGAGAATGTTGGCAGCTTCATGATAAACAAGAATAAAAAAAGATTTCATTAGAGCATTTAAACATAAAAAAAGAGAAATTAAACTATTACCCTTTATGAAAATGTTACATGTTAATGAATAGACAATGTTGGTAAACATTTAAGTGAGAGCGTGTAAAAATTGGATATAAAAATCTGGGGATAGAAAGTCATCCCCAAGAAGAACATTTTAAAATACTATTCCGACTTGAAGTAGCACATTACAGAGATGACAAGATATGTCAAACTGAGTACTATCTAAAACATAAGTAGAGTAGAATGTTTTGATGTCTGAATCACCTTTGGGGCTTAAGGGATACAGAAGACATGAATTATGAATGTTTGTGAATAACTTTTTTTTTTTCATTAGTTTTAGCATTGAACTGTTTTGTATTGGTTATCTGTGGCTAATATTCCACAGACTCACCTACATCTGAGGAAGTCAATAAATAAACTCAAAAAAACACAAAACACCCAGCACTGATGACCTTTTGGTAGAAATCTTCACAATGAAAGTGTTGCTCTAATATAAAGGCTAACAGATTCACTTTTGGCTTGAGAAAACGGCTTTTACCGCCTGAGCTTCAAGATACCATTACAATATCCATTCATAAGAAAGGAATTAAATTTAACCTCTCCATTACTTTTTCTATTAATAGCAGGAAAGGTATTTGATTTTTATAAGTCTTACTTAACTCTTTCTCTCCGTAATTATTTACCATATTCTGGTGAAATCAACGGTGGTATCGTCAGTTAGGAGAGAAAGAGCTAATCAACTGTCCAACTCTATAGTGGACAAAATTGTGAGAGCCAGTGTGTTTTAGAGCTGGTCAAAGTACCTCCAACATGATTTTTGTCAACAAATGCAAGTAAAATGTAAGAAGTAGAACCTGAATTATATGTGTTGTCTTTGAGGATCTTATTAAAGTTTTGACAAACTAAGTCACGATTGTCTTAGGAGGATTTGTCGGTTGTCCTACAAGGTTCTTATCCATTCTCAAGCAGGTTCATGAGGGACCAAAATGTCCAATGTAACACAATGGTAGCCTCTCTTCCCAATAGAGAATGACATGAAGCACTTGCTCCTACTCTGTTCACTATCTTCTCTGGCACAATTCTGGGTCTAATGAATCAATGATTGCACATTGGCTTCTACATCTGAACAGTTTACAAATTTACAATATCAGAGATGAATCTTCTAGCAAATTCTATGTGAATGGAGATGTCCCTCTAGAGTAGGGCTCTATAGTTACATGTAAAAGTGTGATGCAAGATAAACCATAAAACAAAATTGAAAATTGCATCAGAAGAAGAAATGGAAACATTATTATATGTCAACACAATAATAGGCCTAAAGTTAACATATTAAAAAAAACTAGTTGATTAAACAATGTGCATACCTTTACAACTTAACATATGACTGAAAAAATACTTTAAAAAATAAAAACAACCTTATATTAAGTGTAATTGTATCACTTAGTTTAGATCAGTTATGTAATTATAAGTGCGACTGACCTATAGAAAATAAATATATGCGATGAGAAATATTTTTACGAATTATTTTTGTTTAGCTATTAGCTTTCTCAAAGCGCTATGATCCTATCACTTGTCTGGACCAGTTTTGAAAGGGCGAGGGAAAAATGGAGCATCTTGGTGAATGTTTACATGATCGTTTTTTTAATGCATACAAAAATGTTTACTCAGAGCTCAAGAGTCCTCAAGCTCAAGGAGATTAATTCAACTTGTACCACCACATCTGTCAAGTATGATTGTTTTCCCTTGTTTAAGATACCAAACAAAATAATTAATTACCATTAGTCAATTAACTAATTGTTTGATTTTTTAAAAATTGATTCTTGTGTTGTCAGGTAAAGAAATAAGTGTGCGAAATTTCAGCTTGATCCGAGATAGGATGTCGGAGTAATAACAAACTTTTTAACAGACAGAGTTGATATAAGCATTTTAAACTAAAACTAGTTGATCGAACAATGATTTAAATTTTAAAATATTAAAAATAAAAAACTAGTTGATTAAACAATGTACATACCTTTAATATCCCTATGGACAATGTTATTTTTATGTAAAAATACCAATCCTTCCAAGATCTGTTTTGTACAGTTCCCAGCTACAGCTTCTGTCAGTGGACCAAACTGCTGCATGTGATTTAAAAGTGAACCCTGATAGTGTGTAAAAAGAAATAGATGTAAGTGTAAAGTTAAATATTTCTTGTATTTCTTGTATTTTGTTGTAGAATTGTCAGGTAAAAGAGTACATGAAATAATAAATAAGCTTTAATATCCTGAAGGAAACTCCTTAAATGTTTGGATTCTGCATTTTAGGCAAATTATTAGAATGATTTAATTCTATTTGTAATAATCAAATTGGGAAACCAGGCAGAGATGTCGAAACAGATGCTAGCCTGGTTAAATATGGACAAGATTTCTTTTTAATTACATACAAAAACAACAATTTTTGAAAGATCATTTTAAAAAAATTGCATTTGTATAGCTGACTTTTATGCTTTCAAAGGCTCAGTGCAATCTAAACCAATCTCTTTCGTAGACATTGGTGTGTGTGTGTGTGTGTGGGAGGGGGGGAGGTATAATTGTGAGTTATAAACCACAACTCTGCTTGAGACAAAAATTCACACTCTAAATCCCGATTTAAAATTAAGTCCCTTTGATAGGTACCAAGTGGCATCTGCCACACATCCCATGTTCTACCATAAATGATTTCTGGCATGAGGTACTGCAAGTATGATTTGCTTTTCCTGCGGTAGCAAAATTTTTTTTTTTAATGTAAAAAGAAACTACATAAGACAAAAATGAAATTTAGGTTTAAAAATTTACCCCAGGCATATACTCTAAGAAGATTGATAATGATTCTTTGTTTTCTTGGCAGCCCAAGTATTGCACAACTCTTTCATGTTGAATTTTACTAAGAATCTGAACTTCATTGATCAGTGCTTGAACTTCCTGGAAGAACCAACAGGAAAAAGAAAAATATTTTGCGTCCTCTTTTTTTTTTTCCATATCTCACACCACTTTCTTTCTTTTTTTTTTTATGTTTATGCATTTACTATAATACATCTAAACTTGTCTTTTATTAGCTAAACATGAATATTATTTCTGAAAATACGATTCAAGATAAATGGTCTCAAAGATGACTAAACTATAAGACATGTACACATTCTAATGTTTTGGCACACTTCATGCTAGATGCCCTGAGATTGAACCCTGAGCACTGTCATCTTGCCATCCTGCAGGAGGTTTGGCTAGGATGTAGCAAGCTCTTCTAAAGGAACATCCAAAACTTGCAAAACAAACATCATCCCAGAGCTCATGTCAAAATATTCAAGGGTCCAGGGAGTGAGACAAAGAAAAGAATAAATCCCACATACCCACCCCTCCAAACTCTCACTACCTGAATGCCCTAATTTAATTCACATTAGTCAGTCCCTATTAACTAAAAAGACCCAACATAACCAACACTCTGTATAGTATTGCAAACAGATGGGGAAAAAAACAACACTATTTTTCTTTGGCATAGACTGCAAAAGAGTTACAGGTCAAAAGAAAAAAAAAAGTGAGACAAGTGAAAAATACAAGAAAACAATCACTTTGTATGTTTAATGTGTATGTACTGAGCGGCTGCCTGGTCATGTGGTATTTCTGACATATCGATGGTCCCAGGTTCAAACCACTCCCATCCCCTGTCATCTCGCGGGAGGTTTGGACTACGAAGTAAATAAATTATCTTCCCCTCTGAAGGAACATCCAAAACATGTAAACATTTTACAAACAAACATTTTTACAAATGGATGGTAAATCAGCAATGAAATTAGTCTTTAGCTTAAATACTCTAAGACATACCTTGGAAATGTGACTGTTCAAGTTACCAAGATCAACTTGTTTCATTGCGAACAATATAGAAGTGCTGGAATCACAGCAGAGGTAGACTCTCCCATATCCTCCTGATCCTAACAATCTTCCAATTGTATACTGCTTAGGTGTTTCTGTAGTTGTAACTAAAGAAAAAATGTGACTTTTAATGGAAGTCTCTATTCAAGAACATTTATTTTTTGGGCAATCAAAATATTTTTCAAATTATCTAAGCACATTTGTTAATAAAAGAAAAATAATTAATAAACCAGAAATGTAAATTTTTGGGTTTTCTTAATGTAAAATTAGATCTATTATAGGTTAAAGACAATTTGGAATATTGGTACAGACCTAACATAACCTATTAGGAGGGTAAAGATATACAGTGTGCAGACAGTAAAATATTATTACTATATTACTACTAAGAATTTGTTTTTTTTTATTTCATGGATTTTTTTTTTATCTAGTCTGGGATGTCCAGATCACAAATATTTACCGTCTAGCTGGTTCTATAAAACTTAAAATTTGCTTTTAGATCTACTCAATTTAAATTCCAAATGCTTTTTAAATTTATTTTAAGGAATATTACTTAAAAAAAAACTAGTTCTTGTGGAAAACAATATGAAATAAAATAATTAACTCAATATGTCAATAAGTATTTAGACCATCCCAAAGTGGAAACCAGCCATACAAGTTTGTAATTAAAAAATTAATACTTACATTTATCCACTAACAATAACTTCATCAAAGGTTCTTGAGACACATTGCATTCTTTGTGATCTAAAAAAAACAATAAGTAAAATCTATAATGATTTGTTTACATTAAAAAAAAAATGAACTAATGCTTATATGTAATTTAGTTGCTGTTTTTTTATGCAATTATAATTGCATATATACATGTGTTTAACTGGTGTTTAAACAATGTTTGAGTGGCATGGTACAATATATTATTATAAATCTGTCTCTACACTGTACAATAAACTATGGTACACAAAGTCTTCTTATTGGAAAGATGGGTTTTGAAAATTTCTTTATCATATCATCTGTGATACCAGGAAAAGAAGACAAATGAGTTTGCACTTTTGCTAGTTAACACTCTGGATGGCAAAAAGGAGGAACCCTTCAATACTGTGAAAAGATGAAAGCTAAGCTGGTTTGGTTAGGTCACATAGTCATCTCACTGTCAAAAGTAATCCTTCAAGGTGCAATGGAGGGAGGCACTATGAATAGCTTATCCAAAGAAAAACTGGCTGGCCCATGTATAACAATGGGCTAGCTTCTCTCTTGATGTCCTGCTAAGAACAAGCTGCTGACCAGGAGTATGGAGGGATTTCATTAGGCAATATCCTTCATTAGGCAATCTCCTATGAATCTTAAGACAGAGGGCAAGAGAAAGATGGTGATGACAATGACCAATAAAAGTATTAAAGACTGACATTTTTAAAAAAATTAAATAAAACCCTTAATTACCCTTTTTAAAACAGTTTCTTCCATATACATTTAATTGTTCTGAAATAAAGTTTTTATTCTGGAATAGAAAAACACTACTTTTTATTAGTCCCATAAAACATAATCTGATGAAATGCTTCGTATAAATGTCAAGATGTAATTAGCTAAAAATGCTACCTTCTATATTTAACTGTGCAACTAAAGTTGAAGGATCTACAGTTGGTGTTTTTACATTTTCATTGTCTGGATTTACTGTAACTAGAGCATCTTCATTCATGATTCATTAAATCTTGAAATGTTGGTAAGGTGAAATAATCCAATTAGAAAACCTCATTTTATGGTATTATTTCTGAAAAATAAAAATATTTAAAAAAAAATATGATATAATACTGGCTTATGACATTGCAATGAGATTTTAAATAATTAGTTACTGTTTCTTGCAAAGTTAACAATGAGATGATGCAAGAAGTTTAAGATCTTTAGTAGCTATGTCATTATGTTTTTGGCATTACTCTTGCTATGTTTCAGGCTGACTAGATTCTCTGGCTGGCTTTCCTACTGGCCCATAATTTTTTCTAATTGGAATGGTACCAACCATCCATTGATGTGATTAACTTCCAGGTTAAGACCTCATTGCTTACATGCTGCTTTTTAATGAATCTCATTTCACAGTAATAAAAAAAAAAGTAAAGTAACCCTTTCAGAACTCATGATCTATGGGCTGATGATGTAAAGGTCATCTGTTTAAGTGTGTCATGTGGCCAGCACAATCACCAACAGCCTTTACTTTTTTCTTAACAAATGAAAGGTACCCATTAGGGTTGGGTAGACTCAGGGGTGTCCTAAAAATCTTGAAATTCAAAATCCAAGTCTTCACCAGGATTTGAACCTGAAACACTTCAGTTTGGAAGCTAAGCACTTTACCACTTGGCCACAATGCCCAAATCTCATTTCACAAGCGGTTATTTATTGCTTTTGTGGAGATTCAAGTTTGAAAATAGAACTATATTAAAAATGTTTACAAACATGACCATTGTTTCAATGATTGATGCTCACAGCAATTGCTAAAAGTGTTCAATCTAACTGACTTGTATAGTACTATGTTCTATAACAATTAATTTTAATTTCAGGCACTGCAAGCTAATGCTCTTTAAATTTAGTCTATTCCTTTTTTTTATGGTACCCTATATCTTGCTATTGTTATTACCTTATTACTAGACACTTTTTAGGATTCTATGGTGAACCCAAGTCTAAAAATACTGTTACTGTCAGTGAAAAGGGTCATCTTAATTTAGAAACTAATATGATGAAACTTTAACATTTGGAGAGAAGAGATAAGTAAAAATACATCTACATGCAATGCAAAATAAAAAGTAAAATGATGTGATTTTATTTTTAAGTGGCTTTTCTTTGTTTATACTTTATTCCCCGTAAATATTAAAATGAATGAATAGCCTCGTTGCATTTCTCCACTTACATGCCACAGTTATATTTTCTGAAGCGATGCTGATATGGAGTAAGGACATTATGATAATTATGTTTATCTATGTGATTATTATGATGGTATTTTATATGTAAGTGGTGTTGGTAAACTGTAGTTTCCTGGATCAGATTTATCTCCTTTTTAAAATAGGGCTGTTTGAAGTGCTGCTGTTAAGTGCTTGAAGAGAGGATTGGGAGTCTGTAAAGACAACAATATCTGATGGTGATTGTACCCCTTCATATAATTTGTTTTTGATTGTCTGCAAAGCTATGGTAATTGCTTCAATTTTGGCTTGGAAGTTTGAGCAGTAGTTGCCACAGGGTGCACTTATTTCAAAGTGTTTATTTTTGGGGAAGACCAGGAGAATGAGAATATTTACCAAAATGAGAAAAAGAAAATGAGTCGGTGGTAAAGGCAAAGGTAGCTACAATGATATTCACGTCAAGCCATTAATTAATTAATTAAGTACTAGTCTAGAACCGCATGTTTCTAATAAAATTGTTTCAGGTCAATTTCATTTCGTTTTTGTATCTTTTTGGTCATTTGGCCTGCGAAACGAATGTCGGAAAATGAAATTAAATGGCCCGCAGGTCGAATCAGGCTGGGCATCACTGACTGGGACTCTAGTGAGAGTGTTTATAAATTATACACATTAAACTATTTAAAATTTAAACTAGATCTAGACCTAGTGTCTAGAGCCTACTTTATTGAAAGACTTTATACTTTTACTTGAAGTTGACCAACAAGAGTGGCAAGAGAATCTAGATCTCTGACTAACTAGTCTAGATTCTATGTAATTAATAAAAATAATAATCTATAAGATCTTATAGATCTAGATCTAATACTATGCTGACATTTCAGACATTTGTTTAGTTTTATTTCGTTTTTATTGAAGTCGACTCTAGTCTATATATAGATCTATGTGACTTTGTGTCTCTAAGTCTAGATATCTAGATCAGTGCATGTTTTTTTATATTTTGTAACTGCTGTTTACTTCTCACAGTTTCCTAAATAAATCGTTTTCATTTTTTAGATCAATAAATATGCTTAACCCTTAAAGACCAACTGAAGAGGTTTTTTTCGAAATTGAGATAGCGATTGATTTAGATAGTAGATAGCATCAAAGTTAGTTCCTAAAAATTTGAGATTTTAGAAAAGCGTATTTATATTAGAAAAAGTAATTTGAAAGTGTAAAAAATAACGAGATTTGAAAATCAGCTTCAATGGCCGAAACCGGAAGTGACGTATTGTAATGGACTGAGAAAATGTAAATAAAAATAGACATGGCTGGATACGTTATTGATAGCGATTCAGATAATAAATTTATCTAAATCTAGCTGTCCAACAATTTTAAATGATACTTATCATGGGATGCACCAAAATGCCATGAAGAGAACTCTTCTACTTTTTCAAAATATATTCTAGAACAGACTATTGAATTAATATAATTATAGATAGATTATAATAATAGGACTAGTCACTAGGGCTAGGGCCTAGGGTGACTAGATCACTAGCACTAGATCTACTTGACTACTACTCAGATCTAGACTCTAGAGTGACTCTAGACCTAGTCTACTCTAGTAGTAGTCTCTAGTATCATCAAGTACTAGTAGATCATCTATAAGGACTAGGTCTAGGTATACTATACTTAGACTATACTAAGTCTAATATAACAAAACTAAATGGTTAGATCTATCTATATTATTTTCAATATCTCTAATTCTAGCTAGGCCTTCTAACACTTTTACTAGTCACTCACTAGATCTAGAGTTTATAAATACTTGACTTGTATTATTGTACTAATTGTAGTAATACTACTTACTAGTAGTACTAGTAATACTAATAGTTTATAAACTAGTAGATTTAACTAATTAAGTAGATCTAGAGTAATCTAGACTAGCCTCTATGTTAAGCCTAAGCCCAGTCGCCAACATTTTTTGGTAATAGTTTGTAATAGTAAGACCTAGTGAGTAGTGTCCTAGCAATAGCATAAAGATTATTCATAGATATAAATATAATATTATAATAGTCAAGGACAAAACCTAAAGCCTAAGCTAAATCTATTATATATAGAATATATTTATACTCTTTACTAGCCCTTACTATACTTATTAATAAGGCTAAACTTTAGATCTAAAAAAATAATAAGTCATCATTTATATTGGTAATATAAAATACAGATTTTTACTAAACACATGTGACATTTCTTTAAGTCTTAAACTTAAACAGGGCCGGTCCTAACGATTGCGGGGACCTATGTGAAACTGATTGCGCGGGGCCTAGTCTGGGTGGGAATAAGGATAATAAGTGAAAATTAAGATTTCGTATTTAAAAAAAAATCGACTTTGAATTTTATTAAATCTTTACTAAGTACAAGATTACGATCAAATTAACCATACTTTACGAACTTTGTAACCTATGGCATATTAAAATGCCAGTCACTCTATTAAAGTAAATAAAGTATGGAAACTTCTGATTAAAGTGAAAATTTGCCTGATTATTACATTTTAGTACATGAAAGCTGACAATGTCTTATTTCGTTTATCGTGCGTAGGATTAGCGTTTTCGGAATGAATGACACCCACAATTTTGTCTATTTTTCAGGAGATTTTTATGAGATTTCCAGGTTTTATATATATCGATATATATATATATATATATTGCAATTTAACTATTACACCTAGAATTAGCACGAAGCCTATGAAAGTGCAGGGCCCACTGCGACCGCATAGGTTGCAGTGGCTTAAGACCGGCCCTGGTCTTATATATAATATATTAGATTGCCTAGACCTAGAGTAGAGTAATTTATTATTATTAAGAACAATAAGAGTTAGATGTTGATGTTAGATCAGATAATCAGTATAACATATATAATATATATATATATATATAACCACTAGTTCTATATATGTATACATAATTAAGTATAAATGTTAATAAATAAATTTTTTAAAATCTATTTTACAGAAAACATATATGACATGTGGCATACAGACAAGTTTACTAGATGGATCTTTCATCATTTTGGAAATACAATATTCCCTGTGAAACAAATCACAGAAACATTCTACAATTTTATTTTATATAATAAATACCAATAAATGTAAATACAAAATCACATTTTAATAGAGTTCTTCATTATACACACAACATTATTTTAGTATGTTCCTTTTCACTTGCTAGGTTTAGACAAAGTTTCGAATCAGGATTTAATATTATTAAGTCATAGCCCAAAACTCCAGCAGGATGTTAGTTAATGGCAGTGGTCAATGTTTGAACCTGAGACCACAGAGAAGACAGTTCGGAATGCAAACCACACAACTTTCTGCGTTTCGAAACCTATTCAAATTTTGATCATTTTTATGTTAATGCAGATCTGAATGTCCATTGCAATGATGACTTGATCTGTAAAGGGGTTACATTTTTTAAAAATAAGTTGGATCTCATTCTTCGAATGATGCTATTTATTAGAAATTGCAACGTGGAATACATATTAGAGGCCAAAAGAAAATCCACTGATGAGGGAAGATGTAGACGTCGTAAAGAACATTTAAATTGACCACCAGCTGAATATGGTTATGTCTTCGCTGGACGCGGCAAAATATCTAGTTAGCAGCTGGGGCTGCGTAGCCATGGAAAATACTGCATTTCTCATTAATCTTTCGGCTCGACTGCCAGCCTTATTTATTAAACACTTTAAATTATGAATAGCTCTGCATTTTTTAATAACAATTAAAAAAAAATATATATTCAGTGATTAACTGGCAATAATTGGGTTACTAAAATTTAATAAAATGAGTTGCATAATTACATCAACAGTAGCCTATATGCATTACTTAACATTATATTGATACTATAATTTATTTTCCACTTCCCTGACTTCCCAGAGAAAAGAAAAAAACGACAACTCCTTCTCCAGTAGGATAATCTCTTTCATTTATAGTCTAAACACAATTTAAAACTTTGTTACCTACAGTTACAGATTAACTTGCTAACTTAACTATCTAATAATCTAATGATTCTATTCCAATCAACAAATGAGTCAAGCGTGAGATAAATGAAAACTCTTAAATTTTTAGATATATATTTATAGAACTATGTAAGTATATAGGCCCGAATATACGGTACGAATATATTTAAATAAGAGTGTAATAAAATCCATATTTCGTATATTAATAATATTATAGAATTGGTAGATCTAGGTCTAATTTTTGCCTTATAGATTAGTTTTTAGAAATTTAGATCTAGTACTTTTTTTTACTAGTAGATCTAAATCAGACTACTTTTAAGTCTAAGTTAAGGTTTAAGCTAAAGCTATTTGCCTAGTGTTGTACGGGGTTGTGACTCTAGATTCAAACTAAATATAATCGTAGGCTATACTACAATAACTACGCAGGCACGACATGGCCTAAATTGTGCCGATGTGCCTCAAATCAACAAATCAATACAATAACTACAATGACTACATTGAATGAGCTCAACATTCACATTGTAATAATTGTTTTTTTCCCATATTGGGCCTATTTAGGGACGACTATAGGTTAATAATCACTAAGTGTATAGATAGAGTATATAATTTTAAACTTTGTTTTTCTAGATCTAGGCCCAGCACCAGCACCCAGCATCGGATCAGTCTAAATAGATAGGTCTTATCTCTAAATATCCAATACTACTACTAGATCTAGACTTCATCTAATTGGATTTAGATCTAAATTTAGGTCTACTTCGTACATCATTAATGATCTGAGAAAAGAACTCTGCTCTTGATCAAAAGCAGTAGATCTAGAACTAGAATAAGCCTGAAGCAGTAACATAAGCCATAAATTGCGTAACTTGACTAAAACGAAACATGTGAACTGAGGCTCGCGGTACTGCGTGGGGTGAAACGCTGTTCGCTTGACTAGATCAAGAATAAGCCGACAAACAGTAGATCTAACATGCAAAGCCATAAATTGCGTGATTTGACCTAATTTCCCCAACTCTAACATCCACTTTTTATAAATTGGCGTGTTTTAGTCGCCTTTGTTTTTAGAAACTAGCATTCCTGTAAAAAGGAATAGGGAAATACGTTAAGCCATAAACTGAAAAATTTGACCTAATTTCCCTTAAACTACGTCATCGACCTTGGTTGTCTGGGAAATACTGATCTCGAATGGCTTCGAGATTGTGAAATTTAATAGTCCCTAAAACGCACATTAAATTGCTTATATCTAAATAATTACAAAGAATATATGTCTAAAATTTCGTATGTATGTTTTTTTAAGCATTATGAATCTAAAAAAAAGTATAACACCGGTTTCCGCGTCTGACCCCAAAACCTCTTCAGTTGGTCTTTAAAGTGCTGAGCTGTTTGGCAATGAAGACATACAAAATGAAATTACAATGTTCATGTTTAGAGGCTAAACTACCACACGCATCTTAAGGGTTAAAAAACAACAATAACATGTTGGGCCGTAAAGGTATCTTGGCATCTGAACTAGATCTAGAAAATTCTAGATCTATTACCAGTACCTTTTTATTAACATGTCGAAGTAGATATTATATCTGACAGTGACTGCACGTATGTAGATTGGGCGTCTTTTATTCGACAAAACACAAGTGTGTGCTGAACATGTCGGTGTAAAACCTAAGCTAGGAGGACCTATGAAAATAGTTGAAATAGATGAGAGACAAAAATGGGCAAATCTAAGACTAAGTATAACACTAATAACAGAGGTAGACACATCAAGGGTAGCTGGGTATTTGGTGGCTTAAAACGAGGCAGTAGAAAATGTTTTTTAATATCTGTCGCAAAAAGGGACAAGGAAACAATCAAACATTGTTAAAATTAATAATATAAAACATAGAGCCACAAACAACTATTGTTAGTGATTGCTTTAGATCGTATGCCTGTCTTAATAATGAAGGTTTTAAACACCTTACAGTCACAGTGAAACACAAGTATTGTTTTGTGAACCCAAATAATAGCGCGCATACACAGAATGTAGAAAGATTGTGGAGGGAAGTTCTGTCTCTGGTTCCCAGATACAGCAACAAAAAACACCATTTAGATGGACATTTAGCGGAATTTTTATTCCGATATAAATATCCAGATTACAAAACAAGAATTCATAACATTTTTAAGGCTATAGGGGAACTAGATTTTGAAAAGTATGAAGATGTATTTGAACATGAACATAGGCCTACCATAAATTTAACAAGCGTAGAGTGTGACATCGACTTAGTATCGGAAAGATCAAATTCTGATTCTGAGTCGGCCAGGGAAAGTGAAAAGTTTCAAAATACTCATAACATTGTAGTGAAAAGGTTGCCGATGACTCAGGAGTATAAATTCCTCTCAACAACATTAGAGAAAGAGGGCCGACTATTGAGTTATGTAATTGCCAATGGCAACTGATTTTTCTGAGCAGTATCTGCTAGCATTTATGGAGATGATGCATACTATGCATCTTTTAGAACTATTACTGTTCAATTCTTGACTGACCACCAGAACCACTTCAAACAATTTATTCATAGATGGAGAACATGTCCACGTAAGTGATACTGAGCATAGTTTAAAACTATTAAAGTTGTATTAGTGGCTTATAGGTCTTAACCTTTTTAAAGATACATTTTTATGGTCTCCATCTCACATGCAATTAATTTGGTTGAGCATTAATTATATATGTATTTTTTTTTTCGTTTCTATTGCTTTAGGGACAAATACAGACTATGTCAGAAAATGGTTGTTGGGCAACAACATGTGAGCTGTACGTAGATGCCACTGTACTGCAGAGAGAACTGTATGTCTTTATGCCACACAGTGGAAACACAGAATACAAGTGGATACTAATACTGCCTGTATTTCCTCACCAGGAAATGTTAATTGGTAAAGCCAAAAGTACACAATTATGTTCTAATGTTACTTTATGCAACACAAATGGGAATCATTTTGATATCATTTGGCCAATAAATGGGTGTAACTGATCCTTTCCTCGACCACAACTAGATGGCAGAGTAACAATTATAGATCTAGATTTTACTGAGTGAAATAAGATAATTTTAGTAGTTTATCCCAACTAGACCGACTAAATTGTAAAATGTTTGTGAGTGAAATGTTGTACATGTTTCTGGTGTTTCTTATCTCATAATCTACTTCTGTGTTTGGAGTCCAAATCTCCTGCACAGCCGCGGGGGATAGCGGCAGGCAGTTTATAAGCTTGTGACCATTGAGATGACTGAATGACAGTCCAGCGTGCATATCATGCGATCATCCAGACATCCAATTTTGGGAAAGGTGTAGCCTATATTGTTCTATTTCTAGCGTATTTACTATTCCTCGATGAAATTAGCCACATTTAAAATTTATAAAGCATGTTTTGTAAGCATAATATGTATTCAATGTCTATATGACTAGATATAGGATAATTGTAAGTTTGCTTAACACATCTCCTTAAAAAAAGCTATACTGTTTACAATTCTGACTGCGTGCACTAAACAAATTTTATTTTAATTTCATTTTTACTTTGAAATGTAGGCCTATAAATAATTTAGCTACTAGGACACAATAATCTTCCTTTTTTAAGAAATATCTGAAACTTGTTAAACAAACCAAAAGTAAAATTTATTCTCACTATATTTGTGAAATGTACATAGCTATATGAACTTTTTTTTTTTTTTTTTTGGGATCCAAAAAAAGATTTGTTTTCATTGTCATTATTGTAAGCATTCAAGTTTAATACCCATAACACTGCCTCCTACTGCAGTAGGAGCTAATGGGGCTTATATAGATATACAAATTTGACTGTATCAGCTATAGATGCTCTTAAAGTGCCTTTACTTTAAGCCTACATTATGCTTGTTAATTGTGCTACATAAATTAATATTATTTGTTTTTTTGTGAATAATTTATATAAAATGACTTTTATGGTACTTTTGTTTTTTAATAGGAGGCTGAAATGCAAGCATGTCAAGTAGAAACAGCAGTGCACTCAGTAACATTACATGTTCAGCCACAATCCATTGTTTTTTTGGATCAATACTGGTAAATATATTCAGAAAATGAAAGGCTATTTGTACTTTTAAAGTGTACATTTAAACAAATTCTGTATAATTTTAAGGTACTTTAAATCACAGTTAATTTTTAAGTGCCTTCATATATATTTTATTTCTTTTCAAACAGACCATTGAATGAACTAACATTCACATTGATAAGTTAATTATTTTGGTTGCTTGAGAGTTACAGTTACTATAATTTTACTAAAAATTACTACAAATACATTTTGCTCTTAGTAAGAATTTTGAAATCATGAATAAGTGTTTTAAACAATTTTATGTTGCTAATTTTATTTGGGCTGTAATGTTTCAATTTTTTATACATTTTTTTTTCCTAGGAAGCAGCTACAAAAGGCTCATACCATAAAGCAAACTGTGTAACTATTGAACATCATAAAGTGCGGATGAAATCTGGTGGGACGCAGACTGATAGCTTCATTCTGATTGTATGCTCAACTTAAAAAAAAACCTGTAAGATTCAAGATTCTTATGAACATAATGCGCTACATGAGCTCATTTTCATCCAAATCATCTAGAAGGGATTCAACATTACAAGTAAAAATGTTAGTAACAATTTTAAAGATTTTAGCTCTGATGTCTGTGGAGAAAATTTACATAAAGAAAAAAAAATTGTGTCTTGGAGACGTATTTTGCAACTTTTGCTAAATATCTTATTTGTAATGTTTTAAAAATGTTGATCTACTCTTCTGTAACAATGGTAGCTGCTTTTTATTGTATATGTGAAAAAAATTACACATGGGAATGGTGCAGACGAACTTTACATAGCCAAATGCCTTTGGGTAACATTTTGACATCAGCTGCCATAATTATTACTGGATTATTCCTTTCCCTCTTAAATTCTTAAGATTCTTTAATTTTCTATGTATGCCTGATTCTTTAAGTTTCTCTGTATGCCTGTTTATGCCAGCCTTTAAAAATGATCATCTAACACTTCTGGATCAATGTTACGGCAAATGTGAAAAAATTTACACATGGAAGTGGTGTAGCCTACCTTGACCTAAAGCCATGGGGTAACATTGTGACATCAGCTGCTCTAAAAATAATTATTTCTGGATTATCCCCTCTAAAAGTCTTAAGATTCTTCAAATGTTTCTACATACCTGTCAATGTTATCCTTTATAAATGTTCAACTAAGCACTTCAGGAACAATGGTAACTGCTTACGGCATATGTTTATGGCACATGGAAATGGCCTCAGCCAACCTTGACATAGGCAGCCTTGGGATAGCTTTTTGACTTCAGCTGCCGTAATTATTTCTGGATTTTCCTCTCTAAAAGTTCTAAGATTGTTCAAGTGTCTCAAAATACCTATTTAGGCTATCCCCCTTTCTTTAATTCTTAAAAAAAAATATACATATCCAACCAATAGTTAGAAATTTTGGGGAGAAATAACAAAAATATTAGTCATGGCAAAAAATTAAAACTAGAAATGAACCTATTATCAGATGAGATGCTAAATAAGATTCTCTAGGACACGGTAATAGGTAGCCATACATGCATAGTCATAAAAAGTAGCTGTGCTACCCAATGAAGGGAAGGGCTCGTATCATATGGAACTTAAAAGATTTCAATGTTGTTTAACCTTTTTATAATATTAGTAGATCCAAAATTGTCAGTGATAGACATGTTGAGGAGAAAATTTTGAAGAGTAGAAAGTCCATTAATTTTAATGATGCCATCAAGGCTGAACACTTGAATCCACATGATATGGTCTCTTTAACCTTATCGTAACTAAGATAATAGCACATTCCCATAAATAAATGTAATGGTATCTAAATTATTTCCACAGAATTATATATTATATTATTAGTTCTTAATATTATTTACTTAGAGCTATAAGAAAAGACCAATGGCAGCCTCTATTGCGCTTGTTTTTAATTTAATGGTTAGACCCTTGAAAAACATGATGTTCACAGACTCCTCAGCTACTGGGGTATAAAAATAGTTTGGTTTCTTCGTTTCATTTCACCTATTAAATTTATAATTCAAGGCAACTTGCATTAGTGTTGGACCTAATCTGCATAATGAACGAGCAGTAGTAGAAATGAGGGAAATAGTATTTATAATATTAAATTGTGCTACTGTCATCAAATTTCTTCCACTGAATCATTTCTAACTTTACTCTTGCTTATGGCATTAAATTTCTTGTCACTCCTTCTCCCTGCTGACAGAGGAAGGTCTTGATAATCTAATCTTGAGTTTGATTTAGAGGTTTCTGGTGAGAATAGGGATGGTGCATAGAATGTAGAAGTCTCAAGTTGCTTTTGGGATGTTAGAGATTCTTCAAGTGGAACTGGGGATGCATTAGTTGTTTTTGAAGATATACTTTGTGAAGATCTTTCTGCTTAAGTTGAGATTGGGGAGGTGGATCTATAAGCTTGATTGTTACACAACTTTTTGAACATGTTTATTGTTGTGACGTTAAAAAACTGCTTTGTGCTTATTCTGGTGTGGCCATTTTAACTTAACTAAATGGTTAAACAGGTTTCAAAATTCCTGCAAAGCTCTAATGTGACACCTTTGCCAGTAGTGGCAATGTGTCTTCTGACAGTATCTGTCCATGCTGGCTTAAGAGAACCAAAGAAGGCTTGGTTAAGTGGTTGTATTAGTTGGCTAGCATTGGGCGGGAAACAGTACAGTAAGATGTTGTTTTCAGAACACAAAATGAATGTTTCTAATAAGAACATGGGTACCCCGACAAAATAGCGCAAAAAAAAAAATCTTTTTTGTCCATAAGGAAATGAGTCTTACAATTTGTGCATTACACCAAACAAAACATTGTAACTATAAAAAAAACAAAATGTACATTCACATTATATCAGATTGTTTCTATTTAATGATTTGATTGCCTGGGGAAAAAAGAGTGTTTGTGTCTGTTTGTCTTTGCAATTGGTTTCTTGTATCTCTTTTGTGATGGTAAAATCACAAAATCCTGACCCAAAGGGTGATTTTTTAGTTCTAGAATCTTTTTAGCTTTTTTATGGATGTTTGTCTCAAACAGCTGCCCAAATGGAGTTTGTTTTTGCCAATGACTTTACCAACAGCATTTAGGATTTTATGGAGTTTATTTATATTTTTAATGCTCAGACAATTTTTAATGATCTGACTAATTTCAATGCATTTCTTCAATGCAAAATACTTTTTTCTTGTAATTTCTTTTCTACGGAAAATAATATCTTGTCCCTTGTCATTCTCTCTTTTTTCTTTAAAGTTGCATTTTTCAGCTTGGGACCTTAATTGTGTAATAAGCATATCACATGGAAAGACTTTATCCATATTCCAAAACCTAAATGTTTCCAGAACTTCATTTTTCCTTGGGTTACGATTGTCATTCAACTTCTTTAATAACATTTGTGGGTCATTACATCTTCAGTTTCATCATATTTGAAATGTTCACAAATCTCTTGGGCCTGTGGTCCAGCACAGTGTAAGATAATGGCTTTTTGTCTGCTTTTAGGCTGCTCCTCTGCACCTATAGCCAATAGAAACCATTTAAGTTGTCTTTTCCATTGATGGAAATGTTCACAAATGTTGCCATCTACCAAGTTTAACTGTGATGGTGGTCTGAGCTGACCTTCTGCCATCTAGATCTATATCATGCCAGATATCTAGATCTAACCAAAACTCTTGGTACCGCTGCAACCATGTTGATAACATTTATAAAATAGCACAGAAAAATATATTTCAGTCATTTTGAAAAAAATACATAAGATAGTGTAAAATATGAATAGAGACATTATTTTTTTTTTTAATGTTACCGTCATTTTGCAGGAAACACTTTAGATATTTTAAAACATAGATATGCAAACAGTAAGCAAAAATTATACTAAGCTAAAATGAATAATTTCAAAATATATCATTCATGTACACATATTTTGAAAACAGGCAAAGATACTCATCAGATTTATACACACACACAAACTTGCACAAAGTTAAATTGTAAGCTAAATGTCATGTAGAAATTCCATCACTTGCTTGTTTCCGCACATTAGCAATATACCTTCATGTCGTCTGTTAAGTTGTATCTACTTTGTCTTGCAGCTTGACTTCATTCTCCAGTATTGTACCTCAGAATCTTGTTCTCAGTGTTCTCTTGTTCTCTGAGGAAGTGGGAGATGAACTTGTAGACATTGGGGTAATGACCATCAATAGACAGCTGAAATGCATGGTGCTGTCCCTCCACTAAATGCAAGGGTCAATATCCTGAAGGCATTTTTCCAAATTTGAAAACCAATTTTTAACATCTGTTGCTGAAATGATGGCTCTGTCTTTTCTGAGGGACCTAGGCATTATTGTTGCCAATTCTAGATAGCACTTAAAAAATGAATATAACCATTGTTTTATTTCATACTTCACTATCTAGAGTAGGATCTATATAATTATATCTCTAGCTTTTCTCTTTTCTATGTCTATTTTTCTTTCTTCCGTTGGTAACTTTTTTCCTTTTCCATGGCTAATTTCTCTTTATCCATTGCTAACTTCTCTTTATCCATGGCTAACTTCTATTTCTCTTCTTTATGCATAGCTAACTTTTCATTTCCCCTTGCTAGCTTCTCTTAATTTCTATTTCTTCAATTCTTTTTTGCATAGCTAACTTCCTTTTTTCCATGGCTAACTTATCGTTCTCTAATTCCTTAACCAATAGCTAAATTTTCGTTATCCATGGCTAACTTGTCAAAGTTCTTTTGACTTGGCTTGAGCCAAAAGTAACTTAGTTAATATCCGAATAGTCCCCACTGACTAACACACTTTCTCTCACACACAAGGAAAACTAAAATCATTCAGTTCACATCACAAGCAGACTGTTCACATTCATACCCTGGGAATATATAAACAAAGGAGTGTAACTCTTTCATACTCAAGTTACAAATCATATCTCTCTACATCTACCTTGACATTTCTCTAAATAACTTCTTTTTCTCTAATTTCTTATCAATAGCTAAATTCTCTTTATTCATGGCTAAATTATCTTTATTGAAGGTCAAATTTTCTTTCTCTTTTATTATAGCTAACTTAGCTCTCTCTAAAGCAAACTTTTCTCTTTATAATAATCTCTTTTTTTTTGGCACATATTTTCCAAGTTCTGGACCTTTTAAATTCAGTAACTTCCCCTCTTTCTTCAACTTATTTATGAATTATTCAACTTTATCAATTAAATGTATGTATAACACATATACTTAAAGATTAAACACAACTAAATCAAATATAACAGTTATTGTAATTATACTACTAATGTCTATATAAACAATATAACAATGTCTTTAATAGTTATAGATAGTCTTCTTCCTGCTGGCATATAACTTTTATTGTTGGAATAACTTTCTGCTGTTATTATTGTGCTGTTTATCAGTCCATTGTTGTTTGAATTGAAGATTTGATTCAGTACATGTCTGTTCAAGTATGAAACTAAATATAGTTTCCCAGTGTAGACCGTACAATCAAAGGGCAAACAGGGGTGTCCTCATACAACTCTTTCATAAAGAACCTCAGGGCAGTGAACATCGGCTGGGAAGGGGCTGGAGCTGTAGCCAGTAATCGATCTCTAAGGAGACAGCCCGCTGACTAATGTGCCAAATGGCACCGGGGGTGAGGGGGGGGGGGTGTAATAAGTAAGTCAGTGACGTAGATCACCACGCCATTGTCATGCATTCCCTTAAGTGCTGAGCTGTTTTACAACGAGTGCATAAAAAGCGGAGGCTAAACTACCACACGCGCCTTAAGGGTTAAAAGAATGTGTTAAATATAATTTGAGTCCAATGGTAGGGGATGGTTCCCTCTCACATGTTTCATAACCTTCTGGTTACCCGAAGCAATTGTTTGAATTTTTTAAAAGTATCTCAAACTCTAGTGTTGAGCTTAATGTGTTGAGTAGTGATGCAGAGCTTGACAATCTAGCATATGATTTTCCATTGACAGAACCCTTTGTTATTGACAATAAGCTCATCAAATGAAGAAATACAGTCTGCTGAGTTAACGACTTCACTACACCTTTGCATATTAACCATCACTGATAATAATCGCAAGTGAACATCTAATCTTTGTAATACATGAAAGTCTAATAAAATAAGGCGACGTCTTGATATCATACCAGGTACTCGACTCAGCTAGAACACCATAAGCTTTATATAAAGTCTAGATTTATGGTTGATTGAACACAATTAGATCTAGTTCCACCGAGTGAACAGCACATCTAATAGCTTGACTGTCAGTAGACGAGTTCAATATAAATAAAATGTAAGTCTTGCCTTTTACATTGGGTGCCACTTGTTGCAAGCACGAGACATTAATACATTAACACAGTAAGTTGCTCTATTAAGAATTTAATCTTGATTCAGTAAGTAAACATTGTATACACTATTTAATCATATTACTCCATTTTCCTGCTTCTCTCTCCTTATAATGTCACTTACATTCAACACACCCATTCACACCACTTACATGCTGCACTCCAACCAGAAGGGTTGATACATTTAAGGCATAGACTATATATATACAGGACTGCAAACACTAAGGTAACTAAGCATAAGTTTCGTTCAACACCAAACTCATGGGCGAGGTACTTCCGGTATAAACTTATTTTGCGACATTCATGAAGTTTGAATCATGATGCCAGCTTGGATAATATTTTTTCTTTCTCTTTTCATCACATTTGACAATTTCTTTTTACATTGCATACTATTAATATTTTAGGGTTGACACTAAATGTACAAAATGTGTGTCCCACTTATTATACATGGATGATCTAAAGCTATATGCAGAAACCAAGCAAAAATTACACACCTTAATCAAAACGGTAAAATGCTTTAGTGACGATATCTGTATGTCTTTTGGCCTGGATAAGTGTGGCATCATAAGCATTAAAAAGGGCAAGGCAACGAACACCAACATTGAATTTGAAGGCATCGAGGAATTGAACTCTGCCTCAATTTATAAATATCTTGGAATAAACCAGAATGCCAAGATAAACCATAAGAAATTAAAAGAGGACTTTCTTGGTAAATATAGGCAAAGAGTTAATAAAATCCTCAACACCAAACTGTCTGGCAGTAATCTCTTCACTGCAATAAACAGCTGGGCCGTCCCAGTGCTCCTTTACACGTTCGGTGTGATCAAATGGATTGACACCGACCTACATGACATTGACAGACTCACTAGAAAATTACTAACCAAGTTTCGATGTCTACACCCCAAGTCCTCCACCATAGGTTGATACGTTTGATGTTACCTGCCCAGGAAGGATGGGGGTCATGGATTGCAGAACATCTTCAAATTGTGTAAGATGCAGGTTTTAAAAATACGATCAAAACTGCTCGCCTCCAGCAACAAATTAGTTTCCTTCCTACGGAAATACGACTCCGATGCAACCCCTCTGAACCTACACAATGCTGATGTCAATGTCGGTTTGGACGACGTAGGGCATGAGATTCACCAATGGGAAGAAAAAACACTCCACAGAAAATTTCCGGCTTCATTACATGGGGACAACATCGACAAGGCTGCTTCCTTAACATGGCTCAAAGCAGGTCATCTCTACCCTGAAACAGAAGGCTTTGTTACAGCAATACAGGACAGAGTAATCAGGACAAAAAATTATGAGAAGCATATCCTGAAACTCAATGTTGTAGACAAATGCCGAAAATGTGGAAATGTGGGCAAGTCGATTGAACACATTATGGCAGGATGTCCAGCCCTATCAGAATCAGCCTAATCTTTATTATCCGTAAGGAAATTTGTCTTACAATTTGTGCATTACACCAAACAAAAAACATTATAACTATAAGAAAGCAAAGAGTACTTTTCACACCAGACTCACTCATAATTTACATGTGACAAAGTTTATACCAGATTGTTCTTATTTAATGATTTGATTGCCAGGGGAACAAAAGAATGTTTGTGTCTGTTTGTCTTTTCCTATCGGTGTCTTGTATCTCTTCTGTGATGGTAAAATCACAAAATCCTGACAAAAAGGGTGATTCTTTATTTCGAGGATCTTGTTAGCTTTTTTATAGATGTTTGTCTCAAACAACTGCCCAAATGGGGTTTGTTTTTTGCCAATGATTCTGCCAGCAGCATTTAGGATTCTATAAATAAATTTTTTAAATATTTTTTTTATGCTCAGATTGCCATACCAGGCAGTGATATTGAAACTTAAAATATTGCAGATGTGAGCGTGATAAAACATAGCCAAGGCCTTTTCGCTAACATTAAACGAGGACAGTTTTCTTAGTAATCGTAATCTTTGCTGCCCTTTTTTGCTGATATAATCAGTATTTGCAGTAAAATTTAGTTTATTGTCTAGGTTAGTACCAAGGTATTTAAAGGTTTGCACAATTTCAATAGTCTCTCCAGCTACAGAAACAATATCATTTTCCTTCTTGTCCCTACGAAAATTGATTATCATTTCTTTGTTTTTTTTTTTACATTTAATAATAAAAAATTATCTTTACAGTATTTTTCAATGTGTTCTATTTCTTTGAAATACTCATTTACGCCTGAGCTCTCTGAGAGCAGGGCAAGAAGAGCCGCATCATTAGCGAATTTTGTGAAGGAGCAACAAGAACTATCGGATTGAAAATCATTGGTGTACAAAATGAACCACAATGGCGATGTCACAGCCCCCTGGGGCGCCCCTCTGTTAACTATGCGTTCATTAGATATAACATTGTTTACCCTAACCCTCTGAGCTCTCTGGGTCAAAAATTCATTAGCCCATAGTATTGTGTATGGACTAATCTGCAACGCTTTCATCTTTTCAATGAGTAAATGAAGTTGTATAGTGTTAAAAGCTGATGAGAAATCAATAAAGAGCAATCTCACATAAGTGTTCGGTAAATCCAGATGTTTGTAGACACAGTTTAAAATATTTAGGATGGCATCGTCTACACCTTTACCCTTTTGGTAAGCAAATTGTAAAGGGTCTAACTTATTACAAAGATCATTCAGAAGAAACATTTTAACCAATTTTTCTAAACATTTAGACACAATGGAAGTAAGTGAAACAGGTCTATAGTCATTCATTTCCTTCGGTTTGGAAACCTTTGGCACAGGTACAATTATAGATGACTTCCACACAGGTGGTATCTCATGGTTTAGTAATGAAGTAGAAAATATATCTTGGTAAGGTTCAGCTAGTTGTTCAGCACATTCTTTTAAGATTCGCCCTTTTATTCCATCAGGTCCACCAGCTTTCATTGGGTTGACGTTTTTGAAAATGTTACAAACTTGCTCTTTAGTAATCGCTAATTCTAAACAGTTGTTAACATTGACATCCTCAAGGGCTTTGAGTCTTAGATAATTAAAATCTTTCGTGTCGAAGCGACATTTGAAATCATTTAACTCGTTGGACAATGTTTTTTCGTCTCTTGTAGCAAGATTATTTTTAATTTTGACTTGTGCTCCTGCCATTTTGTTCATGATACCCCATGCCTGTCTCATGTCACTTGTATTAATTGAGTCTTCCAGCTTGGTGCGGTAGTTTCTCCTCCCTTCCTCAAGAACGAGGTTGAGATTTCGTTGAGCAATTTTCCTTGTCTGTCCATCGCCACTCATAAATGCTCTTTTCTTTTTGATTATTTCCCGTTTTATTTTTGCAGTGACCCATGGTTTATTGTTGGGGTATATCTTGATGCTCTTAGTGCTGACACACGTTTTCACAGAATTTGATGTAATTTGTCACTGCGTCGACCCATTCTTCTAGATTTGAAGTGGTCTCTTTAAACAAATTCCAGTCAGTGCAGTCTAGACATCCCTGTAGTTTGAGAATATTGTCTTGAGTCCATTCTTGTAAGTTTTTTTGAATGATTTTTCTTTCTTTAAGTTTTGTACGGTAAGTAGGCAGCAGTTGTATTGTTTTGTGGTCCGATGATCCTAGTGGTGGCTTTTCACGAGATGTGAATGCTCCTTTGATGTTACAATAACATAAGTCCAGAGTTCTGTTCTCTCTTGTCGGACATGAGATGTGTTGATAAAAGGTGGGTAGGTCAACCGTCAAGGTGCATTTATTAAAATCACCCAGTATAACTACTGGTGCGTCCGTTGACCTTGTCTGAAACTCATGCACTACGTCAGCGATGATTGCAGCTGCAACTTCCGTTTGGGCTGTAGGCGGAACATAAACCAGGACTATGTAAATAACACCAAAGTCTCGTGGCAAATAAAAAGGTCTCAATGAGAGCGCCAGTAGTTCTAGATCCGGACAGCACATTCTCTTTTTAACCGTGTAGTTGGCACAGTATTTGAGGTTGATGTTTACACAAAGCCCCCCACCTTTCTTCTTCTTAGACTCAGCCGTTCTGTCAGATCTCACGCAAGAGAAACCATCAATAGCAATCAGGCTGTTGTTGTCCTCCTCCTCTAACCATGTCTCAGTAAAAGCCAATAGACAACTTTCCCTAAAAACGTGGTCGTAGCGTACATGGGCACATATCTCATCCACTTTATTTCTTATTGAGCGGACGTTAGCTAGAATAATCGTAGGAAGTGGTGGGCGAAAACCTCTTCTTCTCAGTCTTTGCCGTAGTCCTCCTTTTTTCCCTCTTTTCCTTGTACTAATAATAGAGGAAGGGTAGAGAAAATTTATATGTGCATAACACGGTGGAAGAGGCTTCCTCTTTGAACGAAGTCCGAGGAGTTGATCTTTACTATAATGAATAGATCTAGTACTAGAACGGCCGCCATCTTGGCTCGCCATTTTTCTTCTTCTATTCCTAACTAAATAACCAAAGTTGAACAAGTCTAGATCTAGTAAAACGTTTAATGTAAATACTTATTGTGGAGCCCACCTTGAAAACAGAAGTCTTTATCTGCATAACTAATTACAAAAGAACATTCAATATACATCCAGCAAAGAAATAATAATGAATAATGAAAGCACAAATTGCATGTTGCCACAGTGCAGCGCCATTTTGAAAAAAAAAAAAAAAAAAAGCAATAGTGAGTCACTAAGCCTACACTCTCACATCTATACCAACTTTTATTTACATCTAGACCTATTTGTTTAAAGTTTATTTAGAGTTTTGTTTCAAGGTAGTATGCATTTTGTATATATTAATGGAGAATTAACCATTAAAAATGAAAAGCAATAATATATTTATGACTAATTGAAAAATATGCATACAACTTTTGGCTTTGAAAGTTATTATTTTTTTTAACTAAATAAAATCCCAAATAACATCCAATTCTTCTAAACACAAATTAGTCAATGTTGTGGCTATGCGAGAATACAGAGAATTATTATGGAGTGTATGATTGTGTGTATTGGATAATTTTTAAAGGATTGGTGGCATGAGCAATGCGCATAAAGGGACTTAGAAAACAGTAGATTTGAAAATGAAGTGAATAGAAGGGATTTGAAAATTGAAAAATCTATCTTATCTTTTATAATACAAAAGTTAATTAAAAAAAAAGAAGATGATTACATCATTATATGAATTATTTATTACTCTTTAAGCTATATTTAATTTTAATATGGTTTATATTGATTATAAAAGGAGATTCAAATTAGGCCCTACTTCGTAATATTAATAATGTTTGAATATAAAGCTATAATTAGTAGTATTAAAATTTCATCATCATCATCATATGTTTTAAAAATCTGGCTTGTTTTGTTAACACAATTATCATTAGATCTCTAAGGTGTAAACACAAAACTGATTTTTAGCCTTCGATGAAAAGGTTTATCGTTAATCATATGGATGCCACAAATTTTGTCCTGGAATTGTTGATGGTAACTTGCAGTAACAGTGAGGATCAGAGTTTAATATTGGCAGCCAGGAAACTGTTGTTAGAGCCATTAAATGGGAAGTACTAATGAAGCAAACATCAACTGGTTTGATATGTAAATATTGCTCTATTGCTAAACGTTTATTAAATAGAAAGTTATTGAGAGCAAAGTCAAGAGGTAATAAGCCATTAAGTAAACATGACCCCTTACATAAAACAGTCAGAGAAAAATTAAAAAAAGGCTAGAAAGGAATCTAATGAATGTCAAAAAAACAAATTAAAACAGTTTCAATTGACTTTGAAAACAGATAGTGTAGAGCCAAGTAGTCTGTTGAGTAGGGATCTGCAAGGTGTTATAGAACACACAGATAATGAATTGGCAAAGCTTTTTGGGATGGAGCAAAAAAAAAAAGCATTTTCAACTAAAGGCAAAGGAGTGAGATGGCACCCAATGCTGATCAGACTATCAATTTTGATCAGAAGTAGAAGCCCAGTAGCATATGACACTTTAAGAAAAACAGGAATTTTGAAATTGCCAGGAGCTTTAACATTAAGAGACTACACAAATGCCTATCAGTCCAAAGAAGGTTTCAATGAATCTGCTATTGAGGAATGGAAAAGGTTATCAAAAACATTTTAAAAATGAAGGAAGGTTTGTTGTATTACTTCATGATGAAATGATTATTAAATATGATTTAATTTTTTGATAAAAGCAGTGGTGAGGTTTTTGGTTTTGTAAATTCTCATTCTTGGAATGAGAAATTTGAAAAAATATTGCCAGTCATGTGTTAGTTTTTTTTTTGTAGTTGGTAAAAACACACATATTAATATTAGTTTAGGTTTCTTTGGAACATCAAGTGTAGCATCAGGTGACTTATTCCCTGTATTTTGGCTAGCAGTTGGAATTTTGGAAACAATTTGTAGCTTAAAAGTCATAGCTTCCACAAGTGATAAAACCTCCTCAAACCATAAAATGTATCGGATGCTTAAACTAACAGATGACGATGAAATTTGTTATAAATGTATTAACCTCTTTTCCCCAGATAGATTCACATTTTTTATCTCTGATCCTCCTCATTTAATAAAAACAATAAGAAATATTTGAAGCAGTGGTTCAGGACAGAATTATTGACTATGGAACAATGGTAAAGAGATAGTCTGGAAACATGTATGGGATGTTTATCAAGTCTGGAAACATATAAGGGATGTTTATCAAGTCTGGAAACATATGGGATGTTTATCAAGTCTTGAAACATATATGGGATGTTTATCATCTAGACTGTCAGATTGAGACAAGACAAACAAAACTAACATTTCTAAAATGAATGTCCGTTTGGCTGCACAAGTTCTGAGTTTTTCTGTAGGCACTATGATGGGATCTAGATTAGGACCAGAAGCAGAGGAAGCAGAAAAAACTTATTCTTCTAATGAATAGATTTTTTGATTGTCTCAATGTGTCATCATTCGTTGGAGGAATGTACAAGAGAAATTCAGATCTTCTTCCATATACCTCATTAAATGATGACAGATTTTCTTTTCTTGAAAATGATTTTTTAGGATATTTTTACGAATGGAAAGCGAGTATTGAAAAACGTCCTGGATATTTTACAAGTGTTCAAAAAAATCAAGGTGTTTCTTTCACATCAGTCTTTCAAAGACATAGAAATGACTGTCAGAGGTTTCTGTGGAGCTACAAGATGCTTGCTTTCACATATTGTTCCGTCAGTCCATAGCAATGTTTTTTGTCAGGATCCACCAGAAGAGCACTTTGGAAGACATCGAGGAATGGGGTCAAAGATCAGAGAATCCTTCTTTGTTTGCTTTTGGTTATCAAGAGAATAAATTATGCATATAAAGAAGTCTAGCTCCTCAGCTACAACCAAAGGGCAATGTTCGTAGACAAAATGAAATACCAATTTCCATCAATTCTAGTCCCATGAAAAAACTGAAGAGAAATTGAAATATATTAATGTTTCCATACATGTATTGCAATAATAATGTTCTGATGAAATCATCAACTAGTTTAGATTAATATCATTATGTTAAAATACTAATTTACTTTCAAAGTATTGTATGTTTTTATTTCGTGAGTATGAGTTGTTTGCCATTTAGATAAAATAAATTGTATGTGTCTGTTTTAATGTTGATTTTGTTAGGAAATTTATTTTTTTTTAATCTTTTTTCTTTTCTATACGGTACATCATATAGACCAATACATCTTCTCTCTCTCTGTCTCTTTCTCTCTCTCTCTCACATACATTTCACTAAGGGATACAATATACTAGAAACTCTTAACAATTATCATAGATTTTCATGTATATGTCAATGTGAATTTCCCATTGAAAGTTGCTTATTGTCAATAAACAATAAAAATAAATAACAATTGAAACAAAGTCTAAAATTGTCAATTAATTATTATGTTATTATGATTTTGAAAGAAAATAATCACAACATGCTTTAATAATAATAATTTTATTTATAAAGCGCTTTTAACAAACAAAATGTAGGCTCAAGGCGCTGTAATAACATTACAAACACAAACATGACAGCGACATTCAAGAACTAATCTAAAAAAGTTTTAAACAAGTAGGTCTCAATGGCCTTCTTAAAAGTGGTGTAGCATGTTGTCTGTCTGAGATCAATGGGGAGTGAGTTCCAAACCTTTGGTCCGTGCACTGAAAAAGCCCGCAGACCATAGCTTCTTAAGGGAGTAACGTGGCACCACTATAAGCGTTGAGTCCATTCAGCGCAGGGCTCTCTGGGGAATATATGAAGTAATCAGTTCGCTAAGGTACAAGGGCATCTCATTGTTATATATACACTGATGACAAAGTGTGGCGACCTTGTAATCGATTCTTGCTTTCACGGGAAGCCAATGGAGCGTGCGTAAGAGCGTAGTAGCAGAATCTTGTCTTGTTTTTCTAAGTACTATTTGTGTGGCGTTGTTCTGTATACATAGCAGCTTGGCTATTTTGTCATCAGGTATACCTGCTAGCACGGTGTTACAGTAGTCAAGGCGGGAGAGTATGAATGCCACAGCTAGCGTTTTTGTTGAATCCGTTGTTAAATATGGTCGGATCTAGCCTAATCTACGCAGCTGCAGATAAAGACCCTTGCAGGGTCGAAAGATAGTGTTTAGTCGAAGAAAACTCCAAGATTCCTAATATTATTGGGTTTCTGTTGGGTGAGATGTTTTCAGCTTCTTTCTGGGGCATTTTTATTTTTTTAGATTTATTCTCTTGTTTTCTAATAATGTCCATTAAAACTTTTAACTTGTGATGAATTATTTTAAAAAACAAAATTAGTGTCCTAAATTTCTCCAATTATGTCTTCATTAACTGTATTATTACATTCATTGACTGCCTCAAAGCAAGAAGATGTAATAATTTGGTTGTACAAACATTCTTTAACACACATTCTCCTCACTTTTAGTTCCTCTTCAGCTCCAACTATGTCTTAAAATGTGGTTTCAGCTTCAAAAAATAATGTAGCTACACCTGGCTTAATGTTTGTTATACCACCTCTATCCAGATGGCCAACTATGTCTTAAAATGTGGTTTCAGCTTCAAAAAATAATGTAGCTACACCTGGCTTAATGTATGTTAGACCACCTCTATCCAGATGGCCAACTATGTCTTGAAATGTGGTTTCAGCTTCAAAAAATAATGTAGCTACACCTGGCTTAATGTATGTTAGACCACCTCTATCCAGATGGCCAACTATGTCTTGAAATGTGGTTTCAGCTTCAAAAAATAATGTAGCTACACCTGGCTTAATGTATGTTAGGCCACCTCTATCCAGATGGCCAACTATGTCTTGAAATGTGGTTTCAGCTTCAAAAAATAATGTAGCTACACCTGGCTTAATGTATGTTAGACCACCTCTATCCAGATGGCCAACTATGTCTTGAAATGTGGTTTCAGCTTCAAAAAATAATATGTAGCTACACCTTGCTTAATGTATGTTAGACCACCTCTATCCAGATGGCCAACTATGTCTTGAAATGTAGTTTCAGCTTCAAAAAATAATATTTAGCTAGACCTTGCTTAATGTATGTTAGGCCACCTCTATCCAGATGGCCAACTATGTCTTGAAATGTGGTTTCAGCTTCAAAAAATAATGTAGCTACACCTGGCTTAATGTATGTTAAACCGCCTCTATCCAGATGGCCAACTATGTCTTGAAATGTGGTTTCAGCTTCAAAAAATAATGGATTCAAAACTTATCAATCTTCTTTAAAAGAAAGGTGGCTTCCTGGCATGTGTGGCATTGATTGAATGGCAGACAAGTTTCTTTACCACAAGGTGCCACTTGTTAGGACACAAGACTCTTCAAAATAATAATACACTCTCAGGGTTATTCTAGCAATACTTTAATATTATAACAATTTATGTAAGTATCAGCGTTTCATCTCTCTTCCTGTCACTTTCTCTCGGCTTCCTCTTTCTTTACATCCCTTCCATTCGTTACACCAATTCGCACCTTTATTCATGCACACCATGCTGTGCTACGATTGTTACACAAAAGTAACTCAGAACTTATGCAATGATTGGTTAGCCCAAGTTTTTCTATAATTAGTACAATGTTCCTCTAGATCATGGAAGGACATAAAACAATTTTACTTTTTACTCCAATACAACATTGCACTGAATGCACTTGCTAATGGAAGAGAAAAACCTTTTCAGCCTGTTGGCTATCTGGAAGAATAAGATTGTGGCCAACACTAATTGCATGGGAAGGAGAGGAATAACTGTGACAGAAACTTTTTATTTTTGGTTAGCAATTGGTTTTTAACATCAAATGATAGACGACCTCTCTTTTTTTTTCAATTCTTTCTTCCTTATTTTCTTTTCAGCAAACTTAAAGCAATCTCTAGTTTAAAAGCCAACAAGGCAAACCTGTTTTCTGGAAGATCTGAAAGTTTAAAATCTTGGACATATAAAAGCCGAGCATGGCCAAAGCTAAATCAAAAATGTGAAAACCAATTCTGCCATACCATTTCTTAGATCAAATAGGATTTCTGTACAAAGCCACAAAGGAATCTATTAAATCTACACCAACCATTAATAAATTGTTCAGCACTATAACATATCTGAACTTTGACCTTTGGATGCAAATTATCAAAAGTACTAAGTGGTGTAACTGATTCTTTTTTCCTTACTTTTGTTTTAACAAGCATAAAGCGATCTCTAATTTAAAAGCCAACAAGGCAAACCTTCTGTTTTCTGGAAAATCAGAAATCTTAAAATCATGGACATCAAAGCCAAGCCCGGCCAAAGCTAAATAAAAAATGTGAGAAACAATTCTGCCGTACCATTTCTTAGATCAAATAGGATTTGTATACAAAGCCACTATAGAATCTATTAGATCTATACCACACATTAAGAAATTGTTCAGCACTTTATACATGGATGGTTAACTTTAAAAAAAAAAATATGTTTATTAATTTTTTTTTATCCCATATCTGAACTTTGGCCATTCGATGCAAAGTACCAAGTGGTGTAACTGATTCAGTCTACTTTACAATTTTTATTTCAACTTGGTCTACAGAATGTTTTTAAAAGATGCCCTTCGACTCTGTTCTCCCTAGACCTTAATCTGAATGCAACCTGCAGCCTTTAAGTCTGTTTGTGTAGACAGGGCCCAGGTATGCAATACCTCGCTGCCACAATAAAGTTTGTAGTGTTATGGAATTAAACCATTTGTCAAAATATACCTGGTGCCATAAGTAATGAAGAGTTTCTTGTATAAGACAGAACAATGTCATCAGAAGCTCTTATATCAGACTGCTTTGGGCAAGGCTCAATTTTCCTAGTATGAAATTCAATGTCATGAATAATTCCATTGAAAAAAAAATCTTGTAGCCCCACTTTGTTTTTTTTCTTTTAGGGTTATATCCTTTCAATTCTGACTTTCCTTTAAAAGGAATGATTTGTTCATCTATACTTAGTGTTTTACACTTGAGGACATCGTTCATTTTCTTTTTGAAATCCTCCTATAGAGGCCTTATTTCCAAAGTTTATGCCATTATTTTTCTTCATAATTTTCATATTGTAAATTAGCTTTAATATGGTCCAATCTTTTTTCAGATAAAGTATCAGCTATCTGGTGACTTTTAGTGCTTGGATTTTGATAATGAACATATATAAAACAAAAGTCCTATTAATATCTCTAGATCATTTTTAATCTAAATGTTTATTTATGTTAGTTTGAAAACTATTTGATTCATTCACTATATGTTTCAATAACATTCTCATCAATGAAACCTTTTCTATCAGGAATTTAACTGGCCTGGGTTCTCTTTCTGGGCTTAGAAATTCTATTTCTTTCATTGTTGTTTCTGATGCTGTTGTTCTTTCTCTCCAAAGAATGCATTAAGTAGGCCCTGGTGGCTCATCTGTCTCAGTGGCAGTTTCACCTCCATCTAATATCAAATTTACGCAGAAATATTAAAGCAACAGGCATTACAACAGGCATTACATTGCTTTCAATTAGTTAAAAAAAAAAGAAATCATGTAGAAATGTGTGTTAATGCTATTGATTGATTATTTTTTTTTACCTTATGATGTACTGAGAAAGGTGTAACATAAGTTTTCTCAACCAAAAATAAACAATCTTAAAATAACACACTCTTCAAAATAGTATGCAACTGCACAAGTCATATATTCAAAAATAAAATAATCACATAACAATAATATGCCCTAAGGCAATCTAATGTTTCATTTGGGAAAAAACTTAATAAACCACTGTATGATACACATCAGGGTAGAAACAAGGTCATACAAAAAACTTTCTAAGGTCACAGGCTTCAGGCCTACACAGGCCACTTTTAGCAGAAACAAAGTCTTGATGAGCTGTAAGCTTCAGGGAAACCCACTTTTAGTCATCCGTTTGGGATAGCTTTTCAGATGGTTCAAAACAAATTTGAGCTCACCACAGACATAAGGGTAGAAAATATGTCAACTTTGGGAATAAAAAATATTTACCCCAGGCTGAAAATCATCTGGGTTAAAATATAATGCCTGGAAATTATTTGAGGCTTTATCTATTACATAATCAAAATATATTAAATAGAATAATGATTAAAAAATAACTAAAAAAATATATAATGACAACAACACTCTCCGAAAATATTAACCGCCCAAAAACCAGTCTAGGAAGCAACTGACTACTTCTTTTTCTCTCATACTGTGAAAAGCATCATATGTATACTGTTTACATTCCTACTTAGGGATCACCTAAATTTTTCATTCTAAAATATCAACAAAGAAATAACACATTCACTCTCACTATTCCTGCCCCTGACAACCTGTTTCACATATTAAATTAGACATGAGGATTATTTAATGACTAAATTAGTTCAATCTGAGTGATAGTTGATCTCCAGTCCAACTGTATACTAAAACCTATTGCTTTCCTTACCGCCCTACTAGCAATAAAAGAAATAATTTGTTCAATTGTGTTTTTATGATTTTTGTAGAAAGATGAACAATAATCATGTTCAGTCAAAAATGACTTGTCACTTAGAAATGAAGATTCATCTGGCATGAGATTTGAATTTTTAACAGGTGCAGTTACTAATTCTGTATTTCTAAAAGAGAAACATTTCCAATCTTCCCAGGATAAACTTCCCATCTAGCCATAAATTGTTTAATTTTCTTAAAGTATCCAGTATTTCTGGTGAGCCATCACAGCATGCATTTGTTCATTCCTGGTGAGCCATCACAGAATGCATTTGTTCATTCCAGGCGAGCCATCACAGCATGCATTTGTTCATTCCTGGTGAGCCATCACAGCATGCATTTGTTCATTCCAGGCAAGCCATCACAGCATGCATTTGTTCATTCCTGGTGAGCCATCACAGCATGCATGTGTTCATTCCTGGTGAGCCATCACAGCATGCATTCGTTCATTCCTGGTGAGCCATCACAGCATGCATTTGTTCATTCCTGGTGAGCCATCACAGCATGCATTTGTTCATTCCAGGCGAGCCATCACAGCATGCATTTGTTCATTCCTGGTGAGCCATCACAGCATGCATTTGTTCATTCCAGGTGAGCCATCACAGCATGCATTTATTCATTCCTGGTGAGCCATCACAGCATGCATTTGTTCATTCCAGGTGAGCCATCACAGCATGCATTTGTTCATTCCTGGTGAGCCATCACAGCATGCATTTGTTCATTCCTGGTGAGCCATCACAGCATGCATTTGTTCATTCCAGGTGAGCCATCACAGCATGCATTTGTTCATTCCTGGTGAGCCATCACAGCATGCATTTGTTCATTCCAGGCGAGCCATCACAGCATGCATTTGTTCATTCCTGGTGAGCCATCACAGCATGCATTTGTTCATTCCAGGTGAGCCATCACAGCATGCATTTGTTCATTCCTGGTGAGCCATCACAGCATGCATTTGTTCATTCCTGGTGAGCCATCACAGCATGCATTTGTTCATTCCTGGTGAGCCATCACAGCATGCATTTGTTCATTCCAGGTGAGCCATCACAGCATGCATTTGTTCATTCCAGGCGAGCCATCACAGAATGCATTTGTTCATTCCAGGCGAGCCATCACAGCATGCATTTGTTCATTCCTGGTGAGCCATCACAGCATGCATTTGTTCATTCCAGGCGAGCCATCACAGCATGCATTTGTTCATTCCTGGTGAGCCATCACAGCATGCATTTGTTCATTCCAGGCGAGCCATCACAGCATGCATTTGTTCATTCCTGGTGAGCCATCACAGCATGCATTTGTTCATTCCAGGTGAGCCATCACAGCATGCATTTGTTCATTCCAGGCGAGCCATCACAGAATGCATTTGTTCATTCCAGGCTAGCCATCACAGCATGCATTTGTTCATTCCTGGTGAGCCATCACAGCATGCATTTGTTCATTCCTGGTGAGCCATCACAGCATGCATTTGTTCATTCCTGGTGAGCCATCACAGCATGTATTTGTTCATTCCAGGCGAGCCATCACAGCATGCATTTGTTCATTCCTGGTGAGCCATCACAGCATGCATTCGTTCATTCCAGGCGAGCCATCACAGAATGCATTTGTTCATTCCAGGCGAGCCATCACAGCATGCATTTGTTCATTCCTGGTGAGCCATCACAGCATGCATTCGTTCATTCCTGGTGAGCCATCAATATGGGAGAGTCTCCTGTCAAACAGAAATTTTTAGCATATTGTGTATACTGGTACTAATAAAATTTGCTATAAAGTCACAGAAAAGTAATGGTTAGAACAGGGAAAATACTATTTATTATTCGCCTGTGTAGTTTTCTAAGAAAAAGAAAAACAGACATCTAAAAATCTGTTTCATATAAGCTTTATATCATAATTAAAAAACAAAATAATGAACCATACATATACCGGTACCTCAGGACCATAAAAGTGCAATTTCAATGCGAAGGATATTTGTTCGTCTGTATAATTTGCATTACCTTTAGACATCTTAAACAAAGATGTAAAGGTAAATCTGAAAAATATAAATATATTTTTTAAAATCATGCATTAAAAGTTAAATTAGCTTCCATTTTTTATATAAATGTCATCTTTTACTACTGCCTAACAAATACTGGTAAGAAGAGTGTCATGTGGGCAGTGGACCAAACACTAATACCTGGTATTTACTTTCCAAATCAAATGAGATTTATAATTTATCAATGATTGTTATGCAAATCATAATTTATTCTTATCACTAAATAAATTTACCATCATATTTTTTAGGCAAGCTTGTAATTTTTTGTTTAGCTTCTCTTGTAAACATTGAACTTTCTTTTTATAATATATCTGAAGTCACTTTGAAGTGTCTAATTTCTTCTTCAACCTTAAACTATTCAGATTTTCCTTCTTCTTCTATTAAGGATCATGATTGAATCAAAAAGTGAACCAAATCTCAAAGTGAAGCTGATGTTAATAGACAGAAGATAATTAAGGATAAGAAACTTATCAATGGTTAAATATTTAGAGACTTATCTATGATATTTCACAGCTGTCATCGAGGGTGTGGTGGCTGAGTGTTGAAGCTTGGCATCTGAACATAAGGGGTCTCCAGTTTGAATTTTAGTGAAGACAGGGATTTTGAATTTCTGGATTTTTAGAATGCCCTTGAGTCCAACCAACTCTAATGGGTACCTGACATTAGTTGAGGAGTAAAGGCATTTGGTCAGTTTTCTGGTCCCATGACACTCTCATTAACTGACCACTAACATCATCCTCTCTATAGATCGCAAAGTCCGAAAGTTTTTATTTTATTGTTTATTTTTCACAATTGTCAATGCACAGCACAATTTCTTTGAAAGCCATTCACAGTTTTGCCCAAAGTTATACCCACTTTTGGTTTGAGGGCATGTACTGCATACTTGCTATAGCTGTACAACTTTTGAGTGAATGAATACATGACATGGCCTAGAATGTCCCTGTGTGCCAAATATCTATAAAATATAAAAAATCCAAACTACTTTTGAATGAAAACATTTAGAGTTCAGGCTAAAACATTAGATGGTGGAGAGATTCAGTCTTCATTAAAAGAAACAAAAAAAGATCATCGACTCTGAAACTGTAAGATGCTTCAGTTTGTTATGCTCAAGGCTTGTTGTCTTGTTGATTATAGAAGGACTAATCCTTCCTTAGGTCTAGCTAATTATTCACATCGGAATCTTCAAATAATACAACGCCAGCCCCATTAACTTTTACAAAGAGCAGAAGCAGTTTATTCTAACAAAAGCCTTTATTAATGTTTGAACTAATTATACTGTTTGTAGTTTGAAAGTGGAATTACAACCATTGAAATGGTATACTTTTTTTTGTTTACTTGTGGCATTATATACGCCTGTGTCTAATTAAAAAAGATGCTATACAACCCATTAGTATATTACAACTAAATAAATTAACTTTTTTTTTAAAAAATGTAATTTCTTTATAAACAGCGAGTTACTTGCAATTTCTAAAATTTTTAAAAAATCTTTCAATCATCCACTGGGTATTCTTTTATAAGCGAACACCTTTGTTGAAGCAGTTATCATTGAAAATGATTTGCATTTTTTTCTTCTGTAATAAAACTTTTGAACTATGCAGTATAACATTGTATTTCCTTATGTTGGTAAAAGATGTTTCCAAATTATACTTGCTTGTTAGATTTTATAGCCATAAGCTGTCACTCTTGGTCTCAATTTGTGTACCAAGTTTATTGAAGTGAAATCCATCTGCCCATGTTTTCATCTTTTTCAAAGCTTGTTAACTATTTAAATGCGTCATTACTCTCAGGGAGTAACTAGGTATATAATATTTATTTCACTATCTTTTTAATGTCTAACTTTTTATTTCTCTCTTTTTTTTTTTTTTTTTCAATTTTTGGATGTGAAAGGGTTCATTCTTTGTTTTGGTAGAAAATTGGATGCAGGACCAACACGTTTAAAAAAAAAAAGAGAACATTGTGTTAGTGGTTCCTCTTTTTAAGTTTATTTCATGGGACCTGAAAAAATTAAAATAATAAAATGTTATAGTGCATTTGTTATTTTTTTTATGAAATTTTAAAGTCTTTGATTTTTTTCATGAATTTTTAAATATTTTTTACCATGCTCAATTTAAATTTAAAAATATTTCTTGAATAATTTATTTTATTTATACACTTTTGTAGCCAGTTCATTTTTTTAAAAATCAAATCAAATTTGTTAGACTGTACAATAAATGAAAAAGGTATGTAAGTTTTCGTAAATATTTCCCCCTTGCACTTTTTTCTTCGTTCTGGAAAACTCCATTGGACACTAAAAGAGTTTAGTATTCGTACACATTTGTTCAACACCTTCACACTAAGTGAAAATGCATAAATTACATTAGTTTTAAAGAAAACAGGTATAACTTTTGTTGCAATAATTAGTTTAGAACATATTTTATTTCTCACATGAACACAATACCTAGAATGTATTCAATATTCCTTTTTAATCACAATTGCAGAAATTTAATTTTAAAATACTATGACATGTCATGATTACTTTTTTTTACTTAAAGAGCTTGAATGTATTTTCTATTTTGGCTTAGATTTGTAGATAGCAGAAGTACCATGTGTTGTATATTTTTTAAACTGATGTAAAAATAAAAGGTGATGACAAACTAGGTTGAAATGTTTTTGTGCACTTCACATTTATTACTTATCAGTACATTGATCAAAATCAAGGCTATTTTAATGCCTGCATAACTTTGACTAGGGAAAACAACACAAGGGGTACTACTCTTCTCTTTCTTCTAAGAAGATGACAGATCCTTAGAGCCAACTGCCTGTCTGTATGCCACATCTCTGTAATTCTGTAAAATATTAATGTACATTTATCATTATTTCAGTGTGATGAATTTCATTCGAATAAACTTGTTACGTAAGTTACAATAAAATGTATACATTAAAAAAAAAGGTTTTTGTTTCATAAATTGCATGTTTGTCTGATACTGTTACAGTATTAAATAATTTGGAAGTGTGATTTAAAACTGTGAAATCCAATTCTTGTTAATTAATTGGCACTGGCACCAATAACATGATCTAACATGATCGAATGTTATGAGAAAAAACAAACCTGTTTATATCTCTAGTGCTTAAGGTTGTCATAATCTACAGTATTGATCAAATGCTATTTCAAAATGTAGAGACATAATTATGGCTGTTCATCTTTCTCATAGTTGTGTCTTGCTGGTGACATTTTCTCTTCATTTTCTAAAGATGAAATTTTAAAATTGGCCACATTTAGATCTACATTTCATGACAGAAAATACTAATGAATTTATTGAACAGTCTAAATTTTGATATTAAATTAGATGCTTCTTAGATACCAAAGATATTCTAATTCATAAAATTTAGGAGTGGATCTCATTAAAAACCCATAATAAGGCCAGACTAACATTTATATGTTACCTGCACAAAACATAATGTTAAAGTCAACAATTTGTTATGCTTCTCATGTGCTCATGTGCTTCTGATAACTTTTAAAAGTAAAGTATAGTTCCCTTTCAGACCATGCGATCTATAGGGCAGATGATGTAAATATCATCTCTTAAAGTGGCCCATGGTTAACAAGGTTGTTATGTGGCCAGCACAATGATCAACCGCCGTTACTTTTCCCCAACTTATGTCAGGTACTCATTAGAGCTGGGTGAACTCAGAGTTGCCCAAAGATCCTGAAATTCAAATTCCCAGGATTCGAACCCTGGACCCCCCTGTTTGGAATCCAAGCGCTTTACCCATCAGCCACAGCGCCTCCTTGGGGATAACTTTTAGTGGAGCTAAAAATAGCCCAGAGAAACTAAAATCTTTCAACCACAAACTCTGGTTCATTCCAAGCTATTGGTGAAATAAATTTTAGAGCAAGCTATAAGTAAAATTGTCGACAAAAAGCCTAGATGGTACATAAGAAATAAATTTTAGAGCAACCTATAAATAAAATGTTTTGTAAAACTGTTTACATGTTTTGGATGTTCCTTCAGAGTTGAAGATAATTTACTTCCCAGTCCAAACCTCCCGCAGGATGATGGGGATGAGAGTGGGCAGGGTTTGAACCCAGGACCATCAATAAGTTCGCACCACCAGGCAGCGAGGTAGACAAAAATCCTAGAATGACCACAAATTCTAGTTCTTTCTAGGCTATTGGTGAAATAAATTTTAGAGCAAGCTATAAATAAAATGGTAGACAAAAAAAGTTTTCTGTTCATATTATTATGTGGATTTTTTTTCAGCAATTTATATTTATACTGGGGCATGTCCATTAACACAAAAAAGACAACATATACCATATTCTCACTGTCAACAAAACAACAAACAATAAAATTAACATTAGATAAAGAAGCTTTAGGAAAAAATGACAGCCCTACTTATCTTGGAGTCACCTATGACCCGAGACTAACCTGGAAAAACCAAATAGATAAAACACAGAGTAAAGGCATCCAGAGACTATCCCTCTTGAAAATTAGCTGGCACAGATTGGGGAGCTAATCACAACATCCTGAAAAAGACCTATACCAGTTATGTAAGACCTGTACTAGAATATGGTGCCACAGCATGGGGCTCAGCAGCCCAAACCATTCTAAGAAAAATAGACAAGGTTCAAAATATTGGTCTAAGGATAATGACAGGAGCAATCAAAACAACACCCATAAGAGCTATGGAGGAAACCACTGCCCTGATTTCTCTGGATGAAAGAAGAGAAATAAAAATCCTTTCCCAATTCACTAAATTGGAAACCTTGGAGAGGCACCCACTCAGAACAAAAATCCACAAAACTGGCACAAAAAACGTCTCAAAAGGACCAATTTCATACAGGAATCTCTAAACCTAAAAAAGAAACACCAACTTGAAAAAATTACTCTGGAATCCTCGATACACTATAATGAATCTCCACCCTGGGACGAAAGCCCTCTTCCTACTATAAGGGACCATATTGAAAACATAAAAAGAAAATCTGATTACAGACCAACAGAGCTCAAGTAAATAGTGAACTGTTTTCTACATACCAATTACCCTAGCAATCAGTGGATCAGAGTTTACATGGATGGCTCATCCCATAAAGCCACCACAAATGGAGGAGCTGGAATACTTATCGAATGGCCAGATGGAGGAAAACTAAAAAAATCCATTGCAACTGGAGAGCTCTCTGACAGTCACAGAGCAGAAAGGGAAGCACTAGCACTAGCTGCTACCATGCTAGCAAATCATCCAAGTTCCCCTCACAGTCAGATTGTCTTTCTAACAGACGCGAAAACAACCCTCCAAAGCTTGCAAAACTCTGATTCCCCTTATATTAAAAACCTCAGAACAGCACTTACAAAGCTCAACAACAACAGCAAAAAAACTGTTATTCAATGGATACCAGCTCACATACAACTAGCAGGAAATGAGAAGGCTGACACACTCGCCAAGAGTGGGAGAACAAACTCACAAGTAAACTCTGCACTCTATCCAGAAGAAATGAAGAAATTAATTGTCGATAAAATAAATGAGAAATGGACGAGCTCTCATCCAAATCACAAGAAAGATGACGCTTACTATAAGCTATCCCGACAAGACCAACGTCTAATCTTTCGACTCAGGACCGGACACAACAGAATGCGACAACACATGTTCCGGAAGCTCAAAATTGGAACCAGTGAAATCTGCCCATGTGGAGTATCACCAGAAAATGCCGACCACGTCCTCCAAAACTGCTCTCTCTACCAAGAGGCCCGTATAAGACATTGGCCCCAAATCACCCCAATAGAAAGAAAACTATATGGAGAGCTCCCTGATTTGGAAACCACTGCGCAGTTCATCTCATGTATTGGTCTAGTCATATGAACACTCCAACATAACAATGAGAACGATGAAGAAGAAGAAGAATATTGTGCATTTAAAACTTTTTTTTGTTATTTCAATTAGTGATATTAAGGTATACACTTTCTCCAAAGAGGATTTCTGTTTTTTTTCATTACAAACTAAGTATTCTCAAGCTAAACTTGGATGTTGTGTTTCTAGATATATTTAAACATTTAGAAATACAGAATTGGATTAACCTCACAATTTCAGTATATCTTAGGTGATGCCTAAGATCTAAGCTCTGAAAATTGACATGTAATTGCTTAAAATTAATCATCATTTAAAAAAAAAATTAAATCTCACCTATTGCTGAATTGTATTAAACATTTGAGTTAATAACATGAAGACTTGATTTAATGATTTTAAAGATAATGGACTGCACTTCATATTTCCAATTCAGACAATTAGTTCGAAGTAATAAACTGATAGTGTCACAGATGTCATCAATCTCTTTCAAACTCCATAGTAAGACTGAGCATTTCATGACATGTTCATTTGCAGCTCTTGTTTAGAGATAACAACAACAACAAAAAACCAACAGCTCATCCAGTTAAAGGATTTTAACCATACATATCAATCTAAATGTTCATAAATAAATAAATTGGTTAATCCTCTTTTTAGAATATTTTTCCATTCTCATAGTTTATATAAAAAAAAAAAGTCTACTTCCCCTCAACACTTGAATTAATCAATAAATATTAGGCTCTAATTTAAAGGTTGTTTTTTTTATTTAGATGATTGCCCTCAAGGGAGTTCAACTACTTCTGTGGCCAATAATTGATGACTATGTTATATGCTCAGCACAAAAGCCAACTGGGGGGGGGGGGGGGGGCAAGGTGGCTGAGTGGTTAAGTGCTTGGTTTCCAAACCTGGGTTCAAATCTTGGTAAAGACTGGGATTTCTGGATTTGTAGGGCATCCCTTAGTCCAAGCAACAATTAATGGGTAGCTGACTTTAGTTGGGGAATGTAAAGGCAGTTGGTCTTTGTGTTGGCCACATGACACCCAGCTTGTTAACTGTCGGTCATAAAAACATAACTTAAAATCATGTGTCCCATAGATGGCAAGGTCTGAAAGGGAAAGTTTACTTTTTTTTTGTTCACAATAGCCTACTGTTTTAATTCTCCACCAAGAATATATGAGAATATTATATATTATTTAAACTTGTTACTGACTTTCAATCCATGCACACACATATTGTAGTTTCATTGATGCAACACAGTGTTGAAATTAAGTCAGTTAGACTTTAATGTGGGCATGGTGGCTGAGTGATAAAGTGCTTGGCTTCGGAACCATGTTGAAATTTTGGTAAAAACTGGCATTTTGAATTTCTGGATTTTATAGGACGTCTTTTGGACCACCAAACTCTAATGGATACCTGACATTAGTTAAGGAAAGTAAGTATGTGTGTAAGTTCCCCTTTCACACCTTGCAATAGTGAAGATGATGTAAAGGTCATCTGTTTCTGTGGTCCACAGTTAACAAGAGTGTCATGTGGCTAGCACAATGACCAATCGCCTTTACTTTACCCTAAAAGACGGCCTACGAATTCCAAAATTCAAAATCCCAGTCTTGACCAAGATTTCAAACCGGGTTCCCGGTTTGGAAGCCAAGCGCTTTACCACTCAGCCACAGCCACCAAGCCTCCTTGGGGAAAGTAAAGACAGCTGTTTATTGAGCAGACCAAATAACACCCTCATTAACTGTTTGCCATAGAAACAGAAATCCTTTACATCACCTGCACTAATGATCACATAGGAGTACTAAATGTTTTTTAATCTTAACGATTCCTTCAAATATTATTTCTCATGCTGACCAGTTCATTTGTTTACACAAAAAGTGTTTTAGGTCAGTCATGATCCAATGCTTTGAGAGACAAACCCAACACTGGACATGATGTGCAGAAGGGTGAGAGAATATAAAAGTTGAATGAAATCCCTAAGACCTATGATCCTCAGCATTCCCCAGAAATCCGCTCCAGAACCTTACTTCAAGCTTAATAAAATACTAAATTCTGCAAGTAAGCTCATTGGCAACAACCAAACCCCACTTGGACACCTATTCAAGAAAAACATTGCTAAAAAAAGCTATTTTGTGCATCACAAAATGGATATACTTACAACACCAATCACAAATACAAATAGACAAATGAACTTTCTTTAGCAATTAAATCATTGAAAAAAAATGTAACTTGCTTTTGTGAATTTCACATGTAATGTTTAGGAAAAATGGGTTTTGAACGTATTCATATATTTTCTGTTATAATGTATTGTCATTTGTAATGCACAATTGTAAAAAATTTCCCCATGGATACCGGTAATAAAGATTACTATTATTATGCACTTTTGTTGCTCTTTATCAAAATTTCCTGTAAACAAGCCTTGCATATTAAAAAATCCAGCTAGTTGGCATGTTTTAAGACATATTTCTAGCTCTAAAAAGAAGCTGTGCATTGTCAGAGATTCTCTCACTTGAAGAAAAATAGTGTACTTTATGTTAGTCTCTAATGATCCATCACTAATGAAGACTTTTGTTCTAGTCTAAACCTCCAGCAGGCAGGGTTCAAACCTGGAACCACTAAACTGACAGTCCAAATTTAATGTGCACACACGCAAAAATATATTTTTAAAGAAGTTAACAGAAAAATAATTATTTAACTATTTGACTATCTTTCCAAAGGCTAAGAATAACATTTTGAATGTCAATATTGCACAGTGCCTACCTGATGAATACACCATTTTTTGGCAACAATATGAGATGCAAGGTAGAGACCCTACACAGGTGACGGTATGAAAGAGTTGACTTCGTGGCAGGAGTCAAATCATCACAGCAATGTAAACCTATCAAACAAACTTTTGTAATCGGTGTCTCACTACAGCCTGCACCACACCTTGAGTCATTACTTCCTGCTGATATTAGAAGTGAAATTGTTAAGATATAAATATGTATGTAGATTTATCTTATCTTATATAATACAGACGTCACTTCAAAAAAGAAGATGATTATGTCCTACGCTTCATGCATTTAGTCATGCATATTAACCAATGAACTAAATTCTGCTAAGTCACCGGTTTTCCTGGCTAGCTCATTGGGTTATCGGTTTGTCTCAAAATTAATACAAACTTGTTTCTTTAACATATCAATATGATGTAAGAAAACTGGCTATATTATAAAAACTGGGTAGAACATAATAAGAACTTTAGGAAAAAAAAAAATTATTTTACAATATTATTAAAATATATTACGACCTCAAAAATTCAAAATGTCAGTTATGACCAAGGATTTAAACCAGAGTCCCCTCGGTTTGGAAGCAAGGTTCTTTACCAATCAGCCACCATGCCTCCCAAAGGTTGACATGTTTCCCATGCCAAATCTTAATGGATCAACATTTTTAAATAGATTCTCTCTCCTGTAAACAAGCCTTGCATATTAAAAAATCCAGCTAGTTGGCATGTTTTAAGACATATTTCTAGCTCTAAAAAGAAGCTGTGCATTGTCAGAGATTCTCTCACTTGAAGAAAAATAGTGTACTTTATGTTAGTCTCTAATGATCCATCACTAATGAAGACTTTTGTTCTAGTCTAAACTTCCAGCAGGCAGGGTTCAAACCAAGAACCACTAAGCTGACAGTCCAAAGCCAACCATTTCAAATCACATTCATTAAAATTTATTTCTTCTTTATATCTTAACCTTTCAATTCAGATCTATGTGTCTTTTTCAATACGTCATGGAATCTATTAATTATTGATGGCAATGTCTTCGATTTCAAAGATTAAGGATGCACGCAGTGATTCACATGACTATGCAGGTCCAGTTGCGACCTTCTTATTTTCTAGAACCTTGTGCAGACTAAGCCATAGTCAGCTGACAGTGTATTTAAGTTTCTTTCCGTCTTCAATATTGGCTTTACTTGAGTCTCAAATGTTTGTCTAGCTCTGCAGTCAACGTCCAAGACTCGCAAGCATATAAGAATGTGGTCATGACCAGGGAGCGCATCAGTCAGATTTTGGTGTCAAGGTCTATAATCTGTCTTACCATATTATTTTGAGTTTTGCCAATGCTGCTGTGGACTGTGCAATTCCTGCCAGTAGTTCAAGTTTCGTTCCCTCATCTGAGACAATAGCTCCGAGGTATTTGAAGACTACTGACACTTGTCAGCTTTTCACCTCCTATGCTGTTGCCCCTTTTAAAGCCCTGTTGGCTATTGGAGATAATTTGGGTTCTTTCGGCATTTGTTTGCATACCATATGCTGTGAAAGTCTTGTCTATGTGCATCACCAAGTCAGCTAATTCTTCTGCTGTGTTCTAGTAGCTCCAATAAGAACCAAATAATCCTTTATTATTTTCTTAGTTTATTTCTCAGATATCTCCATTTATTTAAACTCTCTTTAAAATTTGGTTTGATATTACATTAAATAATCAATACGGTATTATTAATAAGTTGATAATAACAATAAGGCTTGTCTTCGAGTGCGAAGATTAATGAGGAATGCAAGGAGACTATCAATCACCTGTAACATCATGCTCACACTCTTAAAGAAATGTGTGGGTGCCAGCTTTCTGCACATTTTGCATTACTGGTGATATTCAGCTTCATGTTTTTTTCAAACACTGACATTTGAGACCTGGAAAAGCAAAACATTTAACAGAACATCAAAAATATGTTTACTAAGTGTACATGTGCTGGGAACTCAAAAAAAAGTGACTTTGTCTGGGATAGCCAATGTTGACTTACTTATTCTAACCAGCAAAAGGGTTAGAAAAACCTTCAGTTACTAATCATTTGGGAGAGAAGTTTGAGTGATGGAACATTAGTCTGCTGATATCAAGAATATGAGTGGAAAAAATTTATAACGTATCACAGCATGCATAAAGCATTCAGGCACAAAAGCTTTTCAGGAACATTTGTAAGGGAGGTGTATCTGTAAAATGTTCTTTTTAAAATACCTCTATTCAACTAGCAACTTCATGGAACATTCTGAGTGGGTGGACATGATTCTCAAAAATGGCTCTAATGATTATTTAGAATTACTAGCCTATGGGCCACACTGGGAAAACACAAGTTTGACTGTTATAATGTTTTAAAGTAAAAAAAAATAAAATAAATTTAAATTTGGCTAGAGAATGAGAAAATACGTATAAAAAAGAAAGCTTCTCACAAATTATTTCAAATGAGTTATAGAAGTCAATATGTTTTTTACTTGCTTATATGGATGCCTACGCCGGATATTAGGAATTAGCTGGCCAGAAAAGATAACTACTGTCAATTTGTGGGAGAGAACTAGACTAAAGTCCATAGCCCAAGACATCCCAAAGTGAAAGTGGAGCTGGGTAGGACACACCCTGTAAAAACCAGCTACCAATGTTGCAAGACAGGCACTTGATTGAAATCTGCAAGGAAAGAGGAAAGTGGGCAGACCCAAGCAAACCTGGAAGAGGTCAGTCATCAGTGAAGCTGAGGGTACTGGAATGACACAGTAGCAGATGAAGAAAGCTTTAGGTGGAGAGGTGTGGTTGCTCTCTATGCTCCCCCGGGAGTGCACAGGATTAAGTCAATTAGTCATATGGGCAGCAAGCATTATTAAAGGTACGTAGAAATATCTTTATAAAAATCTAGATTACAAAATATAGAGAAATGCCCCCCCCCCCAATTTTTTTCTCTAGATAATACCCAGTATAACAGCATATTCAACTAATTGAATCTATTCTATAATAATTAAAAACAGCAATAAATTGCTGACTCCCAGGACTACATTAGTAGGTGTCTGCCTAATCTGCAAAATTCAAAATCAATTTCTGATTATATATTGTCATACATACATCTTTTAAGAAGGTTGGTAAGAGCATTCTATTTTCAAACAGTCACGTGTATGCCAGATGTTCCCACATTGTGTTGGGGCCCCATCATTGGTTTGTAGCAAGTAAACATAACCTACTAATTTTCTTCTGTTATATTTTAGGGGAAAATAATTCAATCTGCTTTAAGATAACATTAAAAAGCTTGAAAAAACCTTCCAACAATGCTTACGAGAAATAGAATGTATTGCTTAGTTAATAATATACTTAAAATATCATCTTCAACTATCAATTCAAATTATTATACATCCTTCATATACCCTCAGTTCTAATGAATAAACCTGACCTTAAGCAGAATAAGAATGGAACTACCATAAGGTGAAAAAAGTACAGACGTTCATCAACAGATGTCTGAGAAATACAAGTATGGCAAAGTAAAAAACACCAAACTGTGGGAGATGATTGGGCAGAAAAATATGGCGGTGCAGATCTTAGAGAGGAAATGGAGATGGAGTGGTCACACCCTTAGAAAAAATACCAACAACATAGCTAGACAGGCCTTAGAGTGGAACCCCCAGGGACCAAGACATAGAGGAAGACCAAAAAGAACAAGGCAGTGCAGTATACTAGAGAAAGCCGAGAGTACAGGAAAGAGCTAGGAAGTCATTAAAAAACTAGCGAGAGACAGTGGAGAATAGCATGTTTTTACTGAGGCCCTATGTTCCATGAGAAACTCTCTTTGATTCTCTGTCTGCTGTTTCATTTCCATCTAGGGCCACATGGGAGGGGATCCAGATGAAAGATACATCCCTATGGTCAGATGTTATTTGGTCTAAAAGGGCTTAGTTCTTTAAGCAATCTAGCCAGGAAATCAGCAGGTCAAGAAGCTTTCTTTGGTTTTATGCTAGTTAATAGTTTTTGGATCCCTTTTCCTTGTATATCTATTTCTTCTATATCTTCTTGGTTTAGATTCATTCATGTCTTTACAGAAAACTTACCTTGCTTGGATGTTCTTTTCTCTCTCAACTCTAGGTCAATCACACTGTGTCCATACTTTTGATGTAAATTGTGAACCAGAAAACACACAGAAACAAAAAAAAATTCATTTATTAAATATATTAGTCTTCTTCATATGTTTGGAATTATAACAATTGTATTTGCAATCATGGAGTATTTCTTATTTAAAAATAAAAAACAGTAAAGTTTACCCTATCAGACCTTGTGATCTATAGGTCAGATGATGTAAAGGTTGTTTGTTTCTGTGGCCCACGGATAACTAGGGTGTCAAGTGGTCAGCACAATGACCTACAGCCTTTACTTTACCCAACTAATGTCAGGCACCCATTAGAGCTGGGTGGACTCAGAGGCGCCCAAAGATCCCGAAGTTTTAAACCCCAGTCTTCACCTGGATTTGACACCAGCACCTTGGTTCAGAAACCAATCGCTTTACTGCTCAGCCACTGCGTCTCTATTTTCAAATAACCCTTGTTTAATAATGTTTTGGGTCTTTTTGTACTTATTCTTTATGTTTATTCTTTACCCTTTTACATAGTAAGAAATTCTTGATTGCACTAATTACACTATCTATCTTAATTACTGGGAGAAGGAATTGATTTTAAAGAAACTAATTATCTAGGTTATAAATCTTATACTGTAAGACTGAAACATAAACAAGAAAAATATAAAAAATATTTTTTTTTCAAAAAGACAATACCTCCTTTATAAAACTTATTGAGCGATTATTTTGCTCTTAATAACTGATGAATGTTAAATTAAAAAAAAACATTTTTTACCCTGCAAAAATGTTGTGTACTTTAAGTACAATCTGTAAATTGAAACTTGAATACTTTAATTAAATAAACTCTACAATTGTAACTATTTCTTTGTGTCACAGCATTTAATCAAATGTAATAGTTTCATGAAGGCTAGACACACCCCCTAAATGAATATTACAACCCTGAATTCTATAATTATTCTTCTCTATATAGTTTTTCCAATAGGTATCTTTTTTTTCAAAAGCACCTAATATGTCATATGAAATCTTGAGTTTTACAGCCTAGCCAGCACTACTTGAACACATGAGAAAATGGCATCATGCTAGTTATTTTTTTTTACTGTAAACAAAGTTAAAATGGCTAGTGACACTTATCAATTACTAGTACTCATTATTAGGATCAGATAATAATGGCAATGTCTTTGATTCATAAGATTAAGGATCAGATAACCTTAGCTAAATCAGACTGCATGAGCAGTCAGTTGCTAAGTGGAGACGAGCACTTAAGTAGTGATTCAAGGACATTTATAACTTGACCCACCTCTAATAATTAGGTCTACCTAGCATTCTAATTTTTTTTTTTTCACAATAGTATACATTTATTCTTATTGGTTTTGAAAAATATATGATATTAAAGAATAAGATATATTTATATTTCGTGTCAAAAACTTGGTCAACTAGGAAAGCTTCTAAGTTGTAAAGCAAAAAAAGGCAATTGTGATGAAAGAAAGAAATATTAAACAAACTAATTCAAACTTACATTGACAATGAGGTTGCTGTCTGTTTCAAGCATAATGTCATTGACAAATGGAGCCATTCTGGACATTTTATTAAATTTGCCTTGAGAGCATCAATATTTATTTCAGTTATTTCTGATGGTGGTGTTTGATTCAGTGGCAATATCCTAGCAGTCTGAAGAAATGCAAGTAAACTTGTTGGCAAGCCAGTGTGTTGGAAAATCAAAATTACACTTTAGTTACAATTTTAGCTTAAGAAAAAATCAAAAAGCAGATAAACATCACATTCAATACTGTTACAAAGAGCAACTTCTAAATTCTTGTTATAATGTTGAAAGGAAGACACAGAACCTAACCATTGAAATAATAACTTTAAATATACAAAACCAAACAATAGCTCTTCTAAGTAAAATACAATGCAATCTATGGGGCAGAGGATGTAAAGGTCATCTGTTTCTGTGGTTCATAGTTAACAATAGTGTCGTGTAGCCAGCACAACGACCAACCGCCTTTTACTTTTCCCAAACTAATGTCAGGTATCCGTTAGAGCTGGGTGAACTCAGAGGCGCTCAAAGATCCCAAAATTAAAATTTCAGGCCACTTGGCCACCGTGTCTCCAAAATATAAAAAAAGTGTATTTATTGAAAGAAAATATTACATTTAAACTTGAACCATAAATGAGTCTCTACTCAATTTATCTACGCTTTACATATCCCTAGCAAGAAGCCAGAAATGTGCACAATTTTCCTTTATTATTTTGGATGCACTAATTTTAAAGCTTAAGAAACTTTAAATTTTATCTTTTAATTTCAACATCAATCACATTTACACTTTTACAAAATGAGAGGGTGAAAAATGTAAATAGCATCTTATCTTTGTTTAGTTTCTTCAGAACTGAAGATTATTACATCCTAACCAAACCTCTTGCAGGATGGTGAACAGGGTTCAAACTTCAGACCATCTTGATAACAGTCCAAAGCACATTCAACCTTCGAACCATCTTGATAAAATAAAGACTGAAAAATTCTTCTATAATTTCTACCCCATTGACTATGTGCAAAGCTTGAAAATTTATCCATGTGAAAAAATTTAACTAACATCATTGAGGTAGAATATCAACTTTTATAGAAAGCAATAAATAAACTATTAATAGTTTGTCAATCTTTTAAGGTGAGAACACTTTTGTCATCAAGGTATCCCAGATGCATTTCTGTGTCAGCTCATTTGTCAAGGGTAGGTTACAGTCGCTGGTGCCCCCTTTACTTGTTAAATCTTTTGCTCTGTTCCATGAGCACATGTACAGGAAATGTATAGTTTTTGCAGTAACCCAACAAATGGTGCTATCAGTATTAAATCTTCTCTGAACCAATTTTTAGGAATGCTTGTTATGTTAAACATAAAAAAAAAAAGTATTTTAAAATGTGATAATATGTTCAGATAATAAATGATAACTAAAAATAATAAATCTTTATACTTTACTTACCTTAGAAAATGTAGTCAGTCCTGCACCTGGTGATTAATTTAACTCCTCATTAGAAAGATGCTGAAGATGACAGAGCCACTAAAAAATAGTATGTAAATTTAGTTATGATTTTTTTTCAATGGCCAATTGTTTTTATAAAAGAAAAGATTCAAAGTGAAAAGAGAGAAAGGCATATGTAGAATGTACTATACAAAGTTTAAGAGTTCTTCAAATGTTGATTAGTGAAAGCAATTTTACTTAACAGAGCCTTAGTTCATTGTCTGGAATAAAATTGCTGAATACTTTATTTTAAAGATTTTGATTTTAACTGAAGATGATTTAGCAATTAGCAATCATCTAAATAGGTAGAGAATTGTGTTGTAATGTCTGAACGTTTACAAACAATTATGTTCATGAAGGGGATTGTGAACAAAATCATCTAATTTCTAGATACATCTAGTTCTAAATTACAAATCTATACAATGAAAAAAGAATATATATATATATATAATATAGATACATAAGGTTACCAGCAATGTCGACTCAAGAACTAATTTTATGTGGGCAGAGTATATTTTGTGAGGCCACCTTGTAGCACAAAAATAAAAGATTTTGTTTTAAAGAATGGGCATGAAAAGCATTAAATTTATATAAAAGAATATAATGTGACTTTAAACTTGAAGAGAAAAAAAATTAATAAACTCAAATTTTATTCAACTGAAATTTTCTTCTTTTAGTCTTAAAGAAATCCATTATTAGAAAATTGTAATTCATTTTAGAAGCTATTTCTGCTTAACAGGTGAAACTGGCAAAGCTTAAAGTCTTACCTGACCCACTGTGTTTCTTATATGGTCTTGAGTTTGGTTTTACTTTTGATAAGCTCAATCCATCTGAGGCTTTCAATTTATTTTCTGTTATGTATCAGAGTACCTGTTAAACATCTTTAATGAAATTCCTCAGTTCCTTCAGAGGTGTAGAATCTGGCAAAAATAAATCAGTGGAACAGTTGATAAATAAAGATCGGAAAGAAGTACTTAAAATTGGTACTTAAAACAATATTACAAAATTAGAGAGTCAGATCCGACCTTGTGACAACGGAACTAACTGAGATATGGGCTCCCACCTTGAGTACTGCATACTGCCTGAATAGTCCTACCCAAAACAAGGTGCTCTCTTGGACAAACTCCATTGGATTCCTGTAAATTAAGTACGTTTATCAACTACAAGGTGGCCACACTTTGTCAGGAGAGCATGTACAATAAAAAAATGCCTTTGTGACTTATTGAACTGATCATTTGATACATGTCCCTTAGAGAGCACTGTGCTCCAAGGTCACAACGCTTCTATTTCTGGCTCCTTTTTCCCTCCAACGTTTCAGTTTGCAGGTTTTATCAGTGCATAGACGAAAGGTCTGGTACTCGCTACCCCTTTTAGCTTATGGACATGCTTCAAGAAGAACCCATCTGTTCAAAACTATTTTTAACTTTCCTTGTTAAATATAATGTTTATGTCAGTTATCTTAACATAGTGCCATAAGAGCTAGCTCATTATGTCTTTTGAACAGCGCTTTAATTAAAGTATTATTATTAAAACTAAGTTAATTTGGGATCAGGTTTTGTAATAAACAACAAGTAAACTGTAAAAAAAAGCCTTACAGTGTAGGCCCAATATAAGAAAACATGTCTGTACATTAAAAGCTGTAAATCTGTTGTATTTAAAATCATACTTCTCTCAGACGAAATGACTTTTTGCAGTAACTCAGGTGTGAAATTCCATGCACATTTTCTTGAAATGCTTCTCACTGTTTCCATGGAGATGAATATCTGTATCCATTAAGTAAGCCAACTGTGCATTGATCATTGAAAAAGGCTCTTTCAACATAAGCATTTACCTAAATGAGCAAAAGAAAAGTTATCTTAAGAAGCTTTTCCCATTTATTTATTTATTTTTTTAATAACCTTGCAGCAATGATCATAGTGATGTATGAACAGCCATGATCTGTTTAATGAGATTAAAGTAAAGTAAAAAAATCCCTTTCAGACCTTGTGATATATAGTCTAGATCTAATATAGGGTGGAGGCGTGGTGGCTGAGCGGTAAAGCGCTTGGCTACCAAACCGGGGTTTAATCCTGGGATTTTTAATTCAGGATCTTGTGTGCCTCTGAGTCATCCAGTTCTAATGGGTACCTGACGTTAGTGGGGAAAAGTAAAGGTGGTTGGTCATTGTGCTGGCCACATAACACCCTCGTTAACCCTAGGCCACAGAATCAGATAAACTTTACATCATCTGCCCTGAAGACGACAAGGTCTGAAAGGGGAACTTTACTTTTGACTTAAGATAGGGTCATCTGCTTCTATGCTATATATGAGCAAGTTTGTGTATTTTAACATGTCGAAGATAAGAAACTTATAGTAAAAAACCGTTCAATTTTACATTGTTTACTTTAGCTAGGCCAATGCCTGCATGGAGGACTTGGCATAGTAGCCCAATAAAATATACAGATCTAGATTCAGTGATTCTAGATCTAGTGTTGATGTAATATATTAATACCATTATTTATTACAAATATTTTGAAATATCAAAAACTCATACACAAAAGACATCACTTTTTTATTGTTTGTAAGTCTTTTGTTTTGATGTTTGAAGTAAGAAGATGTAAAATATATCAAGGTTTTGGCACAGCGCATCCCTGATTTTGGATCTAGATCTAGTCTAGATAAGTTCCTGCCTATTGTTTTGTTTCTCTGAAGTAGATGACAGTTTTTAAGATCAAACCAGGTAGAAGTAGATCTACGTACCGTAATGCTATTATTTTTACCTCACCCCGAAACCCATTTAAGAGAAAATGACTAGATTATGCGCCTATTTAATCATACAACCATAGGCTGATGGGCATATCAAAATAAGCTTCCATTCATCTATTCAGTGCAAGACTGGGTATTAAAATCGGCCCGGGCATTTCTATACAATCCGTGCCACAAATAATGTTTTGTATATCATATGATGGACATCCAATTCTAGGTGACGAGTAGGTCTAGCTGCCCTCAAAATCATTCTGGTATCGATAACTGAACGCATGCATAAAATGAAACTCTGTATCTTTATAAGAAACAATGTAGGTCGTATGTTGCTTTTTAATCGCTAAAAGTGTGGGCCCTAAAAGGATGAAGCCTACTAGTCACTAGTCACATTGTCTAGGAATGTAGACTATTACATAATTTCGGAAAATTTGTTAGATATTACACTGTAGAGTTTATAAAAGACACTTTTTTTTAGCCTTTTACAAGAGAATATTATAGACTCTAAACCTATAACATTTTAATACGTTCTAGATATGGCAGTCATGAGTCTCAACCGGACCATTTGGGTACCGGCCCACCGGCATTAGCCCAAATGCCCATATAGCCAGTCCGCTCCTGCATCTATAGAAAGACATTCCAATCACAGTTATACTGTTACCTCTTTAACAAATAAAAAAAAAAAGGAGGTGCTCTTCACTTTCACCTTATTATCCAATGAAAGAAAAAAAGAGCCGGCTGTCAATTTGAGGCCAGAGACCACACCCACTGCAGGTGATCACAGCAAGGAGAGTACCGTGAGGCAAACACTTTGCATCTAATGACACAATGTCAAACGGTAAAGAAACAGTAAAGAGAGAGAGAGAGAGAGTCATGTAAAGAATTATAAGTGTAAGTTGGGGGTTAAGGAGTAGGCCTATATTAGGCTATAGATCTACAAAGATTTATTTGTCTGTCTCTACATATAGATTAAATACTAAACGGGTATTTTGCAAGTCTATTCTAGACAACATTTAATGTATGGCAGATATTAATCTCACCTCACCTCTCCCTTTGTCTGTTGGACCGTTGGGGCACCACACCTGTCAACTGTCTTTCTTCATTCCTCTCTGTCCTTTGCCTTGGATAGAATTTCATTCGCTGTCCATTCTCTGATGTTGTCTTCCAACACGCTTAAAATTACTCTGTCTTCTTATTCTTCCTGATAGGCCATATTGTTCCCTGAAGGAAGGACTTTGCTAGCACTGAGGACTTAGTGATCTGGCCATAGAGTTTGAGTTTGCGTTTTTTTGACTGTGTTTCTTAATAAGTGACACCTGTAGCATCTTAGTTCAATCTTAAAAGAAAACATATAATTTTTCTGCAATAAATAATTGGTGAATGTGATTACGTTTTCCATGAAAAAGAAAACACAAAACCAAGTTCGGTGTAGATGAATGAACTGGTCCAATTTATTTTTAAATAAAACCTTAACTGTCAATGAGAAGTATGAGCAAGAATAGCCTATACCAGGGGTCAGTAACCTGCGGTTCGCGAGCCACATGCGGCTCTTTGGAAGTTAGGCTGCGACTCTTTAGTTCCATAGGTGTTAATCACCCTGAATTAGAGAACGACAAATGGTTGTAAAAATGTTACTTATGATGGATATATCAGCAAAAGTAAATGAGATGAATCTCAAACTACATCAAAAATGGAAACCAAGCCGATGTTTTGGTTGAAGGTAAGAGCTGTGGCTTCCCAGCTCTAATGGGTACCTGACATTAGGTGGGAAAAGTGAAGGCGGCTGGTTGTTGTGCTGGTCACACATTGGCATAGCTAGGGTGCCTGGTGCGGCCGGTCCTCACGATGCCCCCTCACCCCAAACAAAAGTCTTTTTTTTTCTCCAAAAGAAATGTGTATTTAATGTTAAATTATTGCTAATTTGGAAAAAAAAAATCTATTTTACAAAAAAGATACTACAAATAAATCTTAGTGCTTTCTTACTAGCAATTCTAGCAATTTATCAATAATTTTATCAACATCTTTTTTTAGCGGCCCCCGTAAAGTGAAAAGACGCTATTAATTTGTTTTGAAAGTCCGTCCGTCCGTCCCGTTTAGACTAGAAAAGATAGTGAAAATCCGACATCATAATATTTTAGACCATTCAAAGTTCTGATGCAATAGCTACTTTTTTTCTTTTTTGAAAGCGAAAAATCTATATTTTTAAGTCATTTATGCAAGCAGTTTTTTTTTTAAAATAAAAATACACCACTTTTACAACTATTCACTATTCATAATAAAGAACATGGGAGGCTCGTTTGTGGGGGAGATTGGTATGTACCATATTTTTAACTCATTTAACCAAATGGTTTTAGATTTTTTTTTTTTTTGTAAATTTTTTTTTACATTTGTATTGCTAAGTTATGTAATTTCTGTCATACTAACTACTACATTAACACACACAAAAATGTTTACTTTTTTTAAAGAGAAAAAATCTATTTAGTGTGCATATAAGTTGGACATAATTTAAAACAACAATTAATAAGTAGTTTTTCATATTATCGTGTGAACGGCAGCACTGTCTCATTGTTGTAGAACACTGAACTAAAGGGGGAAAAAAATGTACGGATAGGTTTTTTTCTTGAGGATTTGAATAAGAGATTGGCCCTTTACAAAACAATTAGATCAATTAGATATTAATTATAAGACATCAGTTAGGCCAGGTTCACATTTAACTTCACATTCACTTTCACCTATCCCTTGGTCTGTTGGACTGTTAGGGCACCACACAAGATCTGTCAACCTTTTTTCTCCATTCTTCTCTGTCATTTGTCTTTGATAGAATTTCTTTCTGATGTTATTTCCGAAAATATTGAAACCTGACTTTTTACCTGCCTGGGTGGACCACTTCGGGGGCTGACTTTGATTTTGTGTTTCCACACACACTTTCTTTGTAACCTAAAGACAACATGGAAAAACCTTCTCCCCCACCATGTGATTTGGTCCCCCCCCCCCCCAAAAAAAATGTAATTTGATCATTGCGCTCTGAGCAAGCTATAAACATGAAAGTAGCACTATATAAAAGCAATAATTAGTATTATTATTCCGTGTAAGTGCCGTCGCTTCAGCTAAATGGACACTGATGTTGACCCCTTTATTGGAACGGTGTTGAGGATAATTGGTTCTTTCCCCACCCCGAGTGAGTTGAATCCTCCAAAAGTAACACCAATCATTGAAATCCGGTCGTCTGGTATGTTCTCCTAACTAACGCTGTCTCATTGTTGTTCGCATGCGCCCCTTTGTGAGTGTGACAGTAGAACATTCCGTCCACTACGAGCTTGGCTTTGGAATGAGGAGGGGAGGGAGGGGGGAATTAAAAAATCCCCCTGACCCTACTTGAAGGGGGGTCCCCAAATGCTGTTTTTTTTTCACATTAAATATTAAATATTACGCAAAATGCAGTGGCCCCAAAAGAGGTCAATCCCTCCCGGAACCCCAAATGGAAAATTCCTAGCTACGCCCCTATGGCTGAACCTTTGAAAAATAATCTTTTTTTTTTAATCTTTCGTTTAATATATTTTTAAAAATCTTTTATTTTTATTTTTGTTAACTGAAACAGAGAAAAAGAAAAAACCCAACAACTAGATGTACATTGTAAAATATATTTTTTTTTCTTCAGTTTTATTGAATTTAACTTTAATCATTGTAATGGAAATTTAACATTTTATTAAAATTATAGCAAATATTATTAATAAAATAAAAATGCCAAAATACATAAAAAAATAGTCCTGTTTCCAACTTTTGTATGTTTATAAACAAAATCCTTTTTTTTTTAATTAATTGATTTATATTTATTTCACAGTAGGTAAACTGAGATATAGATGTATAGATAAGATATATATATATATATATATATATATATATATATATATATATATATATATATATATATATATACATATATATATATATATATATATATATATATATATATACATATATATATATATATATATATATATATATATATATACACACACATATATATATATATATATATATGTATACTCATATATACGTATATATACATATATATATATATATATATATATATATATATATATATATATATATATATATATATATATATATATACATATATATATATATATATACATATATACATATATATATATACATATATACATATATATATATATGTACATATATACATATATATATATATACATATATATATGTATATATTTCAATATAATTAGATTAAGGTATAATTAAAATTCTTGATTATCAATTTGAGGCTATAGAAAAAATAGAAATGTAAAGTTAAATAACAGGTTAGCTCACAATTAATTAAAATAAAAATTGCCAAATTACATTTAAAGAAAAAAAGAATAGTACTGCATATTCGGAAGCATGGATGGTGCATGATTAAAAACCTTTCTAAAATTAATTGATACATTTTTGTTTTGTAATCGGTGAACTGTGATATACATATTTGAATTTAATTAGATATCAATAACATATTCAATAAAACTCTCCATTTTCATCATGAGACTATAGAAGACATCAAATTTTAGTTTAATAAATTTCAAATTTAAATGACAGGTTACCCAAAAGTGACGTAGAACGTTGCTTCACTAGGTAGGTGTGGGAGGGGGGAATTGGGGAGTAGGCCTACGGGCAGAACCAGGGGTTGACATCAAAGCGGGGGGAAAAACAACTTTTTTCAAAAGTAGACAACTTGCAAACAAATAATTAAGAGACAATAGCAGGATTCAAAGTTGTCAAAAGAATGGCCCGTTACGACGTTGCAAAATGGGGAACACTTTTTGCTTTAGCACCATGTTTTTCTTAATTGTTTCTTGTTAAGGCAGCATAGAATTTAACTTTCATATTGATGTCTATTGATAAGACCAAATAGATCTAACTATAGAACTAACTTATATAATATACATATAACAACATAGGAGACTTAACCTAAAAAAAAAGTGACAATGTTAACATTTAAGATAAGTAACATAGCCCGACTGCTTGGAACGGAGAAAGCTATAGACAGCGAGATAGCCTAGGCCTCAGCTCTGGTCGAAAAGCGAAACAAACAAATAGTGGCTGAGACCCATCAAAGGGAATGCCATCTTCAACTGCTTGATTCTAATATAGTGTATGTACGACGTGGTAGCAGGTAAAATTCTCCACTGCCCACAGCGTGTGACGTTACCGATCATTGTAAAAGCCTTTTGTGACGATAAGTCTCGGCTACAAAATTCAAAAAGAAAAAAAAAATTAAGTGAAGGGGACTCTATATGTTGAAATTCCCTTCCAATAAAAAAAAAGCATGAGGGTAGCGAAAAAAAGTTTGAGGTTCAAAACTCTCAAATAAAAAAAAAAACTAAAAGAAAACTACAATAAAAAAAATTCAATGAGTGTAGCCAAGTGGTGTTTTCGATATATATATATATATATATATATATATATATATATATATATATATATATATATATATATATATATATATATATATGTGTGTGTGTGTGTGTGTGTGTGTGTATGGGGGGAGTATAAAAATCACCCCAACACCACATCGAAAAAAAAAATCCTAGCTACGCCCATGCAAGGATTCCAAAACTATTTCTCACACTTTTCAATAAATCTTCAACACTTTGAATACAAAAAAATATGTACAAAAATACATATAAACAAATACTCAAAAATATATAACAAATCATTTAATACTCTGAATACCTGTGGCGTCACTAGGGGAGTGTGGGGGAGCTGATTACAAACTTATATGCGCCTACTGCTTCGAACGTATCGCACAGTTCAGTATCAACTTTTCTTTTTTGCTTGATGGTGTTACGCTTGACAAAAATCTGTTCAGTGCATGAGCTGCCTCTTCAGAAGCAGTGGAGAAACACTAGTTTAATGTACACAAATATTTCTGTGCGGAGCTCTTTTAAAACCTGTAATAAAAATTCAATGTTTCTCACTTCAACAAATTTACTAATTATTGATAAACCGTCATAAACAACGAAAGTTATAACTAGGATTGACAAAAAATTTTTCAGTAACAATTAATTAATTAGCTCACAGCATTATGGTTCAACAAATGAAAAAAAAAACTATTTTTTTGGGAGGGGGAAAATGGCTTGTTCATAACTTTTTTTTTTTCTTCAAAAATGCTTAATAGGTATCCAATATTCAACATAATATTAAATTATAGTACTTTTTTTTCAAGCACCATAACTTATTATGAATATAAATGTACCATGAAACTGTACAACTAAGGCAGACAATTGGGATTAAGTATAAAAAAGTATATACTTCTGGAAAGACATCTTTTGTGAGAGAAAGTGAACGACAAAAACTATAGACAGCGAGATAGCAGAGGCCTCAGCTGTGGTTGTAAAGCGAAACTATCCAAAAATGGCTGAGACCCATCAAGGCTAATGCCATCTCAGAATATACATCTTTAGAATATATATTATATTATATATATATATATATATGGAGTATAAAAATCACCACGAAAACTCAACGAAACAAAATCCTGGCTACGCCCATACAAGGATGCCCAAACTATTTCACACACTTTTCAATAAACCTTCAACACTTTTGAATAAAAAGAAATATGTACATCTAACAAATGGTTTTAAAATAATAAAAAAAAAATTAAAGTGTTTAAATACGTATATAAAAAATTGTAGTATATTATAACAAGAAATAGTATACATGTTTTGTGTGTAGTATAAGAATTAGTAGAGTATTGTAAAGTTTGTATATATACATGTATTTGTATTATATCAACATTTTTCTTTTCAATTATAATATGTCTAAAAACTTATTTCACTAAATGACTTGTACGTCAAAAATACATAAAAACAAATGCTCAAAAATATATAAAAAATCGTTTAATACTTGAATACCAGTGGCATCACTAGGGGAGTGTGGGGGAGCTGATTACAAACTTATATGCGCCTACTGCTTCGAACGTTTCTTACAGTTCAGTATCAACTTTTTGCTTGATGGTGTTACGCTTTACAAAAATCTGTTCAGTGCATGAGCTGCCTTTTCAGAAGCAGTGGAGAAACACTAGTTTAATGTACACAAATATTTCTGTGCGGAGCTCTTTTATAACCTCTAATAAAGATTCAATTTTTCTGATTTCATCAATTTTACTAACTACTGATAAAATGCCATAAACAACGAAAGTTTAAACTAGGATTGACAAACATTTTTCAGTAATAACCAATTATTTAGCTCCCAGCATCATGATTTAACAAAACAAGAAAAAAAACAACAACTATTTTGTTTATTTGGGAGCGAAGGGCTGGGTTGTTTTTTTGGTTGTGGTTAATTTGGGAGCGAAGGGCTGGGTTGTTGTTTTTTTTAGGTGTGGTTAATTTGGGAGCAAAGGGCTGGTTTTTTTTTTTAGGTGTGGTTAGTTTGGGATCGAAGGGCAGGTTTTTTTTTTTTAAGGTGTGGTTAATTTGGGAGCGAAGGGCTGTTTTTTTTTTTTTTTTTAGGTGTGGTTAATTTGGGAGCGAAGGGCTGTTTTTTTTTTTTAGGTGTGGTTAATTTGGGAGCGAAGGGCTGTTTTTTTTTTTTTGGTGTGGTTAATTTGGGAGCGAAGGGCTGGGTTTTTTTTTTTGGGTGTGGTTAATTTCGGAGCGAAGGGCGGGTTTTTTTTTTTTAAGGTGTGGTTAATTTGGGAGCGAAGGGCTGTTTTTTTTTTTTTTAGGTGTGGTTAATTTGGGAGCGAAGGGCTGTTGTTTTTTTTTAGGTGTGGTTAATTTGGGAGCGAAGGGCTGTTTTTTTTTTGGTGTGGTTAATTTGGGAGCGAAGGGCTGGGTTGTTTTTTTTTGGGTTTGGTTAATTTGGGAGCGAAGGGCGGTTTTTTTTTTAAGATGTGGTTAATTTGGGAGCGAAGGGCTGTTTTTTTTGTTTTTTTTTAGGTGTGGTTAATTTGGGAGCAAAGGGCTGTTTTTTTTTTTTAGGTGTGGTTAATTTGGGAGCGAAGGGCTGGTTTTTTTTTTTAGGTGTGGTTAATTTGGGAGCGAAGGGCTGTTTTTTTTTTAGGTGTGGTTAATTTGGGAGCGAAGGGCTGTGTTGTTTTTTTTTTTGGTGTGGTTAATTTGGGAGCGAAGGGCTGGGTTGTTTTTTTTTGGGTGTGGTTAATTTGGGAGCGAAGGGCTGGGGTTTTTTTTGGGTGTGGTTAATTTGGGAGCGAAGGGCTGGGTTGTTTTTTTTTGGGTGTGGTTAATTTGGGAGCGAAGGGCTGGGTTGTTTTTTTTTTGGGTGTAGTTAATTTGGGAGGACGCGACATCTAAAGCTGTCCGCACCGGGTTATACCGACCCTAGTGACGCCTTGGGTGAATACTATTGTTCGTTAACATATTTTTTTTTCATTACAGTTCAGTTAGCATTAAAAATAATTTATTTTGGCAAATCATTGTATATTATAAATAAAATCCGATATATGTAGCTACATAATGAATCGCAATGGGCTCTACACAGGTACCATGTAAAGTAATGAGTAAAAAAAAAACAGTACAAATCATTTCTTTATAAAAATGACACTAAACCGAGTTAAAATCTTTAAAATAACTGAATGTCGGACCACTTGAGCAGTGCTTCGGTACAAAATTTAAGATAAAAAAGCAACAAGATTTGAGAAAAATTATTTTTTTATATTTTATCATATTTAGTGTATCGTTTTCATTACTAAACAATTTTTTAAAATGTTTAATAGGTATCCAAATATTGCCAAACGTAATATTAAAATATAGAACTTTTTTTTCAAGCACCATAAATTATTATGAATATAAATGTGTCAAGAAACTGTACATAAGAGACAAAAATGGGAATTAAGTACAAAAAAGTATATAATCTTTTAACATACAAAAATACAATCTTATGTACAGGGCAAATATGTATAGCTGTAGACAGTCTGAAGCATCTGCAGCACAAAAAATTCAGACAATGCTGAAACTCAGATATTGGTCATCCAGTAGTGGGATGACTAGAAATGCATTTTGCGGAAGCTTAGTAAATCCGAAAAAGAAAAATGCCCTCATCTTCGTCAGCATCTGTATAAAATACACAAAAAACAACAGTTTTTTAAAATAGTAACGATTAAACTGAGATTTTTGAACTTATAAAATGAACCTGACCATATCCAGTGCTAACCATATAAGAGAGAGTGAAAAATCAATAAGTCGTTTTACTTTTCTACCTAGTATGGTTTCTTAGTTCACCGTTAAGTAATACAATGGACATACTAACTGTTTGGTTGTAGGATTTTATTAATTAATTTGAAAGTTGCGGTCTTTATTGTTTCAGTTGTGTCTCAATGTACGCGCACAGAACAGCACGTGCCTTGTCACGAACTGAAGAGAAGCAGTGTTGAAACGAATTCAATTAAGTCTAACTATCAAACTTTATATGAACTGATGAGAAGCAGTGTTGAAACGAATCCAATTAAGTCTAACAATCAAACTTAATATGAACTGATGAGAAGCAGTGTTGAAACGAATTCAATTAAGCCTAACAAACTTTATATAGCTACTCCTTCGGGGTCGAAGATGAGCACATTTCTCATTTCCTATGGACTCGAAGATGACTGTAAAGTCCAATCCTCGCCATATAAAGCTGGCCGCACACGTGGCATGAGTGGGTTAGGTCAAATGCAGATAGGCCTCTTCTCTCAGCTTTATTGTTGGTTCAGCGCTCTTTCACCCTGGCCACTCTTTATAATCCAATGAAATGAATAATACCATAATGTTTGAGTTTTGAGTTTTGGGCACAACGGCACAATAATACCATAATGTAAAGACAATCATACCAAAAAAAAATTAAGCTTGTATTAAAACGCACTAAAATGTAAGAAATAATTTAAATAAAATCTGTGGTGTATGGGTTAAAGTAAAGTTCAAGACCAAAGTTGGTTTTACAAAGCTTATATCAACTCCGTTTGTCTGGAAAAAAGTTTGTACATTCTATTTCTCCCACATGCAATCTCGAGTGAAGCTGAACTTTGGCACACTTATTTACCTTATCTGACAACACAAGAATCAATACAAAATAAAAAAAAACAACAATTAGGTAATTAGCTATTGGTAATTAATTATTTTTTTCTGTTATCTCAAACAAGGGAAAGAGATTGTTCTATTGTTCTTGACTGCATTGATGGTATAAGGTGAATTAGTCCCCCATATATATAGGTCGTCGTCTGAGTCTTAGTGAGTACAAAATAGGACGAGACTATAGAAACAATAGATAACTGTTTATAAGCTCTCCACTTGCAGAGTGGCTAGAGTGCTGACTTGAGAAGCCTGAGAAGGCTTGAGCCATGAGCTAGAAATCAGGTCGTTCCACCAGCCCTTTTTTTTTTATAAATGCTTTTCAACTGTTAGTCTAGATCTAATGCACATTTAATCTCATAACTGATCCGAACTAATTGTTACAGCTACGCATAATATATGCTTTGTTTTTTTTTTTTAAGAATTTAAAAAATTAGCGTTTTCTTTTTTTTTTCATTTATTATAGAGTTTTAATGAAAGCGTTCATTGTTGCGGGCGATGAATGTGAACCTAAAGAAACGCTGTTTATTTTTTTTTTAATCAACTGACTATATATTATTTGACTATTTATTATTTGACCAAATATCAGAAGAAGTTAGTTGAGCTAAGGTCAAACATAAAAAGAAATGGGGGATCAATTAAATACAAAAAACACCATTTTAAGTTTGGCGCACGCTGTCATGAGAAAAACTTTGGAAACTATGGAAGAGTTACATCAGCTTCCAATTAAAATAACATTTAAAATTTGTACCAGATCAACAAATAATAAACATACACACAATAGATAAAGATTGACACTCAACGCTAAGGCTGAAAGAAGAACCCTAACCAGAGCACATGCTACAGAAAAATGCAAGGAACAGATACCTATTAAAGAAGACGAAAAACTGAGTTTTAAAAGTCGAGACCCTGTCTGTCAAGGGGACGTTACCCATGCACTAGATTACCAAAGTGACAAGAGGAAAGCCAAGCTGGTCCCTCAATAATATAAGACATGACTCACTTTCAACAGGCATTCCTCAAGATACAGTGGAGGGAGTACAGCAAAAGGGTCGTCCAAAGAAAAGCTGACCAGACAATAAAACAATGGACGGCCCGCCCCTTGGTTATCCCACCATGAACAGCCGCCAATCGTGAAACGTGTACGGACCTGGTTACGCGAACAGCATCCATACGACAAATATGAGTTAATTACACCAATGGATTGAAGGCGCGGTGGCCGAGCAGCAAAGCGCCCGGCTTCCGAACCAGTAGTCCCGGGCTCAAATCCTGGTGAAGACTGGGATTTTTAGTTTCGAGATCCTCGGGCGCCACCCAACCCTAATGGGTACCTGACATTAGCTGGAGAAAAGCAAAGGCTGTTGGTCGCTGTGCTGGCCACATGACACCCTCGTTAACAGTAGGCCACAGAAACAGACCGCAAGATCTGAAAAGGGAAAACCTTTTTTTACACAAATGGATTAAGAATTTCCTGATATGGAGAGAGCAAACCGTAATAATAAGTGACAATAACAGCAATAAGGCTTGTTTTCGAGCCGAAGATTAATGAGGAATGCAATATTTCCCGTAAATTCAGGTGTACCCGATGGAAAGTCTAAGGTCCACTACTGTTTCTGATTTGAAAAAATGACCAAACAAATTACATTAGTTCATAATCAAACGTAAGTTATCTGAAAATTATTTCATAAAATATAGAACAATAGAAACAACACAAGATACTGACATTTTACAAAAAGAATTAGAAGAATCACAGAATTGTCTTGAATAACTAAAAAAAACAACAACAACAAAGTAAAACAAATAAAAACTTCTTATCCCAATCATGGTACATACATGGTACACCCTCAAAGCTTCTCTGAAGGCGCTCAGCATAGACCCAGGCACCTGGGAGACAGAGGCACATGACAGAGCATCATGGCGTCGCGCTGTGAAGATTGGCGCACAGGTTGCTGAGGAAAAAAGAACAACGCTGGCAGAAGAAAAACGCCAGAGAAGAAAAGCACGGCCCACGACACTAGTTCCAGCTGGAATAACCTGCCCAGTGTGCGGCCGAACATTCCGGCTCACATAGGTCTCACGAGCCACATGAGGAGGCATAAAACCCCAGTGCAAAGCACTCAGCCCCCTGGATGACAAAGTGGTCATCATCGAACCACGATGGACGAACTATATACATACATTGTATTTATTAAAAACTCAAAATATGTAGGTGTTATGGTAAGTAATAAAATGACATTCAATCTTATCTTCTTATCTTACAGATTACAGACGTTACTTCAAAAGAGAAGAAAGTTGCGTCCTAAGCATTTCATGTGTCAATCTAGTCATTGGTTTTTCTGGCTGATTCAGGCAACCCATTCCATTCTCCAATGGCACTAAGGAAGAAGGAGCACTTGTACGAATTTGTCCAAGCATTTGGAAAAAAAAAAGCCTCTATCTTAGTTTCTTTTTGAGTTTTTTTTTCTTGTATTATTTGTAAAAAGGGATTTAAATTAGTGAACATTGGCACTGACAATGGACCTCATTCACCAATCGTAAACAAACAACATTTAGCCACGTGGTTCTCTATCTCTTCTATATAATTTACGATCTTATGTTTAATTCATGATGGTTGTCACGTGACAGTTTTTTTCGTTGTTTTATCAATAAGATCACGTGACTAAATGTTGTTTGTTTACGTTGGTGAATGAGGTCCATTGGGAAGACATAGCCTTAGACCGCACTAGTTGGAGAGCGACGGTGACCTAGAAAGCTATGAACAGCGAGAAAACATTGGCCTCATCTCTTGAAGAAAAGCGTGCTACATGGAAAATGACCAGCTCCTCTACCACCAAAACGAAAGCCACCTTGACCTGAAATATTTGTGGACGGGAGTGTCTCTCCAAAATAGGGCTCCATAGCCATATCAAAAAGTGTTCTAGATGAACCATAGTCGTTCTACGACTGAAGGAGGCCATTATTATTATTATTATTATATTTGTAAATAATGGTTCAATGTTTTATGTATTATTCTACTTTACTTTTTATTCTTCTGTCCTGAAGTGTCTCTAGATTTATTGTTCCCGATAAAACAAACGGGATTGCCGTGTCCTTTGAGTGTATAACAGACAGACTTCTTTGATATTGACTTATGACGAGCACTCCGGTCATGTGATCTAAGGGGACGCAATAACAAGGTAGAGATAATTCTGTAAACGCAAGTCCATGTGTTCACTTCCCTTTAAATGGAACAGTCCATGAATTATGTTTTTCTAAGCTGCTCCAAGTACGAAGCAATGAATAACAAAAGCTCCTTTTGATTTTAATCAACACGCACCCACCCACACACACACCTGTTTTGATTAGACACGTGGATCCACATTCACACATACAAAATTAGACCATATGACATCATAATAATTTGGAATGTTAGTGTAACGTTTGTGATTCATTTAACCCTTTTTGTTTTAGATAAAGCTAAGATCTAGTAACATTATCAAGTACATTAAATTATACAGTTAATTCAATCTAAAAAGTACAGTATCCAATTGTTTGTTCAATATATTTCTAAATATTAAATCTAAATTATAAGGATTGAAAGATATATTGAATTTAACAAATGTATTATACTGTGTCACACTAGACTTCTGTATTCAGACATTATTATTAGTTTAAAAACATAAACGAGGACGCGATGAGTAAGTGGTTAAGCACTTGACTTCCAAACATGAGGTCATGGGTTCGAATCTTGTTGAAGACAGGGATTTTGAATTTTGGGATATTTAAAGGCGCCCATGAAACTACCCTACTCAACTGTAAGGGTACCTGACTTTAGTTGGAGAAAGAAAAGGCAGTCGATCGGTGTGCTGGCCTTAACATCATCTGCCCTATAGGTCGCAAAGTCTGAAAGGGGAAACTTACTTACTTACTTAGTTATATATCATCATGGGCGGACTTGTTATATCGGCAAGCGGGCAAATGCCATGTAGGCCGGTACCCAAGTGCGCCAGTGAAGTCGCCAAATGCGCCACAAGTACTTTAAATCTGATAGACATTCTTTTACCTTTCATAAAAGAATTTTACAAAATTTACTATAATACTAAACATATACTCTCGTAATAATTGAATCCCCTTTTATCTATACCCATTACTTGGTGACATGTACTCACTACGCAAGACAGCAGGATTTCTGTCCAGGGCTTTTGCAAGTGAGGAATTGAGCCTCTCAAGGTCTCACTCCAATGGAGTTTGAGGATGATGATGATACCCATTACCCATTTATCATAAAATTCTCTATATACACTACAGAATCGAATAATAAGCCAACATATTTGTTTTATAAAGAAAGTGTGGTGTTTTAAAAAACCAATATGGCAACATTCTTGGTTTAGGCCACGAATAAAATATTGTTAAGATATGCCTAGAGATAGGAGGATTGATGGGAATATTTACCAAAAAGAGACAAGAAAATAAGTTGTAGGCTAGTTAGGTACAATGTTGATCACAATTTAAGCAGAAAAATTAAGCCATTTTCTGACGTGTAAACAAGTTACTTTTAGATATCCCATTAATTGACTACTGTCACTACTAGATTCACACGTTTCTAATAAAAGTGTCTCAGGTCTATTTCATTTCCATTTTTATCTTTTTACGTTTACCTGGCATGCGATACGAGTGCCGGAAATAAAATGGGCCTGCAGGTCGAAGTAGGTTGGACATCGTAACACTAAGCGATTCTAACAAACAATATAAGTTTTTTTTACTTTGTATAGTTTTCTTAAGGCTCCATTAGTCTGAACCTACTCGGTGGAATCTACAACGAGAGGCTGAGCTTACATAGTAACACATTTCCTGTTGTAATGGGGGGGGGGGTATTATTGTATACAGCAGTGTTTCCCAGACTTTTGACTTATGCATACCCCATCTAGACTTTTCGTATCGCTGAGTACCTCTTGACCGGCTAAAAAAAAAAAAGGATTTATTATAATAGTATTTAAAGTTTGATTTTATTTCAGTAGGCCTGCATACACAAAATAATGATTGCCCAATCCCAATCAAGTATTCAGTCAGTGCGTTTATTTTTTGCATGCTTCAGAAACACATAAAATACATTCTAACAAAATGAAAACATAGTTTTTACACCTAAAATTAGCGCGGGGGCCTATGAAATTCCGGGGCCCACTTTGACTGCATTGGCTGCAGTGTCATTAGAATGGCACTGCTCCTGGGAAACACTGGTACAGTTATCTCTAGATTCTTTGTTACCTCACTATAGCGTACTCAATCAAAGGTGCATTATATTACGGGGTTGGTTCGTCGCAAGATTCCAGGATTTCCCCGTTTACATTTTTACGCTGTTAAGAATAGAGAAAAGTGTGGAGAAGAAGATGATGAACACTCACACCTCAAAAACTAGAAGAGAAATGAAAAATCATTGTTTTTTTTTTGCGAAGTTTAGGTACAACGGCTACTTTTTGCTACCTAACAGCAACCCCTCTTTGTTTTTGTTGGAAGCGATTTTTTTTTCATAAAATTCACTTTTCTAAAACAATACTAAAGTGGGAGGGATATTATGTTAACAAAGAGAGATAATTTGTGAGTATTTTCAGTACCTTTTATTCATGTACATATGTAAAATGTTAGAAATGTTCAAAACAAATTTCAATATTAATTTTTTTCCCTAGTGCAATAGCTACTATTGAAAAAAACAACAACAACACATTAATAAAGTTTATAAGGCCGAAAATGTACTTTGTATGTAAATGTCATGCACCTTTTTAAAAAATTCACCGAGTTAATACAAAGATAAGTCTTAGTTGACTATGCGATAGTCTACACCTCCACACTGTAAAGCTCACAGCCCTCCGAACCAGGGTTCCCGGGACACCTAAATGCCACCGTCCACCAAAAGTAAAGATTGGACCATAGCGCTCTGAGAATGCGATAACAGGGTATAAGCATGGATGTTTCACCATAAAAGGTTATTCATGATTTAAGTATTACAGCGAGAGTCAGCAATATTTGTCTTTTTGATTGTACTTTGATTATGCACAGACCCTTACACACACTTATGTAGATTGATTTCGTATAAGAACTATGGAAGAGAAAAAAAAAAGAAATTTTCCGAGGAATGTTTGGGTTATTGCCCATTTTTCAGTGTTGCATAAATTGTATTAACACTTAAATTGCGGAGAGCCGTGTAGATGGCTTTTAATTTGGTGAAAAGGCCGTTACAGCTTAAAATAAGATGGTGCGTACATGTTTAATTAGGCCTATAGATTCACTAAAACTTGTTCACGTTTTGCAAAGAAATGTTTTAGTGTAGTGCTGTAAGCCGCGCGACGAATTGTTCGTCTAAGACTATCAATCGTACAACACCGATGGTGAGTATCCATACAATTTGTGCATTACACTAAACAAAACAAAAGCTGGGTGCGGTAGTTTCAATACAACGTTCAGATTCCATTGGGTTGTTTTCATATCCTGTTTCTCATCCTGTTTCTCATCCTGTTTCTCGGCACTCATACATGCTTCTCTATCTTTTTGTTGATTTCTTCTTTTATATTTGAAGTGAACCTTGGTTTTATGTTGGGGTAGATTTTAAATGCTCTTGGTAATGATGCAGGTTTTCACAGAATTTAATGTAATTGATCACAGCTTCGACCTATTCTTCCAGGTTTGAAATGTGCTCATTAAATACGTCCGATTCGGTGACTCATGGTTTATTGTTGGAGGTAGATCTTTAATACACATGTTTCCCCAAAATTTATTGTTATTATCACAGCTTCGACCCATTCATCCGGGTTTGAAGCGTTCTTAAATAAATTCCAGTCGGTGCCTCATTGACAACCCAAATAGTTTGAGGGTGTTTTCTTCAGTGAATTTCTGTTTGGTTTTTTGAAAGATTTTGTCAACTTTGAGTTTCGTGCGGTAGCTAGGATACTGTTTTATGGTCCGATGAGCTTCGTGCGGTAGCTAGGGTACTGTTTTGTGGTCCGATGAGCTTCGTGCGGTAGCTAGGGTACTGTTTTGTGGTCCGATGAGCTTCGTGCGGTAGCTAGGGTACTGTTTTGTGGTCCGATGAGCCTAGTGGTGGCTTTTCCCGAGATGTGAATGTCCTACTCATGGCAGGAAAAAAAGCTGAATGTCTTTCACCTCCGATGCTTAAGGCGGATCTTTAAAATAAGGTGGCAAGATAAGATAACCAATGAGGAAGTGCTACAAAGAGCAGGGTGCCAGGACATCCGCTCTGTTATCAGCAGCAGACACCTTGGCTGGCTTGGCCACGTTCGTAGAATGCCAGTAGGTCGACTTCTACAGCACATCCTGTATGGCGATCTAATAGAAGGCAGGAGAGCCGCTGGTCGCCCCACTTTTACGTTATACGGATGTATGCAAACGCGACATGAAGCTCTTCAAAATCAACACTGGCAACTGGGAAGAGGTGGCACTGGACAGATCCACATGGAGAGAGAGCATAAAGGAAGGGTCACGGATTGCAGATGTCATACACAACAGAAGCAGAAAGAAGAGTGAAAATGCAACGGCGCCTGGTGATTATATATGCCCAACCTGCGATCGCAGCTGTGTATCAAGGATTGGCCTCTTTAGTCACACAAGAAGTTGCAAAGGGAAAAGATCGTCTCTCGAGACGTAAAATGCCACAGAGACATAATGTCTTCTTGATGTTACAGTAACATAAGTTCAGAGTTCTATTCTCTTTTGTAGAGATGTGTTACTAGAATGTGGGTAGGTCAACCTTCAAGGTTCATTTATTAAAATCACACAGTCGTGTAACTATTGTAACTACTGGTGCGTCCGGTGACCTTGTCTGAGACTCATGCACTACGTCAGCTAATTGTTAATGTAAACATTATAGCTGTCGTTGGTGACGGATATGTATATTTATCAAAGACTGTATGTATATTAATCCATTAAAAAGAAAAATTTGTAATGGATTTGTTAATTAAGATTGTCTTATCATCAATTTAACAAGTGATTTTCCTTCTGTGAAGTATATATCCCTTACTTAAGACAGATTACGGTCTTATGGGTTACTGATAAAAAAAGAAAAAAATATAAATTAACTTTATTTTCCTTTAGAGAGAACATTTATGCATCATATCTTATATAATACAGACGTTACTTCAAAAAAAGAAGATGATTACGTCCTACGCGTCATGCATTTAGTCATGCATATTAACCAATGACTTAAATTCTGCCAAGTCACTGGTTTTCCTGGCTAGCTCAGGCAACCCATTCCATGCTCTAATAGCACTAGGGAAGAAGGAGTATTTGTACAAATTTGTCCTAGCATATGGGACGAGGAATGTGCCTTTATCTTTGTGTCTTTCAGAGTATTTTATTAAGTTTTGTGTTTGAAGATTATGGTTCAGTGTTTTATGTATGATTGCTACTTTACTTTTGAGTCTTCTGTCCTGAAGGCTTTCTAAATTTAGTGATTTTACTAAAGGTGTTACTCTAGTCAAATGTGAATATTCGTTTGTTATGAATCTCACTGCTCTATTTTGTGTCTGTTCCAGTTTCTTATGGTTTTCTTGAGTTGAGGGGTCCCAAACGGAGGATGCATATTCTATTATTGGCCTAACCAAGGTTAAATAACATTTTAGTTTTATGTTCTTATTTGATTTATAGAAATTTCTTTTAATAAATCCTAATGCTTTGTTTAATTTTTTTGTACTTTCATCAATATGTGGATTCCATGACAGTTTTTCATTTATTATAACACCTAGGTATTTTGCGTTTTTAGTCTGTGTTACTGGTTTGCCATGAATAAGATAAGTGGAATTAATTTGTTTTAGTTTTTTTGTTACTCTTAACAACTGACATTTTTCTGGGTGGAAAGACATGCTCCAATTTGATTCCCATTTCTGTAATTCATCTAATTCTCTTTGTAAAATATCTGTGTCTTGTGTTGTTTTTATTGTTCTATATATTATGCAATCGTCTGCAAATAATCTGACTTTTGTTCCTGAAGTAATACCATTTGGTAAATCATTTATGTAAATTTAAAATAGTAATGGACCCAAGACTGTTCCTTGAGGTACACCTGAGTTTACAGTTATAGGTGTTGATTTAGAGCCATTTATTATTACAGTTTGTTCTCTCCCTATCAGAAAGTCTTTAATCCACTGATGCAGTGGACCATTAATGCCGAAATATTTTAATTTTTTAAGCAAACTATGGTGGTGAACTTTGTCAAAAGCTTTAGAAAAATCTAGTAAGATAGCATCTATTTGTTCACTATTATCTAAACCTTTTGAAAAATCATCAATTAGTCCTATTAGTTCTGTTTCACATGATCTATATTTCCTAAAGCCATGTTGGTATGGTGTGAGGACATTATGTTTGTCTAAGTGGTTTATGATGTTGCTACATATTATGTGTTCTAGGATTTTACATGTGATGCTGGTAAGTGATACTGGTCTGTAGTTTCCTGGGTCAGATTTTTCTCCTTTTTTAAATAGGGGGGTGACATTAGCTTCTTTCCAGTCCTTTGGTACTCTGCCCTGGTTAAGTGAAGCCTGAAAGAGTATTTTGAACACTGGGGCTAGCTCATTACTTAGTTCTTTGAGTAATCTAGCTGGAATACCATCATGTCCAGAAGCTTTATTTGGTTTGGTGTTGGCTAATAGTTTTTTAATTCCATTTTCTTGTACTACTATATCTTCTATGTTGTCTACTTGGTTCAAATTCAGTAATATGTCTTTGTCTCCTGGGGCTGAGAATGCTGATGCAAAGTATTTGTTTAGAATGTTTGCTTTAGTTTCATTATCATTATGTATTATGTTATGTTCATCTTTTAATGGCGCTACGCCTGTTGTTTCCATTTTCTTAGACTTAATGTATGACCATAGGTTTTTGTTGTTATCTTTAGATATTACATTGTTTATGTATTCACTCTGCAGCTGTCTGCTTACTTTTAGGGTTAAGTGTTTAATTTTTATATACTTTTTGTAAACTTTTTTTGCATTAGTTTCTTTAAATTTTCTATATAGGTTTTCCTTCTGTTTACAAAGCTTCTTTAGTCTATTATTAAACCAGCATTTATTTATTTTGTTTGGTGTGTATTTGCTGTTTGTATATGATGTTGAGGTGGTATTAATTTTACAAAATATTGATTCTATATTTTTTGAGTTAGGTAAGGTAATTTCTTCTGCTATAAGAGTGTTTTTTATTGCTAAAAGAACTCCTCCATGATTATCAGCCCTATCTTTTCTAAAAATTTCATCTAGGGGACTACTTCACTTATTCCACATCTGTCGAATACGATTTCTTCTCTTGTTCAAAATACGACACAAAACAATTAATTAGCAATAGTTAATTAACAAATTGGTTAGTTTTTTTTTTTTTTACATAGATTCTTGTGCTGTCAGGTAAAAGAAATATTTGTGGAAAATTTCAGCTTAATCCGAAATTTGGTGTGGAAGAAATAACTTGTACAAACGTTTTACCAAACACACAGACAGATTGAGTTGATTCAAGCTTCGTAAAAAGAATACAAGTGGTTGATTACGCCAATTAGGCTGGACGGCAGAACAAAAATAGTACAAAGAAAGTGTCAAGAATGGGGTGCGATGGCTAAGTAGTTATTCGCTTGGCTTTCGAACCTAGGTCCCTGGCACCGTCCTGGGTTCGAAACTCCGTGAAGACTAATACTTTGAATTTTGAGATTTTTAGGGTGCCTCTGAGTCCACCCAACTCTGATGGACACCTGACTATAGTAGGGGAAAGTAAAGACTGTTGGTCGTTGTGTTGGCCACGTGACACCCTGCTCTTAAACAGTTGGTCATAGAAACAGATGGCCCTAACATCATCTGCCCATCAGATCGCAAGGTGTGAAAGTGAAAACTTTACTTTTATTTAATAAACATCCAAGACACACGAATGAAAGTGTCAGATTTCGTCATCCTGGGTACAGTATAAAAGAGAGCTATATAATTATGTGTGTGCTCTTATTAGCACTTATTAGAACTACAGAATCACATTTTATACACATTTTTTTATATAATTGGCCAAAATAAAGTTACGTTTAGCGTCATAGACATTATTCAGTTCATAGTGAAAACAAAAAAAAAAGTGGCTGAGTGGTAAAGTACTTGACTTCTGAAGCGAGGGGTTTCGGCCTCGAACCTCAGAACTGGGATCTTGAATTACGTGATTTTGTGTACCCCCCTTGTTGTATGGCTACAGAAACAGACGAACCTTAAATTATATGTCCTATGTATCGCATGGTAAGAGTGTGGTATCCTATTTTACATACTACCATTTAATATATCTGAGCCACACATGAAGGCCAGGAGCTGGACTTGTTGTCAGAGGCTATTTGAGACGCATGCCAAGAGTTGAGTTCAGAGCCCTTAATAAAGTCAGTTACCCAGAAGAGTTGAGTTCAGAGCCCTAAATAAAGTCAGTTACTCAGAAGATATCAGTTAAGAGCCCTTTATAAAGTCAATTACCCAGAAAAGTTGAGTTGAGAGCCTTAAATAAAATAAAGTTACCTGTAAGAGTTGAGTTGAGAGCCCTAAATAAAATAAAGTTACCTGTAAGAGTTGAGTTGAGAGTCCTAAATAAAATAAAGTTACCTGTAAGAGTTGAGTTGAGAGTCCTAAATAAAATAAAGTTACCTGTAAGAGTTGAGTTGAGAGCCCTAAATAAAATAAAGTTACCTGTAAGAGTTGAGTTGAGAGTCCTAAATAAATTTCAATTACCCGTAAGAGTTGAGAGCCCAAATAAAAGTAAGTTACCCATATAAGATGAGTTGAGAGCCCAAAATAAAGTCAGTTACCCGTAAAAGTTGAGTTGAGTTTACTAAATAAAGTCAGTTACCCAGAAGAAATGAGTTGAGAGCCCTTAAAGTCCCGAAATTCAAAATCCAGTTTTCACAGAGATTCAAACCCAAAACCCTTCTGTTTGGAATCAAAAGAATTACATCACGAGTTAGGTCAGTAAACTAATGAAGTTAAATTTGACATACAAAAATATTCTTTTTACTTACAGTTTGGTCTGCCTCTATATTAGTACCTTGTCTCAGACATCTCCAACTGTACTGGCTCAGTCCTATATGCTAGTCCTCTAAACAGATTTCTCTCCAAAGGCATATGTGAATGATTGTCAGTTTCGAAACTGTAAATTGTCGGGTTTTCTTCTTTGCAGAGACGAGGGGATTTGTAGCATTTGAAAAGCTTGAGAATATTTAGGGGCAAACAGATTATGACTAAAGCTGTGAGAAGCCATACCACCCACTCATACTCACAATCATTATCTTTAGTGTTACTCTCGGCATCATGGAATTTGATTGCGTCAATAGGAATTCTCTGGAATAGGTTTGTAAGATCAGAAAAGTTTTGTAGAGTCATCGTCTGATTTTCCTGCCAGTAGACCTCCACTAATTGGTTTGGAAAGTTTGTGCATCTGAAATTCAATACAGGCTCCTCCATCTTTTTGTTTTTCCCGTTCCAGCTAGATGACGTATGGTTGGTGCTAAGTCTTTTACACAAAATTAAGTCAAGATCCAATACCCACTCACATGAGTACTTAGCATAGTAATATACAGATGACCATAAGTCTGATGGGATTTTTTCAATTTTGAAAAATTCAGTTCCTGTTGTACAGATTTCAGATTCCAGGTCACATATGCAGTTGTAATATCTGTTGAAAAAAAAAAAAGAAAATTAAAACTGTAAGTTTATATATATTGTTACAAATGAACAGTGATAGGTAGAGGTCAACGTATGACCCCGGCGAGATGACACAGCAGCGAGTGTCCTCTGGAATCTACATGTACAAACAAAGACAGGATGTGACGTGCCCTCACGTGTTGTTCCAGGGGACGAACAGATCTAAGTAGGGGGACAGTTACTAATGAATAGTGACAGATAGAGGTCACAACTTGTGACCCCGGCAAGATGACACTGCAGCCGATGTTTTCTGGAATCTTCATGTATAAACAAAGACAGGATGTGACGTTTCCTCACGTGTTATTCCAGAGGATACTAGCCGTGTTTGTGTAACTTTGGACAAGCGATTAGGGACTCTATATAAGCCAGAGAGTTAATGCGAAAGTCAGTCGTATGGAGTCGTGAGTGAGCCGTTACAGTCGATACAGACTATGTAAGACGTGTGCGGCTCTGTGGAAGAGAAATGTGTACGACTCGATGCAAGTTAACTAGGGTAGAGTTAACTGGAGTGGACTACTGTCGTTAAAGTCTATACAGTGAACTACAGTGGACTTGAGCCGTTACAGTCGATACAGTCGATGTAAGACGTGTGCGGCTCTGATTCGGTAGACTTGAGTACGACTTGGTTCAGCTTTGGGAGACCTGGAGCGACACTGGGAAGTGTGTCGTTGGTCTGTTCTGTGGAATACGGCTCGAGGAAAGTTGAGAAGAGAGGAATTGCAACGAAGTGAAGAGATGCATTGCAACAAAGTATAGCTAACTATAAACTGACAGATACTGCTTTTCGTTGAAATAGTAACAGCTACCAACGAAGTGAAGAGAATGAGACCGCTGAAGAAACAATAGAAGAGACCTATAGAATCAGAGCCGCACACGTCTTACATCGACTGTATCGACTGTAACGGCTCAAGTCCACTGTAGTTCACTGTATAGACTTTAACGACAGTAGTCCACTCCAGTTAACTCTACCCTAGTTAACTTGCATCGAGTCGTACACATTTCTCTTCCACAGAGCCGCACACGTCTTACATAGTCTGTATCGACTGTAACGGCTCACTCACGACTCCATACGACTGACTTTCGCATTAACTCTCTGGCTTATATAGAGTCCCTAATCGCTTGTCCAAAGTTACACAAACACGGCTAGTATCCTCTGGAATAACACGTGAGGAAACGTCACATCCTGTCTTTGTTTATACATGAAGATTCCAGAAAACATCGGCTGCAGTGTCATCTTGCCGGGGTCACAAGTTGTGACCTCTATCTGTCACTATTCATTAGTAACTGTCCCCCTACTTAGATCTGTTCGTCCCCTGGAACAACACGTGAGGGCACGTCACATCCTGTCTTTGTTTGTACATGTAGATTCCAGAGGACACTCGCTGCTGTGTCATCTCGCCGGGGTCATACGTTGACCTCTACCTATCACTGTTCATTTGTAACAATATATATTGTTAGGCACCTAGTTTATATTATTAGTTAGTTAGAGACGCACCAAAGGAGACGTATATTGAACGGGACTAGTGACGCTTGTGATATTTTGGGTTAGAGACTGGAAAATCAGTTAGCAATAGGATTCTCTTGGGTAAAGACGTGTTTTATTTGACAGAGACTTGACTGTGGCCTTTTATTGGATTATTGGATTATTCATTGTTCATCAGTGTTGACCACATCTTTTCACTTGTTAAAATAGATGTGTGTTATCTTTGTGCTGTTGTTTAACTACATTGAATACACCCGAACAAGAAACCCAAACGCTTGCTAAGTAATTGATTGAAATCTAACAAACATCTACAGTTGACTTCAGTACAGAATTAAACATACATCACAATATATATATATATATGATATATATATCATGGGCGTAGCCAGGATTTTGTTTCGGGGGGGGGGTTTGGGGGGGATTTTTTCTCCCCCCGTCCGTCCGTCCCCCCCCCCCCCGAAAAAAATTATATATATATATATATATATATACATGTTTGTATGGATGGATGTGTGTGTGTACATAATTAATCTCGATTACATTCTGACCCTTCATTCTTTTTGGAAGACGTTTATTGTGAAAAAATTGTAGACTCCTCGCCCTTGCCAGCAAGGGGTCTGGGGGAGCTCCCCGCCGACAAGCACTATTTCTGGTATTGAAAGCCAACTAAATGCATATTCTGAAGCATCTACAGTGCATTATTTTGCTATTCAAAAGTTTTATTTCAAAAACCTAATATGCTATTTTTCCTGCAAGCTGTTTCCACTAAAAATCTGTCACTGGCAATGTCTGAAGAATCTTTCCACCTGCTCTGAGGACCTACATGAAAGTGTGGCGCCAAATTGTACTAGGATGTCATCGCAACTCTTATTATGCGTAATTCATTTTGTCGGAGAACATGTTCCGCTAACCTCATGCGACGCTCTGTCACAACCTTACTAAGGGCTCGACTCCCACTTCAGCATAGGATTTCCTTGATTTAGACCCGATCTATATAACTGACTCTTAAAATCCGTCTTGGCCATTTTTGTAGAGCCACATTTAGTGCTTTTAAATGACTATTCATTGCACTTTATTAATGGAGCCCAGCCACTGGTAGACATGTGTAACTGCTCTTGACTACGATCTTGGAATTAGCTATTAGATGACTGTTTTGCTTTAGATGTTATGTCGAAAAAGGGAAGTTTTATCGTCAAAATCATCTGTTGATGGGTTTTAAACTAAAATATATCTGGAGTTGTTGGTTTTTCTTAAAATATCAAAACCACATTTAGCTACGGTCATAGAATTAGGTGACTGTATTTTGCTTTAGAAATAATATTGAAGAGAGAGGCTTTCAACCTTAAAACGCTCTGTAGGGGGATTTTAAACTCAAAACTATCTTGTGGGATTTTAATTATTTTTAAAAGCCATCCGGAGGAGAGGGGTTGAAACTCAACCCCCCCCCCATTGGCTTGAATTGTAGTGTGTAATTTGCTTTTTTTTTTTATATTGACGAGGTATTTTTTTTAAATCAAACCCCTCTGAAGGGAAATTTAAACTCAAAACTCAAAAGGGTTGGCTATGCTCATAGCATTTTGATTGCGAATTTTTTTATTTTTTTTTATTTTGAAGATTTTATTTTTAGCTTCAAACCCTGCTGGCGGGGGGTTTAAACTTAAAACCCCTTTGGCTATGCTTATAGTATTTTGATTGCGTAATTTGCTTTTTTTATATTGAAGAGGTATTTTTAGCTTCAAACCCAGCTGAAGAGGGATTTAAACTCAAAACCCCTTTGGCTACGCTCATACAATTTTGAATGTGTAATTTGCTTTTTTATATTGAAGAGGGGTTTATCGTAAATTTTGGAGAGGGGTTTAAAATCAAAATCTTCCTTAGATGTGCTCTTGGAATTTGGGGAATGTCGTTTGCATTTTTTTTTGTTTTATAGAAGAAGGGTATTTAAATGCAAAACCCCTTGATAGGGGGTTTTAAACTCAAAACCCCTTGGTAGTCGGTTTCAAACTTCAAACCCCCTGGTAGGGAGTTTTAAACTTAAAACCCCCTGGTAGGGGTTTTCAAACATAAAACCCCATGGTAGGGGGTTTTAAACTCAAACCCCTGGTAGGTGGTTTTAAACTCAAAACCCCCTTGGCTGTGCTAGGGCAAGTGATGGTTTAATATTAAAATTTAACCTAGAATAAACAAAATTAAAGCAAAAGATCAGTCACTAATCTCCCCCCCCCCTGGCTACGCCCATGATTTATAATAATAATAATAATCTTTATTGTCCGTGAGGAAATTTGTCTTCCAATTTGTGCATTACACCATATATATATGTCACAGTCATTGGATCATAAATAGTTGAGTAAAAGGTGCCATTCTATCACGATTACTGAAGAGAAGATCTTTAATGATGATAGATGAATGAGCTCTTGAAGTAATAATGATCTTGAATGAAATTTTGCCACTTAGATAAAGATCCTGTAATTGTGATGCTGAGGATTAGAAGATGTCAGCTGTCTAGAAGAATTACTGTGACTCGCTAAGAACTATGTTATATCTAGATCTAAATGCAATCTAGTGATGAAAAGGCTAAAATCCTTCTCAATTCAAATACAGAAACTTTTAATTCAAAACTTGAAACAGCGAATGTACAATAATTACATGATTAAACTGTAACTTAGATAATACATTCAAAATATTTCTACTGGATTTTAAACGATCTACACAGTATGAGAATCGGCTCGAGACTTAATAACAATAAATGTCTTACTTCGATGAAGATCTACCTACGACTGAAGAATTCTAGCTTCCGCGCGTCTCTCTGTCCACGTGACGGTCTTAACCTCTAAATTTGCATAATTAACATAACCAATGAAATGGTTTCTTTGGCTGATCAAATGATTTTCTATCAAGCGCTGCCTTAATGATCACAGCGTCATTGGGAAAACCAGACTTGACATATAACCTTGAACTGAGTTAATTAGTTAAATAATTATTAAATGGAATAATATGTTTGACAAATGATATGTGACAATAACAGAGGCGCCCCACAGAAACTCTTCAAAGATCAGCTTAGGCGTCAACTTTCCTTGGCTAACATGGAAGAGAGCACCTGGTTGCATGCGGTCTCAGAACGAGACACCTGGAGGTCACTCACGAAGGCCGCGGGATACGCATTTGAAGCCAAAAGAAAACCCGCTGCCGAGAACAAATGCAGACTGCGAAAAGAAAATCTAAATTGACTACCTGCGGACAATGGTCATGCTTGCCCTGGATGTGGCAAAATGTGTAGGTCACAGCTGGGGCTGCGCAGCCACGGGAAATACTGCTCTTCTCACTATTCTTCGGACTCGAACTCGAAGACAAGCCTTATATATATATATATATATATATATATATATATATATATATATATATATATATATATATATATATATATATATATATATTATATATCTGAGACCAAAGAAAATCCGCAGCAGAGGACAGTTGTATCAATGAAGAGTTCAGTAAGAGTTCAGTATTTCACTTCGATACGCACCACAGCTGCGACCAACATCCAGTAGTCATAACCATTGTGGAAAATAATAACAACCTAAGTCCAAAGTCAAAACTCATGAAGTAGGAAGTTGAAAGATCATGAGCATAGCTAGGATTTGTCGGAGGGTCCCCTTCCCGCAATATCTCTATCTATGTATCTCTCTCTCTCTCTCTCTCTCTCTCTCTCTCTCTCTCTCTCTCTCTCTATATATATATATATATATATATATATATATATATATATATATATATATATATATATATATATATATATATATATATAGGGAGGCAACTCAACGAGGAACATATGTTTATTTACAGGGCATCACAAATACATTTAGAACAACAACTGTCTTTAGCACAACTCTAGCTCTAGCTTTCGATTTGGGTCAAAATCGTTCTCTCTCTATCTCTATCTTATCTTATCTTATCTTATATGATACAGACGTTACTTCAAAAAAGAAGATGATTATAACGACAACATCCTTATTAGACTAGTTTATGACCATGCGCACATTCTGCACTATATATATAACATTTTATATAACTAAGATTAGTGTATTTTGCACAGGAAAAGGACTAGATTCCAACATAAGAATATTCACAAAGCCATCTGTATCTAAACTGATGGGAACACACAAAAATAAACAGTTCGTATACTCATAGATAAGAGGCATGAATCTGATATACTAGGTGTAAGATGTTTTCAGAGGAGCAGAGGCTGACTCAAATTCAGACAAAGAATATGTACTCTATAAATCACCAAAGGAAAAGAACACAACAATATGATTGTCAAAAACCTACAAAAACCCACTTGTAACAGAAACTTGTAGAATCACACTCGAAACCACTTCTAGCAACATTGGAAAAGACCATGAAAATTATGACATAAATGACCAATGGGAGAAAATAAAACATACTATTAAAAGAGCAGCAGAAGAGGTAGTCGGATTTAATTAGAAGAACAGGAGAATCGGATGGTATGACGGTGAATAAAGACATGCTTTAGAACAGAAAAACAATGCTCGGGTGATAATGCTAGAGAGAGAGAGAGAGAGAGGCCACAAACACCAGACAGTGATACAATGAAACAACAAGAAGAACTACAAAAGTTGTCAAAAAGAAAAAAAAAAGACGAGAATAGGAAAAATCCAAGATCCCTCACATTGAGGATTTAGCAAGAGAGGGTGATATGCGAGGAATGTACATGAAAATTAAAGATGAAAAGAATGGATTTCAAGCTAGATCACATGTTTGTGAGAACAGAGATGGTCAGCTCATCACTTGTTTGTGAGAACAGAGATGGTCAGCTCATCACATGTTTGTGAGAACAGAGATGGTCAGCTCATCACATGTTTGTGAGAACAGAGATGGTCAGCTCATCACATGTTTGTGAGAACAGAGATGGTCAGCTCATCACATGTTTGTGAGAACAGAGATGGTCAGCTCATCACATGTTTGTGAGAACAGAGATGGTCAGCTCATCACATGTTTGTGAGAACAGAGATGGTCAGCTCATCACATGTTTGTGAGAACAGAGATGGTCAGCTCATCACATGTTTGTGAGAACAGAGATGGTCAGCTCATCACATGTTTGTGAGAACAGAGATGGTCAGCTCATCACATGTTTGTGAGAACAGAGATGGTCAGCTCATCACATGTTTGTGAGAACAGAGATGGTCAGCTCATCACATGTTTGTGAGAACAGAGATGGTCAGCTCATCACATGTTTGTGAGAACAGAGATGGTCAGCTCATCATATGTTTGTGAGAACAGAGATGGTCAGCTCATCACATGTTTGTGAGAACAGAGATGGTCAGCTCATCACATGTTTGTGAGAACAGAGATGGTCAGCTCATCACATGTTTGTGAGAACAGAGATGGTCAGCTCATCACAGAAAGCATTGAGAGACGGGCCTAACACTTTGATGAATTCCTAAATTCTAACGTAGATGATGACAAAGGAGAGTATATGAACTGCCACAGGGAGGAACAGTTCTGTTTTGTAAACCCACAACACTGAGTGAAATATCAGAAATAATTAGAACCATGAAGAACCACAAAGAACCTTGGGAGGTCCGAATTTAAACAAAACTAATTAAATATGGAGGAAAAGACCTACATTTCCAAATACACGGACCGATAGTAAGAGTTTGAGAAGAAGAAGTAATACCAACAGAATCGAAAACAGCACTTATAATCCCAATAAAAAGAAAAGGATCCAAACTAAGAAGTTGTAATTACAGAGGAATATTTCTTTTGCATGTAACTTATAAGATCCTAACTAAACTTATTATCAATAGACTTGGGAAGTATTCAGAAGAAATCCTAGATGACTACAAATAAGGTTTCAGACCCAATAAATCCAAAACAGATCACATTTTCACACAAAAATGCATACTAGAAAAATGCTATAAATACAGTATACCAACAGATTATGACAAAATCAAAAGAAAATATCTATATCAAACACAACAGGGTTTTGGAATACTCTACAAACTGACAAGACTTATGCATATAACTTTAAGCAACTCAAAAAGTCAAGTCATAATACAGGGAGAACATTCACGGAAATGTGTAAACGAGGAATAACACAAGGAGACTCACTTTCCTGCTTTTCAATCTGACTATAGAACGAGTAATAAGAAGTGTACAAATAAAATCAAGGGGAACAATTACTAGCAACTTCAGAAGAGAAAACATAGAGCCGCGACTAATAGGAGCGATATACAGCCAGCGTCTACAATACATTGCATATGCAGAGGACATTGCCTTATTGGGTAAAGATGGCCCGGACATTGCTAGAGCTTTTACACAACTGAAACAAGAGCTAGCAGGACTTGAAATAAATGACAACAAAACCAATTATAATTTTATGACAAGAAAAAACAGGCAGAAGAACAATATATTAAAATTAATAACCATAATGAGACGTTTAAATATTTAAGAAGCATGATACATTTCAACAATGACCTGATGTCAGAAGTAAAGGAACTACTAGTGGCAGGCAACAAGAACTTTCTATAACACACAACACATACTTAAAGGAAACGTGTATCTATCTAAGAAACAAAGAAACATTTGTACAAAACAATCATAAGACCAGAAGATGCAAGTGAAACCTGGACACTAACAAAAACAACAGAAAAACTGCTAAATACTTGGGAAAGGAAATTTTCTTAGGGAAATTTATGGTACCATAAACGAGGAAACTGGATGAAAAACTCGCACCAACCAAGAAATATACCAGCAATGTGAAAACCACTCCATAGGAACGGAAATAAAAAGGAACAGATTGCGCTGGGCAGGTCACCTCGAAAGAATACCAGAGAAGACAAGAGGAGCACATACCAAAAGGCAGACGCCCCAAAGGCAGACCACGAGCACAGTGACTTTATGATGTAGAGGCAGATCTACAACTGCTAAGAGTCGGGCATAGAGACGTAAAGCCCAGGATAGTTCAGAATGGTAAGATGCGCTAAAGCAGACCAGGGCCCTTAATATTACTACTGGAATGAAAGAGTCATCTTGTAAATTAGATTGACTTGTGTCATTTTATTTTGATCACTTTAAGCATGTTTTGTTGTACACGTAAAGAGTCAAATAAATAAACTTATTTGATGAACCATTTGCGCACCCTCTCATGTAGAAACTCAGGATTTCCTAATAGGAAGAGAAGAAAACTGCAATAATAAATGGCTCCGAATCAACACCAACAATTCTACTAATTCTAATTTACATAAATGACCTAACTCTATTGCATTAGTTCAGGGGCTAAATCCCTATTTAATTAGTAGTGGATCCAAGACTGTTCCTTGAGGTACCCTTGAGTTAATTATTATCGATGTTGATTTGAAGCCATTTATTATTGCAGTTTAATTTCCACCTATTACAAATCCTGAATCCATTGATGTAACAAACCATTAATGCCAAAGTGTTTTAATTTTGTAAGCACGATATAGTAATGAGCCTTGCCACATGTCTTAGAAAAGTCTACTAAGTCCGTCTATTTACTCATTATTATCTAATAACTTTGAAAAATCATCAAGTAATCCTATTAGTTGAGTTTTACATCAGATATATTTCCTAAAGCCATGTTTACAAAAATGGAAATCAAATTAGAGTATGTCTTTCCACCCAGAAAAATGCCAGTTAGAATGAGCAACAAAACAACTAAAATGTACTTAATTTATTCATAGTAAACCAGTCAAACATACTAAAAACTCAATATACCTAGTGTTATAATAAATGATAAATTATGATAGAATCAGAAAATTGATGCACTTATACAAAAATGAAACAAACCAAATAGAAAAATGAAACTAAAATGCTATTTAACATTAGGCCATATTAGAATATGTTTGCTCTTCTAATCTTATCTTATATAATACAGACGTTACTTTAATAGAAGATGATTACGTCATACGCGTCATGCATTTAGTCATGCATATTAACCAATGACCTAAATTCTGACAAGTCACTGGTTTTCCTGGCTAGCTCAGGCAACCCATTCCATGCTCTAATAGCACTAGGGAAGAAGGAGTATTTGTACAAATTTGTCCTTGCATATGGGACGAGGAATGTGTCTTTATCTTTGTGTCTTTCAGAGTATTTTATTAGATTGTGTTTTTGTATTTGAAGATTATGATTCAGTGTTTATGTATAATTGCTACTTTACTTTTGAGTCTTCTGTCCTGAAGGCTTTCTAAATTTAGTGATTTTACTAAAGGTGTTACTCTAATCAAATGTGAATATTCGTTTGTTATGAATCTCACTGCTCTATTTTGTGTCTGTTCCAGTTTCTTAATGTTTTCTTGAGTTGAAGGGTTCCCAAGCAGAGGATGCATATTCTATTATTAGCCTAACCAAGGTCAAATAACATTTTAGTTTTATGATCTTATTTGATTTATAGAAATTTCTTTTAATAAACCCTAATGCTTTGTTAGATTTTTTGATAGTTTCGTCAATTTGGAGTTTCCATGACAGTGTCTCATTTTTTATAACACCTAGGTATTTTGCGTTTTTAATCTGTGTTACTGTTTGAGATCCCTCAACTCAAGAAACATAAAGAAACTAGAACAAATACCAAGTAGGGCAGTAAGATTTAAAACAAATGAATGCTCACAATCGATAAGAGTAACACCATTAGTATAATCACTAGACTTAGAGACACCTCGGACAGAAGGTACCTATTAAATTAGTAATAACACATAAATTCCTGAACCATAGTTTTAAAAAAATAAAAAAGAAACAAACAAACTAAAAAATACTTAGAAAGACATAAAGACAGAGACACATTTTTAATTACATATGCAAGGACCAATGATCGCTATTTTTGGACACTGAAAGGTCACTAGTTAAAGTATGAGAACCACTGCTTTTGCCAAAAAGTATTAGAAAGTGGGAGAAAATATTTATGGGCAAAATGATAATTTAAGAAAACTTTACTTAAGGGAACGTTTAAATATTAGGTAACAGCTAAAAAAAAAGGGGGGGGGGATCTACTAATTTGTTATAATTTGTCACAAAGGGGAGACGGTTTGGAGATTTGTCAATCAACAAAACGAGACAATATTCAAATGAAATCACAAAACCTTTTTTAGACCACATTGTCATATGTTCATGTTTGTTATGTTACCACAGCACCTCCAGCCTTTATTTTGTTGAACAGTGGCTTATAAATTAAATTATTGTTATTAAAAGTTCAGTGGTCCCTTAACTTTCGCGGGTCCGAATTTAACTTATCACGTGTTTTCAAACAATATTTATGTAAAATTCGCTGCGTTTTAACACCACGGTTTTTTTCGACGGACGCACAGTGCATATTACAACATTGGGGGTAAAAACATGATTGAAAATGTAATTTGGGAAAATGATAATTTATAACAAGGTTACAATGACAGTTTGTGTGGAAACACACTCAAAATCGGCCCCCGAAGTGATCCACCCAGGCAGGCTTCAATATTTTCAGAAAGAACATCCGAATGAAATTATATCAAAGACAAATGAGAGATAAGAATGGAGAAAGAAGATTGACAGATTTTGTGTAGTGCCCCCGAGGTCGCAGATCAAAGTATAGGTGAATGTGAATGTAAAGTTAGATGTCAACCTGGCCTAACTGATGTCTTATAATGAATATCTAATTGATCTAATAGTTTTGTAAAGGCTCAATCTCTTTTTTTTTTTTTTTAGAGAGAGAAAGACAGAGAAAGACAGAGACAGAAAGACAGAGACAAAAAGACAGAGAGAGAAAGACAGAGAGAGAGAGAAAGAAAGAGAGACAGAAAGAGAGGAAGAGAGAGAGAAAGACAGAGAGAGAAAGACAGAGAGAGAGAAAGACAGAGAAAGAGAGAAAGACAGAGAAAGGCAGAGAGAGAAGAACAGAGAGAGAAAGAAAGAGAAAGACAGAGAGAGAAATACAGAGAAAGAATAAGAGAGAAAGACAGAGAGAAAAAGACAGAGAGTAAAAGAGAGAAAAGGGCAGAGAAAAACAGAGGGAAAAAAAGAGAGAAAAAGAGATTGAGAAAGAGAGAACGTCAAAAAGAGAGAGAGAATTAGAGAGAGAGAGAAAGAGAGAGTAAAATAATGAGAGAAAGAAAGAGAAAGGTAGAAAGACAGAGAGAGAAAGAAAAAGAAAGAAAGACAGAGAAAGACAGATAAAGACAGAGAGAGATAGAAAGAGTGAGAGAAAGACAGAGAGAAATACAGAGAGAGAAAGACAAAGAGAGAAAGACAGAGAGAGAGAAAGAGAGAGAAAGACAGAGAGAGAAAGAAAGAGAGAGAGAGAGAAAGAGACATAAAGAGAAAGAGTAAATGTATGAGAGAGAAAGAGAGAGATAGTGAGAAAGTCATAAAGAGAAAGAGATAGAGAGATAAAGACACAGAGAGAAAGAAATAAATAAAGACAAAGAGAGAAAGAGAGAGAAAGACAGAGAGGGAAAGACAGAGAGAAAAAAACATAGAGGAAAGAAAAAGAGAAAAAGAAAGATAGATAAAGAGAGAAAGAGAAAAAGAGATAGAGAAAGAGAGAAAAAAAGACATAGAGAGAAAGACAGATAGAGAAAGACAGAGAGAGAAAGACAGAGAGAGAAAGAGTGCGAGAAAGACAGAGAGAGAAAGACAAAGAGAGAGAGAAAGACAGAGAGATAAAGAGAGAGATAGACAGAAAGAGAACAACCGAGAAAGACAGAGAGAGAAAGACAGAGAGAGAAAGACAGAGAGAGAAAAACAGAGAGGGAAAAACAGAAAGGGAAAAAAGAGAGAAAAGAGATAGAGAAAGAAAGAACGTGAAAAAGACAATTAGAGAGAGAGAGAGAAAGTGAGAGAGTAAAATAATGAGAGATAGAAAGAGAGAGACAGAAAGACAGAGAGAGAAAGAAAGAGAAAGAAAGAGAGAAAAAGACTGAGAGAAACAAAACAGAGAGGAAAGAAAAAGAGAAAAAGAGAGATAGAAAAAGAGAGAAAAAAAGAGAAAGAAAGAGAGAAAGAAAGACAGAGAGAGAAAGACAGAGAGATAAAGAGAGAGATAGACAGAGAGATAAAGAGAGAGAGAGAACAACCGAGAGAGAAAGACAGAGACAGAAAGACAGAGAAAGACAGAGACAGAAACACAGAGAGAGAGAAAGACAGAGAGAGAGAAAGACAGAGAGAGAGAAAGACAGAGAGAGAGAGAGAAAGACAGAGAGAGAAGAACAGAGAGAGAAAGAAAGAGAAAGACAGAGAGAGAAATACAGAGAAAGAATAAGAGAGAAAGACAGAGAGAAAAAGACAGAGAGTAAAAGAGAGAAAAGGGCAGAGAAAAACAGAGGGGAAAAAAGAGAGAAAAAGAGATTGAGAAAGAAAGAACGTCAAAAAGAGAGAGAGAATTAGAGAGAGAGAAAGAGAGAGAGTAAAATAATGAGAGAAAGAAAGAGAAAGATAGAAAGACAGAGAGAGAAAGAAAGAGAAAGAAAGAGAGAGAAAGACAGAGAGAGAAAAACAGAGAGGAAAGAAAAAGAGAAAAGAGAGATAGAGAAATAGAGAAAGAGAAAAAGAGAGAGAGAGAGAAAGACAGAGAGAAAGACAGAGAAAGAAAGACAGAGAGAGAAAGACAGAGAGAAAGAGAGAGAAAGACAGCGAGAGTAAGACAGAGAGAGAACATGAGAGAAAGAGAGAGAGAAAGAGAAAGAGAGAGAGAGAGAAACACATAAAGAGAAAGAGAGAGAGAAAGATAGAGATATAAAGACACAGAGAGAAAGAAAGAGAGAAATTGAGAGAAAGAGAGAGAAAGTCATAAAGTGAAAGAGATAGAGAAAGATTGAGAGATAAAGACACAGAGTAAAAGAAAGAAAAAAAGAGAAATAAAGAGAGAGAGAAAGAAAAAGAAATAGAAAGAAAGACAAAGAAAGAAAAAGAAATAGAAAGAAAGACAAAGAAAGAAATTCAGAGAAAGACAGAGAGAGAAAGACAGAGAGAGAGAGAGAGAAAGACATAGAGAGAAAGAGAGAGATATAGAAAGAGAGAAAGACAGAGAGAGAGTGAGAGAGAGAGAGAGAGAAAGCTATTTTTATTTGCAATAAACTATTTCAGCAAAAGCTAAAAAGACGAGTAGTTAGCATACAGATGACGCTTTTTTCCTTCATAATTTTTTATGAGAATACAACCTTACAATAGAAAACAATTTTCAATTTGTCAAAGGTAAACAAGTAACCTTTTTATACTTGTATAAATTGAATGAGCATTTGTTGAATAGCGATTGTGATAGTATGTAAAAGAGAACACTGACTTAACGGTGGTACAGGTGAACGAGAGAACGACAAGTAAGTCAATTATGACTTAAAAGGTTATTATCTAAAAATCAGTCAATCAGTTAACGAACCATGTAGCAAGCAGTGGAGATTTTAGTTAGTAATTTTAAAAGAAAGTTAAAAGAAAACGCTTGGCTTCCGAAAAGGGGGGGGGGGTCCTGAATAGAAATCATGGGAAAGACTGGGATTTTCAAATTTGGGATCTTTGAGCGCCTCTGAGTCCACACAGCTCTAGTTGGGAAAAAGTAAAGGCGATTGGTTGTTGAGCTGGTCACATAACACCCTGTTTAACCTTGGGTCACCGAAACAGAAGACATTTACATCATCTGCCCTATAAATCGCTAGGTCTGAAATGGGAACTTTTTTACTTTTTAAAGATATGGATTATAAATCAGTTTTGTGCCTCATAAATTGTATAATATTCATTACATTGTGGATAATTATTGCACCTTTGGTATATTGTAAAGTAATATAAAAAACGCCAAGTTCAGACTATGTGCGCTACACCAGAAGGGTTGCACAGGCTCTGATATTAACCCAAATGTATGCTTACAATCATTCTACAAACAAATAACGCTTAAGGACCTATTTCAGACTTTTGACATTTTAGGATCGATTAAAAAGTTAGGACGAATGATTTTTAAACTTGTATAATATTCAAAGCAAAACTAACTAAAATAGTGAATCTAGAAGTTGTAGTTAAAAACACTTACAGGTATGTGATGGACCGTGTCAGTGTGATATTACCACTGTTGGTTCCTTCAGTTACTATAAATTCAACCATTGGCTGCTCATCATTCTCTCTTTCATTTGGCTTGGTTATTGTGGTGTTTTGATTCCGCGCCCTCTCAGTCTGCTCCAATGAAAGCGTTTTTGTGCACAAAATTAAAAGGTTTAAACACAGTAACGGATATACAATTTTGAACAACATTTTGTATATTGGTAGAGCTTTTGCTTTTACACTAATCTAATTTCGCGATCAATCATTCATAATCGAAATACTTTATTTACAAAAACAAAAATAAATACATTAGACGTTTATGTTTGTCACCTCGATTTCACAATGACAATATTTTGTGTGTGTGTATATTACATTTTTCGGAAACTTAATGATTAGTAGAAAATTGAAACACCTATTCAGTGAGCAACCGAACTGCTAGTTCTATTAAGATGGTCTCAGAATGGTGAAATACAAGAGGCTCTATCCAGCAGCTAACTTGCTAAGATTCTATTGTTGTGGTAGCCGTTGTTTAAGAACACTTTCACAACACGGCAAGTCACGTGAACGATTTGGAAGAACCGTCATTTGATTGGGCTAACAGGAAACAATAACGGGCGCATTCAGTTTGTTAAAAGGGAACTTAGACATGTTAGAAATGGAAGGTCGGAGGGGGCTGAGGATGGGGGGGGGATGAATGAGAAGACGCAATACATTTCTTGAAAACGAAAAAAACAATAGACGAAACCTTTTCCCTTCCTATCCCAGGAGAATATAAGAACATTGCATGACATTGTTTAAATCTTCAACTCGTGGAAGGTGGGTAGAAAAGTGCAAATGAATTAGAAGAATTTTACTTTAGGTTTGGTCACGGTTTGGACAATGAAGGGATCAGATAAAGCAAGCAAGGCTTCCCAAACCTTTTTTTAAAATGTAATCTAACGCATCACCAATTGAAACACTTAGCTTTTTAGTTGGAGTAATTTTAGCTGTAAAAATAGATACAAGAATACGAAGAGAGTTTGTGTTTTCACATAAACCCAGAAGCGTACCCACTCCGATAAATCCACCCACTGTTTATCTGCTGGTTTAGCAATGGAGTTAACAGGTTTTCATATTTTCTGCATGAATATTGAAAGTTATGAGGTACAAACTATTAGCGAACTAAATCTTTTTTTATCTCATTACAGTATAGAAGTTTCGTTAGGCGAAACTGTTGTCAAGATGTCTGTGTTGTTTATATGGCTGATTTATTAACATCATTACATTGTTAGTATTCAATGTAATATTCAATGGTCGGCCGAGGGGGGGGGGCGATCATCTACCCCCCCCCCCTAAATCAACCAGTGAAATTCTATTCTTAAATACGTAACAGTTTGTAACCAACCGTTTTAACAGTGTTGCCGTTCACTCGTATTATTTCATGGTCTCCGTTAAGGCTAGCTGTTAACCGTGAAGCTCGTGTGACCAAGAAGAAACTAAAAACCAACACCAAACCTTCCTTGCACTTTCAAGATTCTGTTTTGATCTAACACTTTGAAAGGGGTGATTATTCTAGGGGTTCCGATATTCTGGGCTACCAGTCCTTGTCCCTGGACCGTAGTGGTTGACTTTCTGACTCACAACCTTGGCCTTGGAACATCATGTTACAATTCCTCCGTACATGACCTGGAGTGCTACAATTCCAAAAACGAAGTCTTTCTATTCTGTCTTGAATTCTGATAAGATTTCCGTTCATTTTGAGCCTTCTCCACCATTCTTCGGATCAGCCACGGATAATCATCTTCTGACCCATCTAACGCACGACATTTGTGTATGATTTTGCTGAAACTCCGGCTGCCTCATAAGATATGGCAAATGGTGAAGGCTTTGTTGATTTTCGTTTTTTTGGCTTTTTTTTTTTTTTTTCGGATGGCTTTCTTAAGTTCTGAATCTCGCACTCCACCTATTAAAGCATCTGTAACCAGAACATACAGAAAATCATTTGTTGCCGAAGGGTAAGCAAGACGCTCTATGTCTGGTGCTAATTCCTGTAATGTCTCAATGCTCTTCTGTTGTCGATTTTTTAATGGCATACTAAACACTTCTTGCAGATGATCATCGCCATATCACAGTTTTATTGTTTTGACTATGGCATTGTAGTTCGTCTGATCCATCATTGACTGTAACAATTTGGAGGTTTTGCCTCTCTGAGTGCCAACATGAGACCAATTTCTTTCTATGCCTTAGTATCCCATCTGTTGATTTTGACCTCGCTTCGATCTGTAGTCGATACACCGACCAAGACACAGGGCCGTCAAACACCGGTGGCTTAATCTTTCCCATTTCAATCAAAGTGGTTCCCGCAGCTTGTTTCCTATCAGCCTTTATTTCACTACGTAATAGTTGAATTTTAGATTTGACGTCCTCTTCCAACTGAGACTTAAGTTCGGTTACCTCATTCCTTAATTGTTTGAAATTGTCTATGTCTTTTATTAAATTCGAACACAAAGATTTTTATCGAACCCAGTTCATTCCCTAATTTGTTTTTTTTTAAAGTTTATTCTTCAATTACTCCACAAGTTTTCCTTTACCGTATCCTGCATGGTATCCTGCATGGTATCCTGCATGGTATCCTGCATGGTATCCTGCATGGTAGTTATTTTGTTTTTCGTATCGTTTTCAAAAGCTCACTTATATCTGGTTCAATTTAAACATATAGGTGTCCGGATCCTGTTCTTCCACTATGATGCTTTGCCTAAGACGCTCCATGAGTGCCTCATTGTTGCCGCTTACCTTCAGCTCTCTTCCTCTGAGTTCCTGTCTCTGTTCTTGTAATGAAAGTTAACCGAGTGTTTTTTGTAGACGCCATTCAGTATCCTTCTTACGTTAATCAACTTAAACCAAAACTTATGTTGATTTCAATGTCTTGTACATATGCCTTCATCCCTTCTTTCGTTGAGGATCCCACTTCCTGACACCAAATGTTTGTAACTAAGCGAAATAACCACGTTTAGCGCGTTTAATCATAAATAAGAAACTAGAGCCTAACTAATTACAGCGTCCTTGTTTACGTTATCTTCTCTGATTCTCCATTGTGCTCCATGGTGCACAATTTCACGCCTAATGACAGTGTGCAATGAAGGGTCATAACAACCACAATTCTCTAAAAACTTAAAGAATAAATGTTTTGATATATAGGTCTACTAATATAACTCTTCATTTACTTAATTCAACCTTAATTGTTGAAATAGTTTTAGAAATGGTGTAATTTTGTAATAGAAAAAAAGGCTTATATATTTTATTTTAAAAGCAAAATGATTCGCTTTTAAGCTACAAAATATAATAAGATCGCATTTTCGCTATCTTGTTTAGTTTCTAAGATCTAATCGTGAAATATGGACGTTCGGACAAACAGACCGACCACACACTATTTAAGAAAGGGGAAACCCTTTCTGTGTAGCTAAAAACAACAAAGCATGCCATGCACTCGTGCAACCTTTTTTAAAATCTGCATTTACACTTAAGTCAAGCCTAACCTGTGCAATATATTTTACACCTGTTTGTCTCCGATCTAATTCTTATTCCAGCATTTAATTTACACTGATATTCAGAATGTAAAAGATCTAGACTCCTTGAATTGAAGGGGAGGAAGTTGTATGTCTGGTCAATGTTATTTTGTTGTAGCTATTCATTTTGCTAACGTTTTTTTTTTTCTCTTGCTTCAGAATGAATCAAGAGGTTGAAAAAAAGGATTCGGGAGAGTGATTATTGTGAAATACAAGTGGATCCAAAACATTTAAGTGTGGGGAGGAGATGTTTCCCAAACACTAACCCTTAAGTCTAGTTTATACTATTTAATAATAATAATAATAATCTTTATTGTCCGTGAGGAAATTTGTCCTACAATTTACTTGTGCATTACACCAAACAGAACATAGCAACTATAAAAAAAAATATGTACCTTCATACCTGACTCACTCATAATTTACATGAGAAAAAGTTGATATCAAATTGTTTCTATTTAAGGATTTGATTGTCAGAGTTAGAAAAGAGTGTTTGTGTCTTAGTCATTAGAATGCAGATTGTATGTATGTATGAATGCTGGCTGTATCTGAAGAGTGAGAGACATCCGTCTTTGTCCGAGGCGAATGAGCAGAGCTTCTCACACTTATACCGTTGTCCCCCCCCCCCACTAAACGTCTTGTTCTTTCTTGAAATATTGATTTTAGATCATTTTAAAATGTTTTGTGTAAACGAAAACGTTATTCCTTTAGAAAGTGTCACTGGTTCCCTATTCATCCAGCAAGGTAGTTAGAGTTTTCCTGCGTTATGAACTTCAGAAATTATTTTTTTCTGGCGATTACATTGCAATTTATCTGCCCGTATTGGGAAGAGCTCATAACAATGCTAAAGTAAAATGGAGTGGAACGTTCTGATAATGAAGCATAACATTAAACAACGCTATGGCGCCCCTGTAATTATGCAGTGGGTACCGAGTCACATAGGTGTGACTGGCCCACCAGGGAGGGCAAATTCCACCCACTGAACAGGCTGTAAGTTTTCATCAAGCCCTGGCTGTAATTTAAAAAAAAACAACAGAAATGGAAAAGTGGTTTGAGTGCTGCGATAAGTCCCAAAAAGCCCGTGGAGTCTGGGAGCGCATGAGGCGCCCTGACCGCACTTTCCCGTGGTGGAGGCTGTCCAGGCCTGAGCAAGCTATTATAGCACAGTGCAGGACAGGCCATTGTCCTGTTGGCTCATATTTTTCGCGGCTATGGCCAAATTTTGATTCACGGTGCCCCCGCTGCGGGGAAGAAGAAACCGTGCCTCATATTCTGTTTGACTGCCCCCAGACTTTTTGATCTCCGTCTCGACAGGTCTGGGAAACCCAAAATTCTCGACCTATATGGCGACATTTATGCACTACGCAAGACAGCAGGGTTTCTGTCCAGGGCTTTTGCAAGAGAGGATTTGAGCCTCTCAAGCCCTCACTCTAATGGAGTTTGATGATGATGAAGCAATTTCTCTTAATTTGAGCGCAATATTAATCCTAGTAAAACAAAGTCGCTCAAATTAAGAATTTGGCTAATACTATTATGCGACTGAGGTTCGAGGTACTTATAGCGCAGGCATGCCTTCAGAAAAAATTAGGATTATCTTCGTGTTAAGAAAGAAAACTTGCCCCGAACGTTTTAGTTATTGTCACATAAAGGTCGTCAACTTTACGACGTTAAATACTAGAGAGAACTTTAAAACATTCTGACCATTCAAGAAGGATCAGTTAAGCGGAGAAGTTTTGGAATTTCTTCTTCAAAAACGTAACATTTTAAAAGGTCAATACTATTATTTTAACTTACAATATTTTCACTTTAAAAACATTGATAATAATGCCATTTTACTGGGTTTATTTATTCAAACGTTGATGGATAAAAATAATAGAAATAAAACTTTTTAATTTTACCATTTTAAAATAAACAAGAACCAGAACCGGCCCACCCAGGCAGGCTTTAATATTTTCAGAAAGAACATCCGAATGAAATTATATCAAAGACAAATGAGAGATAAGAATGGAGAAAGATGGTTAACAGATCTTGTGTAGTGCCCCAACGGTCCAGCAGATCAAAGGATAGGTGAAAGTGAATGTAAAGTTAGATGTGAACCTGGACTAACTAGTTCCCCTTTCAGACCTTGTGGTCTATAGGGCAGATGATGTAAAGTTCATCTGTTTTTGTGGCTTACGGTTAATGAGGGTGTCATGTAGCCAGCACAACGACTAACCGCCTTTACTTCTCCCCCCACTAATGTCAGGTACCCATTAGAGCTGAGTGGACGCCCAAAGATTCCAGAGTTAAAAATCCCATTCTTCACCAGGATTCGAGCCCGGGACCCCGGTTCGGAAGCCAAGCGCTTTACCGCTCAGCCACCTCACCTCCCCTGGCATAACTGATGTCTTATAATTGATCTAATTGTTTTGAAAAATGTTCAATCTCTTATTTGAATCCTCAAAAAAAAAAAAAAAAAAAAAAAAATCCGCATTATAAATAAAAATTCCATGAAAATGAAGTTTACAAGATTACTATTTGTTTTAAATTAGGTTTAACTTATAATGCATACTAATTCGCTTTTTTTTTTCTTTAAAAAACTGCTTGCATAACTGATTTTAAAAATTAGATTTTTCGCTTTCAGAAAAAAAAAAGTAGCCGTTGCATCAGAACTTTGAATGATCTAAAATATTGTGATGTCGGATTTTCAATATCTTTTCTAGTTTACGAGATCTAAACGGGACGGACGGACAGACGGACAGACATTTGGCACAAAACTAATAGCGTCTTTTCCCCTTTCGGGGGCCGCTAAAAAACGTCCTGCCCCTTACGGAGTGCTCCCCCCCCCCCCGGAGTAGATCAAGTAAGTCTGTAATGGGCTTGCTGTCTTACGATCAAACTCTCGTTTAGCAAGGTGGGCTGCATTGAGCTTGTACTTTTCACATAATGACGTCAATAGTACAATGACAAAGGACGTAAATATGTTGACCTGTTGTCTGGAACACTTTTTCTTGTGGCTGTGGAGCCCTATTTTGGAGAGACACTCGTCCACAAATATTGCAGATTAAGGTGACTTTCACTTTGGTGGTAGAGGAGCTGGCCATTTTTCGCATAGTAAGCTTTTCTCCAGAGCTAAGACCTATGTCCATAACTTTCTTGGTCACTGCATGTAGTGCGGTCTAGAGCTATGTCTTCCCAATGGTCAGTATCGATGTTTACTGATTTGAGGTCCCGTTTTATTACATCTTGAGCCAGTCGCGAGTTGTACATAGAGAATGATATTCAGGATGCGATTGTCCTCCATCCGGCGAACATGTCCGAGCCAGCGCTGGCGGCGTTGCTTGCGGACTGTAAAGATGCTGGGAAGGCCCGTCCGCGAGAGGATCTCAGTATTGCACACGCTCTCTCTAGTGATTTTCAAGATCCTTCGGAGACAGCGCAAATGGAATCATTTAGTTTTGTCTCTTGCTTTGCTTTGGTGGTCCACGTTTCACTGCCGTACAGTAGCGTACTCATAAGTGGCGTCACTAGCTTGGGTGTCACCCGGTGCGGTCAGCTCAGGGTGGTATTGTTCTCAAGCCCATCATTACCTATAAAATGCTACTATTGGACGTCACTAGTACAATGGCAAAGGACGTCAATAGTACAATGACAAAAAACGTCAATAGTACAATGCCAAAAAACGTCAATAGTACAATGACAAAAAACGTCAATAGTACAATGACAAAAAACGTCAATAGTACAATGGCATAGGACGTCAATAGTACAATGACAAAAAACGTCAATAGTACAATGACAAATGACTTAAATAGAACAATGGCAAAGGACGTCAATAGTACAATGACAAAAAACGTCAATAGTACAATGACAAAAAACGTCAATAGTACAATGGCATAGGACGTCAATAGTACAATGACAAAAAACGTCAATAGTACAATGACAAATGACTTAAATAGAACAATGGCAAAGGACGTCAATAGTACAATGACAAAAAACGTCACTGGTACAATGACAAATGACTTAAATAGAACAATGGCAAAAGACGTCAATAGTACAATCAAAAAGGACGTCACTAGTGCAATGGCATAGGAATTCAATAGTACCATGACAAAGGACGTAAGTAGTACAATGGCAAAGGACGTCAATAGCATGGATGGTTATACGGGAAAATTTGTTCCGTTTTGCGGTAAGACCATAAATTCGCTTCTATGAAGAGGCATTAAAATGTTTTCTTAAGAAGAACCTTTAGAATCGATCTACTTACTAAGGTAGAAAGGCTCTATTCGGAAGATAAAAAGACGTCCCTTAAATTAATTTTTTTTTTTTTTTAAATTTTAAAGTGATGTAATTTTTTTTTACATAATCAACACGCAAATATAAAATAAGCACAAAAGACATACAACCGTTTTTTTTTTCAAGTAAGAACAGCTTTGCTTCCCCTTGTAATCACGTAAAGCACGTGACGTTTGCACATTTGTACCAACGAAGAAAAAAAAATAAAGCCTAAACATATAAATCTCGTTAACCACAGTAGAAGATATGTCTAAGCATGTTTGAGTATAAATTTAGAGATTTGTGTATGTCTCTTTTTTCGCACAAATATTATTTTCCCATTTCTCTCTCCCCCCCCCGCCCCCAATGGGTGTCACCCAGTGCGGACCACACCAGCCGCACCCTCTAGTGACGCCACTGGTCTGTACGTTTCAAATCTCCCCATTTGTGATGCGGCCTTTGTTAACGTCAATGCTTGTGTCAATACTGGTGGATCCGTATTGAGGACGATTTATATATCAAGCCTTACCAATCGACCTCCGTACCTCAAAGCAAAAAGAGCGGGTGCGAAGAGTCGGGGTGTAGAAAGAAATGACAAGATTAACACTTGCTAGATATTAAAGTTTAAACCTTTCCTTCAATCGTGATGTCCCAACTCTACAAAAAAATCGTTAAAAACAAATAAATTGTCAGGTAGAGTGAATCATCAACAGGGCAGATAATATGGATAGACATTTGTTTAAATGTAAATGACCACGGGAGTGAATAGCGATTATGGCTTGCGCCCGGTGCATAGCACTTTAGTGGCGCCTCGTCTTCCCCTCCACCTACACACGAAAAGCTATGGCTCTTTTGAGTATTGGAGATAAGGGCACATTTTTTTTTAAATTCTAAATGACCCGCCTAAATTCTTTTATCAAAGAATATAGTGTACACTATTTTCCGATGATTCCATTCTAGCTATAAAACAATGGAAACAATACTGGATACTGAGTTTATACAAAAAAAAATGAAACGTTCAACATATTGAAATATGTCCTTAGAGGAAAAAAAAAAGTGCAAATAAAAAAAATAAAAAAAAATTCACTGTAAGCCAATTAACAAAGCTATAAATTCAAAATTCCGAGATGATACCATGAATAACAAATAATTGAAGATTCCAATTTTAACCGAATTGCTAATAAAAAATCTAAAGAAGTTCAGTGACTATCATCTCTTTAATGTTTATATAAAAAAACTTAACAAAATCTGCTAAATACCTATGCTGCGGTAAATGTAAAAATAAAAACTTAGCCTAATTGTATTGAGATATATGACAATGTGTTTGAGTAATCACTCAAACTTCAACACCAATAGTCTATCAAGAAAAGCTAATAAATCTCCCGTGATCCTGGTTCAACTTTTTCTAACCCTTTTGAACTTGCTTAGTAATCCTATACTCTTTAACCAGCTATTCATGCATGTATGTATGTATGTATATATGTATGCATGTATGTATGTATGTATGTAGTATGCATGTATGTATGTAGTATGCACATATGTATGTATGTATGTATGTATGTATGTTTATATATATGTACGTATGTATGTATGTATGTATGTATGTATGTATGTATGTATGTATGTATGTATGTATGTATATATATGTATGTATGTATGTATGTTTATATATATGTACGTGTGTATGTATGTATGCATGTATGTATGTATGCATGTATGTATGTAGTATGCATGTATGCATGTATGTATGTATGTTGTATGCATGTATGTATGTATATATATATATGTATGTATGTATGTATGTACATATGTATGTATGTATGTAAGTATGTATGTATGTATGTATGTATGTATGTATGTATGTATGTATGTATGCATGTATGTATGCATGTATTTATGTAATATGTATGTATGTATGTATGTATGTTTGTATGTATGTATGATGTATTTATATTTATTTGAAGGTTGGTAGGTAGGTAGTAGATAGTTAGATAGGTAAGTATATATATTATATATCTCTGTGGCATTTTACGTCTCGAGAGACTATCTTTTCCCTTAGCAACATTCCTTTTCGATATAAAGTCTAAAACAAACTAAACTACAGTCAGCTAATTCCTAATTTTAGGAGTCAGTTATAGAGATCGGGTCTCTATCAAGGAAATCCTATGCCGAACTGGGAGACGACTCCTTAGTAAGATTGTGACAGAGAGTAGGTGAGGTTTGCGGGACATAATCTCCGACAAAATGAATTACGCATACAAAGAGTTGCGATGACATGGAGGCCAATACGAGGAAAACGCAGAGAGATCTTAGTAAAACTTCAAGCCACACTTTCATGGAGGTCCTCAGAGCAGCTGGTAAGAGGCTTCATACATTGCCAGTGACAGATTTTTGTGGAAACCGCTTTCCGCCCAAGGAGCCGAACAGCTCGGAAGGGTCTAAGTCAGTAAGAATAGCACATTAGGTTTTTTAAAATAAAACTTTTTGATAGCAGGATAATGCATATAGATACCTCAGAATATGTATTTTGTTGGCTTTTAATACCGGACATAGTGCTTGGCGGCGGGGCTTCGTCCCGCGATGGGGAATTCCACAGCGCTCCTCCAGATCTCCTTGCTGGCAATGACTGGAAGTCTACACGCACATACTTTTTAACTTAATTGAGAACCGGTGGTTGAGGCCGTATCTGGAAGAAGGTTCTTTGTTTTATTTTGTTTTTATTTAAATCCATAATTGTAGGTAATCAGCTCACTGTATTGGTTGAAAAAAAAAAAACAACCCCAAAAGAAATAACTAGCAATAGTGTTTATTTGAAGAAACTTGATGGGAAGGGATGACCCCCTGAGCTACCGCACCAGGTGCCACCGACACTGTCTGGGAGGTTTCCCTTATGTTTTAGGTGATCAGTTCGATATCTACTGCACTTTTTAGATGATCAGTTGGATCTCTACTCTACTTATTCCAGAAGAGTTAGAAGAGTCTGATCAAAGACGAAGTGTTGTCCTGTTTGCTTTTATGTGAAAAAAAAATCCAAATGATTTTTTACAATTTTATTAATTTAAACGATCAAAACAAGACTGGCTTAAATACTCCTGATGGTGACTTCGATGGGTGCCACCTCTGAGTTTGTGTGATAACACAGACTCTCTTTGTAATCTTGTTATTCTTACATTTTAATTCAGGTCATAACTATTGAAAAATCGCAACCAACTACGAACTTTAAAAAAGAACAAAAATGCCTTTTTTTTTTTTGCTCAATGTAGGCGATATGGTTCAACATAAGAAAAAACCAACAGGAACTTGTTTGGTCTGGTGGGGGGGGGGGGGGGAGTGACATCAGAAGCTTACCGCACCGGGTTCCCCCTCACTATTAACGCCACTGTTTCATATCATACAGCATTTCGTACTGTAGCCCGAGACAGTGAAACTAAATCTAAGGGAAACAACAAAATAATATCTGACATTTTAATTTGCTAAGCATTCAGAAGAGTTAATCTCCTTCGAGTGTGACATGTCAACCTATTATAAGACAACATTTTAAACTTTAACATTAAAAGGCTTCTGCATAAACGCACTCCACAATACTCAATGCTCACCATTAAAGAAACAAAACATTAATACGCAATGACCACAACTAAGCTTAAAAAAAACAACGTAAAGCATACTTTATAATGCCATTGTAAACTGCAACTCTAGCACACTCTAAAGAGTGTCCGCATTACACACTTTGTTGGTAACTCTCTCTCTCTCTCTCTCCCTCTCTCTCTCTCACACACACACACTTACTCTCTATATTATTGGACTATGCTAAAATGTGTATATGTAGTTCAATATTCAATTATGTAGCTTATTTAAACAAGCACAACCGCACAGACAAAACAACTCTATGGCAGGGGGAGACTGTTCAATGTGGGAAGATAATCACCCTTGATGTGTACGTAGTGTTTACTATAGAACTAGTTATGGTTTTAATAATATTTTTTTTGGTATTCTTTTCTTCTTCTTGTTTTATCAATATGAGTTATTGCACGTTATTAAAACATCTGATATCAGTTAAAGTTTTACAGTTCATTCATATGGTACATTTAATATTCTTGGGGAAATCATCTTTAAAAAAAAGTAGTTTTGATACAAATTTTGAGTAGTTTTATATCTGTTTCAATAACATAAAATAATTGGATGATATCGAAATAGAACGTGGGACAATACTTAGCGGTTGTTACGATACAGTGTAGCAAAAAAGTGTCAAAACTAGAGAAGAAAGAATGTGTTGTTGGTGAGCATCAAGTCTCGATCAAGACGGTGTAGAGAAATTACACAATTTTCTTAAAATTTGAGATTTAAAAAAAAAATTGCTATGTAAATTATAAAATACACATTTTCTTTATTCTAAATTTGTCTGACCAAAGGTTCCTGTTTTATTCTTCTAGTATGGAGAATGCAATAGCAATATCCATCTTCTTGTTAACCTTTGTATGTCAAGGTTCTGGTAAGTTTTTAAAAACTTCTTTTTTTTTTTAATTTTACTATGCACACTTTAAAAAAAAACAACTTTTATTAAGTTATGCAAAAAGTATTTCATGTACAGCCTGCAGTAAAGATTTAGCTTTTATTTCTAGTTGGGATGCTGGATAATTGTAAACTGATTTAAGATTTGAGTCAAAGTCTCTTGAATCTCTAGACAAACTGAAACATCCTTTTAAGCGGCATTTTAAAACAATTTTTTTCATATGAGAAAGATTAAAAAAGATGTACATTGTTTAAATCCATATTACCAAAGGCTATTGTCCCAAGAATCTCAGAAAAAGCGGTGAGGCCAAAGGCCGAGCACATCGGGAAAGGTACTTAATTTTCTTCATCTGTAAAAGAACAGCCCTGCGGATGTTCCTAATATGCTATTAGACTCAAGTAGTACTGCTTAAAAGTAAAATATGTCGCACACGTGACGGCTAGTGCAAAATGGGACCGAATATTTTAAACAATGACAACCAAAAATACAAACATATGTTAGTAATTTTTAAACCGAAGGATTGCAACTCTAGAGACCTCCAATTATAACTCCTTTATTGAAACGTCATTAGAGGAAGAGGATTGGCTCTCTACGATCTACTATGTATTCAGTAATGAGTTAAGAAAAAAATAAGACTTACACAAACATTTTGCGCACCATATTATATAGAAGTTCCTGTCCACATACAAAATCATTAGCGGGACAGTTAATAGAAGAAATTAATTAAGACACCTAGCAAATATAAATCATTACAAGACATAAGAGGAATTAAAAATTATACACCACAGCTACGCGAAAGAAGAGTTTGTGTATGTTAATGGGTCCCCGTTTTAATGACGTGGTCTTGGAATGTCCAGATAAGATTTAGCCATGGACAGAATCAGATAAGGTTGAATAAAAGAATAAGATTAGTGTAGCAAGTATTTCATAATAGTAATATACAATCTATCTATGGCCGCCTTCAGTCGCGAACCGACTATGGATCATCTCATGGAAATGAGATGAATGCCTGGGCATTAGTTGTGGTCGGAACGATGTCGCCCACACATCAGTTCCCCCCCCCCACTCCACGCAGCTGATGTATCCAAAGGAACGGCAGTGCCGATACAGTTTGGGGTCAGCGGGGTCGCAGGTTCTGCCAGAGTGTAGCACATATACAATATAGTACTATATAACAATACAGGGTGGCCAAGAAAAAGGAGGCTCAAAATCATGTTTCACGTTACAGTTAAACGAGTGCTCAAAAAGAATCAAATGACTGATGTAATAATAACATGCTCTTTTATCTTGGCTACCATGTATAAAGGTATTTAAATCGTTTTTACTATATCTTATAGCAGAGTAGCTAATTTCTGAACTACTTGCTTTATTAAAAAGTTTGATAATATCAAAAGTATATAAAAAATCAGACCTTTCGATCTATAAGTCAGATGACGTAAAGTTGAAATTGTCTACGGTTAACAAGGTTTTCATGGGGCCAGCAGGATGACAAATCACCTTAACTTTTGCCCAACAATGTCAGGTAAGCATTAGAACTCGGTGGACTCATAGGCGCCTTAAAAATCCCGAAAAATCCCAGTCTTTGCCAAGTTCAAATCTGGGACCCTAGAAATCCATATGCGCACGACAGTCCCACGTACGATAATCTGTAATAACTTTATGGAGCTATTTCCTTGTGGAGGGAGCATAAAGGAAATAATTTTTACATTGTGTAAAATGTTGAAGTATGGATCAGTGATGAATTTTTAAAATATCAATTTTATGACTTTAAATATTTGTAGTTCAATTAAAGATTTCAAATGTATTTTTAATGTAGTCTCTTGGGGACATCTGAAAGGGGACATATCACAAGGTAATAAAACGCTATCGGTTATTCTAAATTGTATGCAGTTAGTTTGCAAATCTATCAAAACTGATTCTTATTGAGGTAAAACAAACAAGTGTTCGTAATTTCATTTCAATTTACATAAGAAATTACATAAGTCTTTGGTTTACTAAGACGGAATTTTGTGTGTGACAATGATATTTTTAAAAATAATTCAAACACATTTGTAATGTTTAATGTTCTTGAAGGGCAATGCAAGATGTTAGTGTGCAGGTTCTCCCCATTCAGACGTTCTCAAACAAAGTTGACTAGTTTAGACAACGATTTCAATCTCTGCCCTTATATTATCATCGAAAACGTGCAAAATAATGCAGAGAATGTGATTACTGTCAAAACCCAAGTGCGTGCAGTGTAAGTATTGTTGCGTTCTTCTCTATCAGGCCTTCTGCAAACACTGCTAAACACAACACAGCACATCTAACACAAGAACTTGACAACAAGAGCTTCAATAAACAAGGTGGCGGTTTATTTAAAATCACATGAAAAGCCAATGCAACACAATGGGTCACATCAAATTCAAATGCTTTCTTGTACAATAGAACTGCCTACTAAAAACACTACAAGTCTTTCTCTGTCTACTTCTAGACTCGTACAGCAACAATGTCAAGGACTCACTTTGTAGCACACAGTCCTTACTGATTGCTGTCCTGGACTCTGCTGTCTATCGTTACACACTGTCGTGAAGGCTCTCGATCACATGACCACAATATGGGTCATATTTGCGTGAACTAGCAGTAATGTCCCTTGTTCACCAGCCCTTGACCTGTGTGATAGGCCTGAATCATGTGTGTCAGTAGGCCGCACACACGTTAACCCTTTCAGTCCGCCACTAGGGTTATAACAGTATTTCCCCTCTTTAAAGTCATCAAGCCGACCCGCGGCGTAGCATACGCGGCTATTTAGTGACGGGTGAACACTTCCTGAAAAACGCATGTGTCCAAATTGGGTGGGTTTGGACAAATGACTATGAGTAAATGAAAAGAAGAAACTCTGGAGAGAGCAATACACAATTGTTCATCACTGAAAACAGGTTTGGCAAACAAAGCTTACAGCCATCTTGCAAATAACGAGAACAACAGTTTCGTCGATGACATTTTTTCCCAGAAATATTGGGACTGATAGAAATAAACAGTTACCTGATGCAGGAATGTCGACTACACTGAAAGACCTGTTGACTCCACGAAATATATGTGAAGCGGTGGCCATGGTTAGGAAACGAAAAGGGCCAAAATTAAAACAAAGCTTTGGGACAAACAATGACAGGAGCAATTAGGGAGACCCGTTAGCAAAGCGAAGATGGAGTGCCGGAGAAGTGTATGGGGTGTATGGGGACCATACGGTAGCGACGAGAGACCTGTTAGGAAACCATCTGTCAATGAACGTTGAATGGTGTAACTTTGTAGAATGCGAATGTCGTGTAATACTGGGTTCTTGCTTCCTGAAGTACTCTAGACACATGACAAGACAAACACTATACGACTGACTCAAGTCCGTTCAGCAGACAACATGAAGTTTATTTTACTACAATAATAATAATAATATACTGCACTCCTTGTTAGTGCTACAAGTCAAGAAATAATAAACAATCCTATCCGCATAACAGCGGTATCAAAAGTATCCAATATGTTAGTTACTAATCACGTCCGCATCTCAGCGGGTAACAATAAGAACAATTACTACTAGTGACACTGGAGCTCCAACTATAGATATCCATTGAAATACGAATAATACTTTAATATTCAATAAGCATATGATGAAATCAACTCTCAAATATAATTAATCAACAATCATTAGTCCATCGACTTTCATGCTATATACATATATATACACCAGTCCAGAAAGCAACGTCCAACCTTCCTGGACCGGGAGCAAGACCTTCCTGACTTGACTTGACTTGACTGAACTTTATTCATTCTACTTCCTGTTTTCTACATCAGGAATTCCACGTGTCTTTTAAACTCTTAACATGACGTGAACTTTAGATCATGCAATGTCAACTAAGACTGTGACACCATCTTAATATCTATTTTTAACAAAGCAAGCTGATATTTATTCACATTGTCTGTTTGACAGTCTGCTGGTAGAAAATGAGTACACGTTATTTCTTCTCACACCTAATCACTATCAAGTTACAAATCAGGGACAATTATTTCTAGTACCTGACACAACAGGAATGAATACAAAAAAATTTAACCAATTAGTTGATTAGTTGGTAATTTTTTTATTTTGTTTGGAATCGAACAAGGGAAAGAAAAACGTATACTAGCGTCTTTGATAAAAAACAAAATATAAAAAGTGTAATTCTATCAAATAGTTTGGGTCAATTTTTGACGATACGAAATTTGCATACAAAATGTTCCTTTGAGTTTTCCAAGCAAATCGTGAGAAACGGTTATTTTTTAATGTTTGTAAAATGCTTTACATATTTCGGATGTTCCTTCAGAGTTGAAGATAGTTTACTTCCTAGTCCAAACCTCCCGCAGGACGACGGGGGATGGAATCGGGCAGGGTTTGAACCCGGGACCATCGATAAATCCAAACGACAGTCCAGCGTGCAAACCGCACGACCAGGCAGCCATCTATCAAATAGTGTTTTTAATGTATCAATTATCTTCCTGTCCACTCGTCTAAGCTTTATTAATCCTTGTCAGGACTTTCATTACCTAATGACTAATTATTAAGTTGTCTAGGTATTAAACATGTATTTGGATTGCAATGTGCGTGTTCGTTATAATTAAATGATAGCTTCTTATTGCTTAATAAATATATTAGTCCCAAGGTTTCAGCCTAACACGCCCAGTTGTACATAAATTAATCAATGATGATTATGATTATTTACAATTAAACTATAAATTACATCTAATGAGATTTATACAATGAAATGATATATGGCTAATGGGAATGATTGTCAGGGTTATGTTAAGGCCTTAGCTCGTTTGCCCGGGCCCCTGACATTCAACCAGGCACCTTCGTGCTTACAATAAATAAATGACTCACTGGTAACAATGTAAATTTTTAATGATATAAATATAAGTTTTGATGACAAACTAATGGAGTAATGACATTGCATTTGGAACATATTAATACTGTGAATTTATTAATTAAACAATAATTCTACACCTTGCTAACCGACCACGTGACACATTAATGCTCGCAATCACACCAAAACACACTGCTGAATCTAGTACTTAGTGTAGAACTCCAATCCCATACTAACTCCCTGTAAAGACAAAGTAAAGACAAACTAAAAAGGTCTAGTAGACTATCACTATGGCATCAAAACAACTGCGAAACCCTAAACAGGGGAACAGAAGAATCTCAACAAACGTTACACCAGCAGAACAAAAACACTCCATCAGCTTACAAGCAAGGCAACAAAAAGAAAGTGCGTTCACAAATTGTGCACTTAATACACATTGGTGCTAGAATGCCATAACGCACCGACAATGATAAATGAATACAATTACATAAAGCATGATTTGACAAAAATTCAATTCATAACTCATAGTACGGTTCAATTAAATACTAAAATAGTATTTCAATCAAAATGACCACCTTATAGTATACTGTCCAATAATATTGACCTCAACAATATTTCATTCGAACTGAACGAAATATATTTGGATAGCAATATTAAACCATTTTATGTTGTTTGTTTTGTTTTTCCCCAGATATCCATGGATATTACAAGCTAAAAGACAAAACCCAAATTTGAAAATTGTTTTGGCTTTCGTCGTTTTCACATTTTTTGACATGTACCATTATCCAGCGAAACGAAGTGAGCTTTTTCAAGCGTGTGTAAAGCATTTACGTGATAACGGATTTGACGGAATGACAATAGAATTAGGCGATCGTTCTCCATCTAAAGATAGTTTTGCAAATTTTATACAGGTTAGTTTCTATCGGCGAGTTTAATGTAGATCAGGGGTTCTCAACCTGTGGGTCGCGACCCCCCCCCCTTCTTGGGGGTCGATTGACGATTTGCCAGGGGTCGCTTAGGAACATTGAACATATGGATTGTTGTTGCCTATTCTTCTATTGCTGTATTTGTGTGTGAGGGGGTCGCGGCAGAGTGGGGGTTGTAAAAGGGGTCGCCGAGCATAAACGGTTGAGAACCGCTGATGTAGATCGATGGCTTTCGATCATCTTAAAGTGTAGCTAACAAGGAAAAAAAAATACTAAGAACTGTTTTCGCGACTTTATTATTTGCAGGTCAGGGGGTGAAAGACTGCAAATGGCTATTGTCGCCAACACATCAGTTAACTTAAGCGTAGCATCTGTGTCCAAATGAAAGACAATTGCATGTTTTTTTTTTCGGGGTGGGGGGATTTTCTTCTCCCCCCCCCTCCCGCAATCTCTCTCTCTCTCTCTCTCTCGTCTAGCGCTGGCATGGCATGTGTACTTTGTGTCTGGTAACTGTTAACACACACAATTACTTTTTTGTATCGTCATTAAGTATAGTGAAACATCTTTAACTACTTAAAGCTCTCATAATATAAGTGAAATATGGGTTATTTAGTTGGTAGATGTATGGGGTCTTGAATTTAAAACAATCAACTTTTTATTAGACTATAGTTTCAAAGGTTACGGACTAATACTCGTCCTGCCTTCTTGAAATGGACCCAGTAAGCGAACTCAAGAGTCATCGTATGATGTAAGAACCTGTTAACAATATGAACAAATTGTCCTACGAAGCTGCAATAATAGCTTCTGGCTTCAGATCTGCCTATAAATTCAATATGGGGTTGGGGTGTTCGTCTCAGTATGAAGAAACCAACGTAACGTTAGACTTACGACTATTTAACTCTTTCTCACCATAATTATTTTCCTCGTTCCAATAGAATTATACCATTTTGCTCATTTGTATTTCACTATCCTGATAGGATGAATCTTCGTTAAGTTTTTTGTTTGTAATCAGAAAATGTTACACTTGGTATCAAATTATAGGGAAAAGCATGCTCTTTTTACACAACACAAATAAAGGTTTATGAATTTAAAAGTCAATTTAGTTTAAGTGGATCAAGTCGACGTCGACATCGTCTATTAGAACAGGGAGAGTTAATAAATCAAACATTAGCAATTCAAGGACAAGACAAAAAAATTGTTTCTTTAGAATAGACCACGAAAGACATTGCTGCTACGTATTAGATTTGCAAAGTATAATCGCGCCATGTATATAACACAAAAGATATTTGTAATGCAAATAAACGTCATTCCCATATAGCCATATACTGTATATCAGTGATGCCCAAAATACGGCCCGCGGGCCACATCCGGCCCGCGACGTGGTTCCATCCGGCCCGCCGAAACGTCGGCACAAAATTTAGAAAATCCACCCTCCAGTTAACAAAAATATTTCCCTACGTTAGACGTTGGGGTAAATATGTTGTTACCAATAAGCCAACATATTTGTTTTATAAAGGAAGAGTTGCTCTTTTAAAAGAACGTAGCCTTAAACAGCGGCATTCTTGGTTGGAGCCGCCATTGTTAAATTACACCTAGAATGGAGGATGGATGAGACATGAAGCCATTTTCCGAGAATAATACATAAAAAAATACTTCCTAGCTATGGTGGAAGAAATGTGTCCTGAAAAGAAGAATGTTGTTGGAGCCGTACGCCTTTCTCATGACGATTAGAAGTCGATTGAAAGATATGGGTAAAAAAATCTCCTTTCATTCGAAACCATCAGAAAAATCATCTTTCGAAATGTTTACTTTTGATTGACGAGTCTACCGACACATCTGATACCGCGCAAAATCTAGGTATTTATTCGCGGTACAAATAGTAGTTTTAAAATAAAAGAAGTTAGTAGCTGTGTGGAGCATGAATGGGACCACCACTGGCGAAGTCCTGTCCAAGAAGTTTCAACCATCACAGAGGATCTTTCTCTTCATTAGAGAAATTAGTTGTCATGACTACCGAAAGTATAAAGAAGTATAAAAGGATGTGATGAATCATCCGGAATCATCTAAAATTCAAGATTAAGTGCCGTGACTTGGCGTCTCATCTATGCAGCCGTATATTTAAACATTGGTTTAGAATAAACCTCTTATGAATTAAGGTAAGCACTAGATTCAGGGGCTCGTAATAAAAATTGGGTTATTGTCGTTTTTTCTTTTTTAAAAAAACTTTTTGTAGATGTGGCCCGCGACACGACTGTCGGAAATTAAAATGGCCCGCCGGCCGAATAAGGTTGAGCATCACTGCTGTATATGAACTACACAGAACTGCCAAGTTGTTCTTTATTTTATAAATAAATGATTTTTTTTTTGTAATAATAATGCGCGTATTCAAATATAGTAAAGCAAAAAAAATATTTGAAATTGACCTATTTGTAGCATAAAATATATTAATATTGGCTCTGTACAGATGTGTCCGGTGGACCTTAGTTTGCGTATTAAGGTACTTATCTAGAAGATTAAGATCTATGTTGTAAAATGTTTTACATGTTTCGGATGTTCCTTCAGAGTTGAAGATAATTACTTCCTAGTCCAAACCTCCCGCAGGACGACGGAGGATGGGAGCTGGCAGGGTTTGAACCCGGGACCATCGATAAATCTGAACGACAGTCCAGCGCGCAAACCGCACGACCAGGCAGCCTATGTCAGACTTATCTAGAAGATTGGATTGAGATCTATGTCAAACTTATCTAGACGATTGGATTGAGATCTATGTCAAACTTATCTAGAAGATTGGATTGAGATCGATGTTAAACTTATCTAGAAGATTGGATTGAGATCTATGTCAAACTTATCTAGAAGATTGGATTGAGATCGATGTTAAACTTATCTAGAAGATTAGATTGAGATCTATGTCAAACTTATCTAGAAATTAGTACCTTGCAGGATTCGATAAATCATTCGATGGACAAACTGATGCATACCGTGCTTTGAGAGAGAGATGTCCGACAGTAATTATCAACCAACCGTTACTCATTAAAGACTGTGATTGTACTGATAATTACAAAGAATGCGCCGATCTTAACAAGAAGTACACAGATGAACAGAATAGACAGTAGAAGAAATAGGAGAAGTCTGATATGAGACTGAAGCTTTTACTGTACCAGCAAAGAGTTACACAACAACCCGGACAGATCAAGACAACTTTGGGCCTGCATCCGAGCCTGTCGCCTTGGAACTTAAAGACCATGTCAATCTGCCAGTGCATACGAAGACAACTCGAAATTTGATTTCTGCATTCAGGTGGTAAACAAGAACTGTACATGCGGTGTTTCACGAAGGAAGTGCAAATGTCAAGAAACCCACCAACAGGGTTGGAAACCAGTGGGCTTCGATACTTGTGTTTTCACCAGCGAGAGTAACATGAACGATGGTGAATCAATTTCAGCTGGACCCGGTTCAGCACTTCATGAACTTTTACACATTGAACATTGCAAGGGTGCTTTATGGGCATACTTCAGGGACAAGGCTGACAATGACAATGTGCTTGCAACCATGGTTAAGTCTGGGTCTACAAGTATGTCGTGTGACGTCCGTCGTGTCAAAATTGGGGAGCGTCTCCACTGAGTCTCCAGCAACGGTCAGGAAGCAGTCAACGTCATGATCACGACATCGTCTCAAGAACGGACTGGCCAACTGGAGAAAGAGAAAGCGGCACCCGTGGGGAACACGCACCCTGCCGTCTGTGGCTCCCACAGACCGAGCTCCACCTGCACTGACCAACGTCCACTTCCTTGTAATGCACCTGAATCAGTTCGGGACGAACTGGGATGAGAAGGGGGCAATATTGTAACTCCGCTCCCGCGTCACACTGATTGTGCGCATGAGAGCACCATTCAAGACAAGCAGTATAAGACATGTTGATACTAGGAGGAAGGACTGTTGTAGATCCGGATGGAGTGATATGTAATTTATTGGATTCTGGACGTCTTGACTTAAGAGCCGGTCTTTGAGCTAACTGTGAATTGTATTGCGAGCCTGGGGGCGCACTGGAAAGCGTGTCGGTGGTCTGTACTGGTATTTAGATAATGAAGGACTTAATAGTTGAAGTCTATGCCTGTTAAGTTTTTTCTAGCTGTAAATAAATACATCCGCTGTAATGACACCCTTGCATTCGTTGAGTTATTGCCTTAGATTTACATGTTTTATATACATACATATATATATATATATATATATATATATATTTAGATTAGCTTTATTTTTACCCGGCTTTGCTTGGGTTTCCGTTTGTATAAATCTGATTTAGATAAAAATCTAGACATAGTAACATCTAGAGTGTAGAGATAGATGGTTTACCCAAGAGAAGAATGATAGTGTACGGAATTAGATTCTAGAACTAGAACTTATAGTCCGTACTAATAGAAATTGAAATGTTTTCTGTAGAATAGTGTAGATCTAGATAAAGATCTAGCTGTCTTGTTTACGTTTTTGAATAAAACTCATGCCTGAAACTGAAAAGTTATATTTAGAAATATAAGAGTTCCAGTCTCCAAATAAAAAGAAAATTGTTTTTTAGATCTAGAGTCTAGATCTATCAATAAAATGAAAGTAGGTTTTAGATCTATTTTTAAAATTTGTATTGTTAATTAAAAGTAAAGTCAATCAAATATAGATCTATATTTAAGAGAGTAAAATATTGAACTCTCAATGATTTAAAAATAATGAAAAAAAATAAAGTTTAATTATTCAATTTATTAATTAAAAGTCAACATCTGTTTTTAATTTTTTGTTGCGCTGTAAGTTCATGACCTAAAAAGCGTCACCTTAGTTCACAGTACAGCAAGCAAACTGCTTTACCACAATGGATGATAGGAAAAAAAAACTTCGTCATCTATACGTCATTTCTTTTTTAAGCCCCAAATTCTTTTTCCAATTTAACAATTCTTAAATATTCAATTTATTAAATTTCTATCCGACTTTGAGATGAAGTAAAGACAACTAGATCTACTGGTCTATCGAAAATACAATACGAACCAACTCTTGAATGTTTCGACGTATTGCCAATTTGAATATTTGTTCTTTTCCTAAAACATTTCAGAATTATAGTAAATGTTTTTTCCTTAGCCTATTTATTGTCAGACTCCTTTATACAAATGTCATAATAATGGTAATGATAATAATAATAATACTAATAAAATAAGTGTAAACAAAAGTATAAAGATGCTTACATGCTTTTTTTTTTTTTTTACATATACAGGTTATGTTTTTGTGGGTGTCCGTGTACCGCCTAAATGGCTCTGGCAGGCCACATTTAGCCCGCTTGTCCTAATTTTCTCACCGCTGGGCTATGTCATTATTCTGTTACAATCGGTATCAGTCAGTGGGCGCCTTCACATTGCGGCGTGAGGGGCAATGAAACGGCAGACGCCCTCGCGAGGGAGGGTGCAATGGCAGCCACACACCTCGAAGCACCAAGCACGTACTTACAAGCAACGGCACAAATCCGAGCACTCATTCATGAGAAGTGGTTAAAGTCCTGTGAGGAATCCGACAGAGCACGTGGTGTCTGGCAGCGCATGCGTCACCCAGATCGCGACGATCCATGGTGGCGACTGAGGAGGTCAGAGCAGTCAATGCAGGACGGAACACTGTCCTATTGGGGCATACTTTGCTCGGTTCCGCACTAACTTTGACTCCCGATGCCGTCACTGTGGAGAGAGCGTCGAAACAGTGTCGCATGTCTTGTACGAGTGTCCCCAGCTCCGCGAGCTAAGGGGGGACTTGCCTGTGCAGTAACTCGATTTGTATGGTAGCTATGAGGCACTACGCCGGACGGCTAAGTTTCTTGCCAGAGCACTACGGGAGGACTAGTCAATAGGAGTTCATCTCAGGTATCAGTCAGGGGCCAGGGCAAACATGTTTAATTTTTCTAAAAAAAAAACCTTAACAGTGCGTAAAAAGTCAATCAAATTAGGTGAAGGCGAAGGGTTATTCAGTGGTCTTGTTGGAGTTTTTTCCCCATATTTGTTACCTTTTGTTACATTTCCTTTCAGGACGCTCAAAATACTTTTACTGAAGAAGCAAGAAGGACAGGGAAACCAAAACTTTTATTGTTTGGAGATTTGACATACTTTTATAAATACATTCAAAGAAATTATGATTTGCCAAGAATTTACAGGTGTGCATATTATTAAGTAGGTTTTATATCTTTGATATTAAAGTACCATTGAATTCAAATAAAATTAGTTTTTTTTTTAAATTTTGTTTTTTTTTTAGTGTGCATACCTTTTGCAACATGACGTGGGAGACGAGCACAATTAACCGAGAACGTGCAAATGTTGAAGTCCTTAATAAACTTACTAGGGCAGCGGTTCTCAAACTTTTTAACTCGGTGACCCCTTTTTACAACCCCCCACTCTGCCATGACCCCCCCCCCTCCCGACACACACACACAGCAATAGAAGAGTAGACAATAACAATCCATATTTTCGAGGTCTTAGGCGACCCCTGGTAAATGGTCAATCGACCCCCAAGGGGGTCGCGACCCACAGGTTGAAAACCCCTGTACTAGGGTATCTCGTAGTTTCAATCTGGTTGTCAGACCACAAAACAAATATCAGAAATGTGTCACTAGTTGAATCTGAGAGGATTTAAGTTTATTTAAAAATTGTATCGCCTTTTACAAGCGAGACCCAGTGCAGGAGCACTGTCAAAACTGCTTGAGTTGCCTAGAGGTGCAAGAGAAGACAAAAATACTCTCGATTCCAAACTTTTCCCTTTATTTCTTATCTTATCTTTTATAATACAGACTGTCACCTCTTGTATTTTTGACACCATTAATGTCACTGTGGTTATATTTTGATGCTGTGATATTATTGTTGGTTTCTCGAGGTAGGCGCGGTGGTGACATTGGGTTCATATTAGAATGCACAGAATAAGGAAATGACACTTGATGTTGCAGACACAAATAAGTTTAATATAAGTAATAACACCACGTAGTGAATATGATACACAATTCAATTCAGGAATGGTCAGTATTAATCCTCTATAGAAATACGACGAATATAATGACAACTTAGTAACTAATCTATAACCAACTTCTTTAAACAACTAACTCAACTGACTATATTAAGTGACTCTATCAAGTGCTTGCTACCAACTCCCTATATTGACTGACTGCCCTTAACTCTGGTTCACTTAAGGTCAAAAGTGTTCACCTTAGGGCAACATGAGTTGCGAATAACATTCACAATATAGAAATAACATTCACAATATAGAAATAACATTCACAATATAGAAATAACATTCACAATATAGAAATAACATTCACAATATAGAAATAACATTCACAATATAGAAATAGGGTTTCTACTCTATGGCACCAACTTTGTGGTGGTGACACAGACGTTACTTCAAAAGAGAAGATAATTACGTCCTACGCGTCGTGCATTTAGTCATGCATTTTAAGCTATGACCTAAATTCTGCCAAGTCACTGGTTTTCCTGGCTAGCTCAGGCAACCCTTTCCATCCTCTAATAGTGCTAGGAAAAAAGGAGCCTTTGTACAAATTTGTCCTAGCATATGGGACGAGAAATGTGCCTTTATCTTTGTGTCCTATGAGTATTTTATTAGATTTTGTTTTTGTATTTGAAGATTATGGTTCAGTGCTTTATGTATAATTGTTACTTTACTTTTAAGTGTTCTGTCAGGAAGGTGTTACCCTAGTCAAAAGTGAATATTCGTTTGTTTTGAGTCTCACTGCTCTATTTTGTGTATTTTCCAGTTTCTTAATGTTTTCTTGAGTGGAAAGGGTCCCAAGCAGAGGATGCATATTCTGTTATTATTCTCAAAGTTCTCTAGAAAGTTTTACAACTTTTGATTAGGGCTCTAATAAGTGTATATGTTAGTCAGAGAATGTTACACTCTATGCTGTTAAATATATGGATCAGGAATCTAATTTTACTTAACATGTAATTTTACTTTACATGCCATTTTAGTTAAATGCCATTTTAGTTACATGCCATTTTACTTACATGCCATTTTACTTACTTGGGAAGCGTGGTCGAGAGGCTAAGTGCGAGCTTGGCTTGGCTTGGCTACCTAGAAGGGGGCTCGAGGTTCGACACCCGACTCGGGCAGAGTTGTGTTTACTGAGCGCCTAAAGGCAGCACGGAAAATCAACTCCTAGATACCCCCTCCCCCGTCCCCACTGGTCCACAAATGAGATTGGACCAAAGCGCTCTGAGCATGCTATAAGCATGAAAGTAGCGCTATATAAAAGCTAATAATATACATGCCATTTTACTTACATGCCATTTTACTTACATGCTTACTTTTAATACTACACACCTTACCTCTCTTCACTCATACTTTTAAGATAAACGCATTGAGCTAAACTTAACTAGAATAAGTTCTCTCAAATTAAATTACTACAGCTGAGTGTCTCTTATTTAGGGAAGCTGGGAAAAGCAGGTTCTATGTTGCTACAAAGTTCTTTGAAAAAAGATGTGTGCATTATTTCCACAATCGTATGATATATGAAGTGCCTGTAAATCTATTTAACACATTACTGGGATATTTCTCATTTAGTTTACTGCTTTAAAACTCGATTAAAAATAAATAATTCTAAGTAAATATGTAAGTAATATGATAACTTTAATGGAATATTATTGTTAAATAAAAATTGAAAGTACAGATGATTAATCGTCACTGAATAATAATAAAAATCGTAAACAGAATATTTGTAAAAATAAAACAATGACCAAGTAATCGACTAACAGTGAGTAATAACTAGAAACCTCTTAAAATGAAAATATTCAATACACGATACTTTACGTCAATGATAGAAGCTTTTATAAGCTATTCAATAAATGTCATCATTCTTTTTTGTTTTTTTCTCGCTGATTATCTTTTTTTTATTAGAAAAATTCCCTAAAATAAAAATATTCAAACAAAATAGCTTTTTCTTATAAATAAAAGGCTTAATGCACGAGAATCTGTTATTTGTAATATATAGTTTTGTAATCTGATTTTTTTTTTGTCCATTGTATATTTATTTCGAGTTACGTTAAGAACTTGTTCTGACATCACTTTCAGCTCTACGGATTACGTAATATTCAATACGCTACCGGTAGGTGAATACTCTTGGTCAGGTTTGGAATCCCTTGAAGCGCTCGGTCGTCGTCACCACAGCAGAATTTATAGACTAGACCCAGAGGACACCTTTAACTTAGTAAGTCATAAAACACTGTATTTAGTCTTATTATTTAGTTTAGTCTTCATTGTATTTATACTAGTACTATACAAACTTCTGACATGCAATTTGCTTTTGTTTTTTTCTCTTTCGTCTGTCGTCAGGACTACTATTTCAAATGGATTGTTTCGCTAGGAGCAGTAAAGTCTAAAACAATAGTCAGCACTAATTTAGAGGCGATCTTTTATTATAATGATAGACCACCTCAAATTGCGCCTCGATACCTCATAGTCAGATTTATAGATTATGGTGAAGTAAGTTTTTTTTTTAAGCAAAATTGGATATCTGTTTCTTATCTTATGTAATACATGAGGATGGTTACGTTTTACTCGTCATACATTTAGTCATGCATATTAACTATTGATCTAAATTCTTCTAAGTCACTGGTTTTCCCGGTTAGCTTAGGCCGTAACACCTCTTCTGGTGCTTATTAAAGTGTCTACTGTATTTTAAACTCCTAAGGAAAATAGGTTGACCTCCCAAACTACTGAAGTTAATTGAGTGTTTTCACGAGGAAACTAAATGTAATGTCAAATTCAATGGAGCCCAATCAGCACCTTTTGAGGTTTGCAGTGGTGTCAAGCAGGGATGTGTGCTCGCACCTATTCTGTTTGGCATATTCTTCTCCTGTCTACTGCATTATGCGTACAGCGACATAAACGAAGGTGTGTTTCTCCATACAAGATCCTCTGGAAAACTATTTAATGTATCAAGGCTGCGGGCAAAAACCAAGGTTAGGAAGCTACTCGTCAGGGAACTCCTGTAGGCTGATGATGCAGCTATTGTGGTTGATTCTGATATTCAGCTACAGTCCCTGGTTGACTAACTATCTGCTGCTTGCCAGAAGTTCGGCTTAAACATCAGTCAAAGCAAGACTAAGATACTTGTCCAAAACACAAACACTGCACCTCAAGTAAGCATTAATGGCCAACCACTAGAAATTGTTGATCACTTTTGTTACCTTGGCTCCATCATATCCAACAACACTCTACTGGATAAAGACATAAACAACAGGATAGCCAAGGCAATGGCCACCATGCCACGGTTGCAGAAAAGAGTCTGGGACAACATATTGCTGACTAGCAGTACTAAAGCCCTAATCTACCGGACCTGTGTGTTGAGCACCTTGCTGTACGGAAGTGAAACATGGTCAACCTACTCATGGCAGGAAAAAAAGCTGAATGTCTTTCACCTCCGATGCCTAAGGCGGATCATTAAAAAAAGGTGGCAAGAGGAAGTGCTACATAGAGCAGGATGCCAGGACATCCGCTCTGTTATTAGCAGCAGACGCCTTGGCTGGCTTGGCCACGTTCGTAGAATGCCAGTAGGTCGACTTCCACAGGACATCCTGTATGGCGATCTAATAGAAGGCAGGAGAGCCACTGGTCGCACACTTTTACGTTATACGGATGTATGCAAACGCGACATGAAGCTCTTCAAAATCGACCCTGCAACTGGGAAGAGGTGGCACTGGACAGATCCACATGGAGAGAGAGCACAAAGGAAGGGTCACAGATTGCAGATGTCATACACAATAGAAGCAGAAAGAAGGGTGAAAATGCAACGGCGCCTGGTGATTATATATGCCCAACCTGCGATCGCAGCTGTGTATCAAGGATTGGCCTCTTTAGTCACACAAGAAGTTGCAAAGGGAAAAGATCGTCTCTCGAGACGTAAAATGCCACAGACTAGACAGACTGTATAGAAACGTATCTGGTCTTCTCTTCTCTTGCTCCAATGCACTTCTATTGTCGCTCATGTCTACTGTAACTAGAGTAGCTCAACAGACATTGAAATTTACAAAATAACTCATCGATTAGCAGACAATATATCTATTAAAGGTAAAGTACTAACACTCTGGCCAAAAATCCAGCCATAAAGTGACAGATAATACTTCAATAATTACTTGCAAGATTCAACATTTAATACATTTCATAATGATACTTAATAACACTTCACTCATTACAAATAGAACTCATCAAGACATGTGTCCTTTCTCTCCGAGGACTGAATAGAAAAACTGACCGTCTGACCATGTGGCCAGATCCAACACAAGGCTTGCGCGTGGTTTTAAACGAGATTTCAAATTTCTTGTGAAATATAAAAACCAAGTGTTCACAGTGAACCTTGACTACTGCATGTCGCAGTGGCTCTCAAACAACGCTGTTAAATAGGCAACCCATTCCATGCTCAAATAGCACTAAGGAAGAAGGAGCATTTGTACAAATTTGTCCTATTATATGGCACGAGAAATGTGCCTTTATTTTTGTGTCTTTCTGAGTATATTACAATATTTAAAGACCAATTATACCCAAGTACACTACAGTTACACAGAAACACAGAGAATTAGAAACTTCCGGATTGCGCTTTCAGTCTGGTGGTTTCAAGGTCATACTTCGTCGCCAAGAATTTAATGGGGCCAAATTCATCCAGAGGTTGACTGCTCATCTCATCCCCGGTCATTTCATCCCCGGTCACTTCATCCCCGTTCATTTCATCCCCTGGTCATTTCTTTTCTTTGTGCTGTTAAGGCTTTGACTTTAACCTCTCATTTCATCTAATATATAAATATTATTACGTAGAATGCTTTTTGATAATTTTCGACAGAGATGTCATTAATGCGTTTATAGTGTTTCCTCTTCCACTTTGCATTCTTGATTAGAAATCTTATAATATATTGTAAATCTGGGTGTGTAATTAGCTATAGCGCTTCTATTGGATGTGGGGGATGTAATATTATAATATTATCTTGCGCATGACGTAATGATCAAAGGCCAAGGTCTGGTGGAAGTAGTGGAAATAATTTAAGAGGTGAGAACGATTAGATTACTAATGATCATGCCGCTGATAACTCCTGACGACCATCTTTCACTTTATTTTATTTTTCAATCGCTCTTTCTTGATAATGATCGCCTCATTTTTAGCCTTAAAATAAGGTTTTATTTGTTCTAATAAAGGCTGACTTCACCCATCCTAAGTATATCATGTCGCTTATAAAAGTTTTGCTTCATATACTTCTAAACACTACAAATACAGGAGAGAATTACAAACATTATTCAGCAATATAAATCGGTTTTTGTACTTACAAACGATAGTCAATCTATCTTATTGATGTAGATGAACACAAAACACTTTTTAATTTTAATTTTATTCTTACCTAATGTGTTACACTTTTTGTTATTTAAAAAAAAAATGAATATATTAAATAGTGCTTATTTCATGATATTTAACGTTTCTATTTGTTAGATAAAATGATCAGGTGATGAAAATAAATGGGGATGAAATGACCAGGGGATGAAATGACCAGGGGATGAAATGACCAGGGGATGAAATGACCAGGGGATGAAATGACTAGGGGATGAAATGACCAGGGGATAAAATGACCAGGGGATAAAATGACTTGGGGATGAAATGACCAGGGGATGAAATGACCAGGGGAAGAAATAACTAGGGGATGAAATGACAAGGGGATGAAATGACCAGGGGATGAAATGACCAGGGGATGAAATGACCAGGGGATGAAATGATCGAGAACCATCTAGAGCTAGTTTCGTGTGTGTGTGTGTTTTAGTCTCGTTCTGGATGTGACGTTAGTGTTAGTGTCAATAGCGTTAGGGTTAGAGTAGTAGAGCTGGGGTGAACGGTGGTAATCAAAAGTCATCTTATTTTTTCGACTAATAAAACAATTTTATTTAATCTAAAAAAAAATGTTTTTAGATAATATATTAATTTTGTAAAAAAAAATAACAATGAACATTTCCTGTTTTAGGTTTGCGACTTCCTGAAAAAAGGTGGTCAGATTACGCGTGTGTTAAATATAAGTCCTTTTCAAGTAAATGCGCAGGATTTGGTATTTTATGATGATGAATTCAGTGTAAAAGAAAGGGTAAATCTTTTGTAAATATAATTTTGGACCCAAATTGTTCTTTTTTTTTTTTTACAAAGGTTATATCAAATCACTCTGTCTGTCTGTCTGTCCGGTAAAAAGTTTGTATTCGTTATTTCTCCTACACCCAATTTCGGATCAAACTGAAATTTTGCACAAAAAACTTGACAAAAAGAACCGATAAAAAATATCAAATGGTTAATTAGCTATTGGTAATTAATTATTTTGTTTGATATGTCTAACGAGGTAAGAAATTGTACTAGATTGCCATCTAGTTTGAATTTAGGTCGTTCAAAAATCATCAAAATGATCACCCAGATACACCTTTCCATTTTTACCCCGTCCTTTACCTTTACAATCAACTATCATTTAAAAACTAATCACTTAAACTCATACCAAATATACCACCGTTTTTTTTTTTTTAAATATATATTCTTAGTCATTAATGCGTTGTAATACAGAACATATCTAATTAAAACTTTTTTTTTTAATTTTTAAATTTTAGCCTTTTTAAGTCTTTCATTTGTTTTTATCTTTAAGATCTTTAATTAATTTAAGGAATGGTCTGGTAAATGTTTTTTTTTTCAATGAAAATCATTTCTAATTTAATTTTTTTTTCAAAATGGTTGGGTAATTAAAAAAGGAAAAGTTAAAAAAAAAAGACTTGTGAAAGCACGTAATGAAAATATGTTGTAGGCTTCACATGGCACGGGTATTTTCGTTTTTTAAGGTCAAAACGGGTTTGATACCAAATCCTAATATTTGTGTACAGATGTTTTCTCTATCCGTTACACCGAGATATAAAGTTTACTCATGTGTTTTAATGTTTAAAAAAAATCTTCAAAATGTAAAACATGTAAGAACAAAAATACACATTTTTGTTTATTTTTTTTGAGAAAAGATAAGCGTGTAGCAATATCGAACATTAAAGGTACACTGTTGTAACATAGAAAGAACAAAATTTATTTTAATGTTTCGTGAATGGCTGCACATTTAAATAGATTGTTTTGTTTTATTACTAAATACCTTAATATGAAAATTGTCTTTGATACAAATAATTGGATTTATAATACATCTATTCTAGATCAAGTACGTTAAGAAGTTGGGTGTAGCTGGTTTTAATTTTGCTAATTTAGAAGCAGACGACTTCCGAGGTAACTGTGGGCGAGGTAAATGGCCTCTACTGCGGGCAGTAAGTGAGGAGTGCAGGTAATTAACTTCATGTCTTTTTTTTTTCAAATGCCTCCCTAGGGTAGCAGTCGACAAACTCCAGAAGAGCCAAATATTACAAAATACAAGTTTGCTCAAATAGTCAATTTTAAAAAAGCTATACTTTTTGAAGATATTTTTCAATTCATTTTATTAACGTTTTTACACAGTTAAACATTTGAATCGATAATTCGACAATTTTTCATAATCCTGTTGAAATCATCTTCCCTTTTGAAGTAACGTATCTAATCCAGTTGATGATCATTAGTGTAGATCTCAAGTACATGAGTTTGGAAAGGTCTCATAAAAGTGGAAAACGAAATGCCAAGGCTGATACGTTCTATAGTTTTGCGCAGTAAAGCCTATTTTCGCATCGAGTTTATAAGGAAAGTAGTTGAATTTTTAAAATCGGTTTCAGTTATTTGCAATAAAGGTCATCTATAGTTTGGATTAAAGAGTATGAGATAGCTGTCACTAGTTTTAATCAAACCGTTGGTTAGTTTAATTGATCATTGCTAAGATCATTCTATCCTGCATATTAATTGTATTTTATTTATATTTATCGTTTCAAGTTCGAGTTTTAAAAAATTAACTTAAGAAAATTGTATCTATAATGTGTCATTTTATTGCATCGTAGTAGAGTGTGATATATATGAACGGCACCACCGACTGTCTGATGTCTGATGATCTGGAGAAGATACAAAGCAAATCCATCTCAACATCGTGACTGTCTGATGGCTTCATAGTCGTGGGATTAGGGTGCTATACTGTCGTTCAGTCGTGTCGACGGTCCCGGATTCATGCCTTACCCGCTACCATCCACCGTGGTCTTTCGGAATATTTGGACTAGGAAGGAGATTATCTTTAACTCTGAAGGAATATCCGAAACATTTTAAAAACATTTAACAAACATTAAAAAATATTTGGCAAGCATTACAAATAATCTTCATTATTTTAGAGATAATTTTAAATAACTTTAAATTATTAAAATGCATTTAAAACAAATAATGTAAATTTGTTTTTCAGAAAATCTTAAGATTTAAAGAATAATGAGTGATGAAAGAAAAGAAAAATATATACAAAATTCAAAATAAAAGCTTGGAATATAAAATTTGGAATATAAGCCTTTGGAAAATATTGTTTTTGTTATGGTGTATGTGTGTGTGTATGTTTCTTTGGTGACGGTCAAAAGAATTGAGCAATTGGTTGGTGGTTATGCAGTATGAATGATGCTAGATAAACAGCACTTTCCTAAGCTGTTTTGACTACACCACACGACTCCAGAAAGCCAGAGTGAAAAGACGTGTTTTTGTAATGAGTTTTTTGTTGAGGGTTAGGTTTCTGTTTAACCTCTCATCTTCTTTTTTTGAAGTAACGTCTGTATTATATAAGATAACCATTGCTTGTTTTAACAATCCAATGTTCCTAATTTAAATAATTTGACTAACTTTTGATAAAATGTCATACAAAACTTTTAAAAAAAAAATAGATTCGTCAAACTTTTTTCCAGTAGTAATAAACTAATTAGCTCACAGCATTTTGGTTCAACAAAAAGAAAAAATTATTATTTTTTTTTTTTGTGGATGGGGGGGGGGGGGAGTAAAAAAAGGTAATACTCTTAACTGTCTACAGCGAATATAATTTGTCTCTAATACTGACTACAGCACGGTTAACCGATATAAAAAAAAAAAAAAATTAAAAAGATAATACTTACTTGATATAACGTATAGAGCGATTTTTGTTTCTCTTTTAATAAATAATGAATGTTAGATATAAAAAAAAGGAACATTTCCACCCACCCACACACACACCAACCAGAGAAAAAAAAATATGGTTAAGCGAATGTATAAATCTACTGATAGAGCTTTAGATCTAGACTTTGAAGACAATGTTCCTGAATATTAAACTCTTTGATAGGGTCTACATTCGGAAATACCCGAACACGTAACTTTTTTTTGAAGATAAAAATTTTCTAGTCCTCTAGCGACATTTAATTAAACTGAATTTGTTATACTTAGAAAATTATAATGGTCCACTAGAGTTTTCCCAAATTGACCAACGTGCTACTGATTCTTTTCACAACGTTATACATGAACTGTCACATTTCTAGGAGCCGTTTTCGAGATCAGTGTATACCCATGTTTCGCCCATGAATGTGCAACCTAAATAAACATCGACCTGACTTCTATTTTTTTGGTAATGTACTAAGTAGCCTCCCCTTCCATCTCTCTTTTAATTATTGTTGTCACCATGGTTCTTATTTTGTTTTAGTGTGCTGACCGAGCTTAGCTCTATTTTTTATCGGGAATCAATGTAAAAGACACACACCTATTACTATGTCACAAAATACATGAAGATTAGATAAAGATCTGATGGGGTGTAAAAGGTTAAATGGCGTAATGTTAAAGAATGCGAATGTCGTGGAATGCTGGGTTCTTGCTTCCTGGAGTACTCTTGACACGTAACAAACACAGATACTACAAACTGACTTAAGTCCGTTTCAGCAGACAAATATAAAGTTTATTTTACAACAATAATAATAATACTGCACTCCTTGTTAGTGCTACAAGTCAAGAAATAATAATCCTATCCGCATAACAGCGGTATCAAATGTATCCAATACGTTAAACTCTCCAGAGTATATTACAAATCACGTCCGCATCTCAGTGGGTAACACTGTACAGAATAATCCAGAATAATACTAGGAATACAATTACATGTCTCAAAAGACCACTGGCAACAACTGCCTAAAAGTTACTAACTGAAATTACTACTCGACTTTTCTAAGTCGCTACTGTCTATCTTCAACAAAAATATACTAGACTGCCTCATACAGAGGATAACACTTGACTGACTTGACTGAACTAAAAGTCAACTTTATTCATTCTACTTCCTGTTTTCTACATCAGGAATTCAACGTGTCTTTTAAACTCTTAACATGACGTGAACTTTAGATCAGGCAATGTCAACTGAGACTGTGACATGGGTTTGGAAAGAGAAGCCTTAAATAAATAAGTAAAGAAAGAAAGAGAATTAGACAGAAACAGAGAAAGAGAAGAACCAGACAAGAAAAGAGGAGAAGCAGACAAAGAATCACTAAATCTCCCCAGTAAAAAAAAAAAAAGAAAGGGAGATAACAGTCAAAACTTTCACTATTTTCTCAGAGAATGATAATCTTGGATACTACTTTTTTTTTCTTTGAGGCGACAGTCAGCACAAACGACATACACTAAAGGAAGAATGGGTCACTGCGGACATAAAAGAGTCACAACTGGAAATTTTGTTTGCAAACCTCAGAATAGCACATACAAAATTAGAACATGACGCCATTAAAGGAAAAATGCATTAGAAAATTGCATTCACTAATAGGTTGGGCGAGAGGTAACAATACTCGGAGTCAGTGGCACAAATAAAACTGGTTTTAAAAGTAGTTTAATCACAGAAACAGACTGAGCGATAAGACTAAATTTAAATTGATTGACGGAAGATCCAAAGTTAACCCCTGGCATTTGAAGAACTGGTTACACACTATTGGAAATGACGGTATATGGTGGCCTTGTTTGATAATTCAGTTATTTTATAGTAGAAAGTGTTAATAACGCACCAGAAGATATTAGTAAGGCAGTCATAATGAGACCCATTTTGAAAAATATACAGGAAACGTTTATGTCAATGAGTTATTTTACCACATCCAAAATTAATTTTAATACTAAAATAAAAAAAAACAACAACAACATTTAAGCAAGTTACATATGCAAAACAGAAAAAAAATTACATAACAGTAGAATATTGCCTAACAATAATAATCATCAGAATTAAATTAGCACAGATATGTTGATTTAAAAATATAAAATATAACATCAACTTGTGCATTTTGAATTCTTTTGACGAGATTACACGTGCCGTAATATCGTTTAATATCTGTCTCAATCAAAACTGTTCTCTTTACCAAGAGGCCCGAATAAGACACTGGCCCCAAAACACCCCAATAGAAAGAAAACTATATGGAGAGCTCCCTGATTTGGAAACCACTGCGCAGTTCATCTCATGTATCGGTCTAGTCATCTGAACACTCCAACATAACAATGAGAAGGAAGAAGAAGAAGAAGAAGAAGAAGAAGGAGAAGAAGAAGAAGAAGAAGAAGAAGAAGAAGAAGAAGAAGAAGAAGAAGGAGGAGAAGAAGAAGAAGAAGAAGAAGAAGAAGAAGAAGAAGAAGAAGAAGAAGAAGAAGAAGGAATCTGTCTCAACACCTGGCCAAGCGTACATTTAGAAATTATTTCATTGCATCCCATAAATATGCAGGTGGGCTTTAATCGGTGAGTCTTGTCCTATTTGGGGTACACCTTTATGTTTGATTAGAGCGTTAGGGTTACAATGCTCAAATTATCTGTAGAGTAAGCCATGTTAATTTAGAACCTTCATTTCCTCTTTACTTCTGAATCGCCCAGTTGACTTTTTCCCCCCATAATTAAATCTGAGTGGGTATAAAATAGATCTAAGGTCTATAATTAACATGTAATTGCTTTGCATTAAAAGTCATTCAAAACAAATTAAATCTCAGCTATTTCTAAATCGTATTAAACATATTTGTTTATTAAATGCGGACTTGATTTAAAGGACTTTTAACATAACGGATTATAAGACTGCACTTTTCAAAATAATTATCTTTATAATTCACACTACTAATTGGAAGAATTAAACTGAACAAGATGATAGTGTCATTGATATCATATATCTCTTTTAATAACCAACGTAATGCATATATCATGACATGTTAATTTGCAGCCATTGTTTACAGATAACAAAAAAAAAAAAACAGTTCACCCATTAAAAGGATTTTAGCCAAACTTTGATTTTTAATATTTTTTTTTTATAAAGCGCTGTTAACAAACAAAATGTAGTCTCAAGGCGCTGTGATAACATTACAAACATAAACAAGAGAGCTAAAATAATAAAATAATCTAAAAAGTTTTATACAGGTAGGTCTTAATGTTCTTCTTCAATAATAGTAATAATAATAATAATAATAATAATGATAATAATAATTTTTATTGTCCGTAAGGAAATTTGTCTTACAATCTGTGCATTACGATATAACTATAAGGAAACAAAATGTACATTCACACCAGGCTCACTCAGATATCAGATTTTTTCTATTTAATGATTTGATTGCCATGAAAACAACAGAGGTCCCATACCTGTTTATCTTTGCTATCGGTGTCTTGTATCTCGTTTGTGATGGTTACATCACAAAATCCTGGCCCAAAGGGTAATTTTTTTTATTTCTAGAATCTTGAAATGTAGTTTAGCAGGTTGTCTGTCTGAGATCAATGGGGAGTGGGTTCCAAACATTTAGTCCGTGCACAGAAAAAGCCCGCAGACCGTAGCTTTTAGGGTGAAACGTGGAACCACTAAAAGCATTGAGCGCAAAGCTCTTTGAGGGACATTGGTTAATCCTCTTTGAAGAGATTAGAGAAAAGATTAGTACATATATTAGACCCCACGATGACCTGCTAACTACTGTCAAAATGACATACTAAAACTCTATGGCCATATAACAAGTTCATCAGGGCTCTCAAAGACTTTCCTTTAGGGAACAGTAGCAAGAAAAAGAAGAAGAGGCAGACAGAGAAAGCGATAAGAAGACAACAAATAATGGATGGATTTGCCATTGAAAGAGATTCTAACCAAGGTAAAGAGAGGAATGGAGAACAAATGTCAACAGATCATGTGTGGTGCCCCAATGGTCCGATAGACTTAGGCAGGGTGAAGGTGAAGGGTTATGCTTATTTTTTCTTGTTTTCACAGTTTATATTTCTTTTAACAGATAAAAAAAAATTGATTCTAATATTTCCCCTCAGCACTTGAGTTTCAATTAATATCAAGGCTCTAATTTGAATGATGTTTTTTTAGCGGCCTCCGAAAGAGGAAAAGGCGCTATTAGTTTTGTGTTGAATGTCTGTCCGTCCGTCCGTCCGTCCCGTTTAGATCTCGTAAACTAGAAAAGGTAGTGAAAAACCGACATCATAATATTTAATATTTTTAAATCACTTTTATGCAAACAGTTTTTTTCATAAAAAATACACGACTTTTACAACTATTCACTATTAATAGTAACAAACTGCAGGATGTTAATAACCATAGTTACATTATTTATTTTTTTTTTTTTTAAAACGAAATGTTTCTTTCTTAAGGATTTGAATAAGAGATTGATCCTTTACAAAACAAGTAGATCAATTAGATACTCATTATAAGACATTACGTAGGCCAGGTTCAAATTAAACTTCACATTCACTTTCACCCATCCTTTGGTCTGCTCGACCGCTAGGGCACCACACAAGATCTTTCAACCTTTTTCTCCATTCTTCATGTCTGTAAGACACTTAACTAAGGATTATTTTTTTTTTACGAAATGTTTATTTTTTATGAGGCTTTGAATAAGAGATTGACCCTATACAAACAATTAGATCAATTAGATATTCATTATAAAACATAATTTAGGCCAGGTTCACATTTAACTTCTCCTGCACATATCTCTTAGTCTGTTGAATCGTTGGGGCACCACACAAGATCTGTCAACGTTCTTTTTCCATTCTTCTCTGTTATTTGGCTTTGACAGAATTTCATTTTGATCTTCTTTCTAAAAATATTGAAACCTGCCTTTTTGCCTGCCTAAGTGGACCACTGCGGTGTCGATTTTGAGTTTGTGTTTGTAGTATATATATATATATATATATATATATATATATATATATATATATATATATATAATTATTCTTATTCTAGATCAAGTACATAAAGAAAACTGGTCTAGCTGGTTTTAATTTTGCTTACATAGAAGGAGATGACTTCCGAGAAAATTGCGGAAGGGGTAAATGGCCTCTACTGCGAGCATTAAGCGAAGAGTGCAGGTAATTAGCTACATTTTTCTTAAATTGCCTCCCTAAGGCTGTGGTCGACCAACTCCAAAAGAGTCAAGCATTATAAAATACAAAATTGAAGTTTACTCAAAAAGCAATTTAAAAAATGCTTTGCTTTCTAAGACATTTTTCAATTCCCTTCATTACCTTTATTTTTTACACGGTCAATTTTGAATCAATTATTTCGATAATGTTTCGTTGTCCAGCTAAAATTATGTTCCCTGTTGAAGTAACATCTTTATGTATAAGATGATTGCAGATCTCAGTTCGTGAGTTGGGAGAGGTCACAAAAAGACCGGAAACCAAATGTGAAGGATGATTGCTTGAGCGTGAGAGAAAATATTTTGTGGTTTAGTGGGACGAGATTAGAAGGAAGTATTTGACGCTTTTTTTTTTTTAGTCAGTTGCAGGAATTGTCAGTTTAGAGTTAGGACTTTCAGATAGAGAGCTAGATGTTAGGACTTTCAGATAGAGAGCTAGATGTTAGGACTTTCAGATAGAGAGCTAGATGTTAGGACTTTCAGATAGAGAGCTAGATGTTAGGACTTTCAGATAGAGAGCTAGATGTTAGGACTTTCAGATAGAGAGCTAGATGTTAGGACTTTCAGATAGAGCTAGATGTTAGGACTTTCAGATAGAGAGCTAGATGTTAGGACTTTCAGATAGAGAGCTAGATGTTAGGACTTTCGGATAGAGAGCTAGATGTTAGAACTTTCAGATAGAGAGCTAGATGTTAGGACTTCGGATAGAGAGCTAGATGTTACTAGGTTTTAAGTAAATACTTGGTTAGATTAATTGATCATTACTAACAACATACTCTTGAGTTGTATTTTATTTACATTTATTGTTTCAAGTTCGATTTTACAAGAATTCAACTGAAGTCAATTATATCAATCTGTGTCATTATTTTCTACATCGTAGTCAATTATTATTTATATCAACGGTACCTTCAAATGCGCATGTCAGAGAGAAAGAGATACAACACAAGTCTATCTCTTCAAACAATATCGTGAGAATCCCAAACAAGTTTGATAGCTAGCTACCTGGTCGTATGGGATGCTCGCTGAACTGTGGTTCAGTCATCTGGATAGTTTCTGGGTTCATACCCTTTCCACAGCCATCCCCCGCCGTCCTGCGTGAGGTTCGGACTAGGGTGTAGATTAGATTCAACTGTGAATCAACATCGGAATTATGTAAAAACAATTTTAGAAGCATTACTAAATATTTAAAAAAAACAATAGACGTAATCTTTATTTATTTTAAGACAAATAAAAAATAATGTTAAATATAACATTTTATTAAAATAATTACTGTAAATCTATTTTCAGCAAAACTTGAGATTTAAAGAATAATAATTGATGAAAGGTTAAACAATACATGTATATATATATATATAAATTTGGAATACAGAATAAAAAATTGACATAAAAATAGCCTTTGCAAAAGTTTGTAATTAATTGTCCAATTGTCTTTGTTAAATAGTGTGTTTGTTAATGTTTGTATGGTTACGGTGAAAAGAATTGAGCAATTGGTTTGTGACTATGCAGTATGGAGGATGCAAGATAATCAGCAATGTCATAAGCTGTCCTGGGTGCCAAGACGACCTCAGAATGAGTGTGAAAAGACTTGTTGTTGTTGTTGTTTTGTAGTGAGTTGGATTTTGTTCAAAATATCATTTTATATTATTACTAAATTCTACTACATTTGTTTTAGTTTATGTCAAGCTAAATTCTTGCACCTTCTTCTTTCATTTCCAATAAAAAAAAAATCTCTGCGAAGTAAGTTTTTGTTTAGCTTTTTACTTATTAATTCCAAATTCAGAAGCAGACTTTATTTAGAAGGTGACATTCGTTGTGCAGCTATATGGATGGCTGCCTGGTCGTGCGGTTTGCGCGCTGGACTGTCGTTCGGACTTATCGATGGTCCAGCGCGCAAACCCTGCCCGCTCCCATCCCCCGTCGTCCTGCTGGAGGTTAGGACTAGGAAGAAATTATCTTCAACTCTGAAGGAACATCCGAAATAAGTAAAACATTTTACAAACATTTTACAAACATTTTATTCCTGACCTGGTGGAACAGAAACAAGCTCAACCTTTGCACTATCACTGGCGTGTTTGTAAATAATTTCGAAACACTATTGACGAAACAATGCGTTTTACTGTAGCAAAGATTGTTATCCAAACTTCACCATATTTGTTAACTTTCTCTTAAGTATGTGTATAGTGAAGACACAATAGTGTCAGGGGTTCATTTGTACTCTTTGACTTGAGGGTATGAATACTCAATTAATTCATTAATACTTGCTACACAAATACTTGTTACACAAATAAGAACAACTACTACTTGATACACTTTAACTTCAACTCAGATATCCATGGAAATGCAAATAATACTTAAATACTTAATAAGTACACAATTATATTTATTAACTGTCAGTAAATAATACATAAACACCAGTCCAGGAAGCGACTGTCCAACCCTCCTGGACCGGGAGCAAGACCTCACTAACTTAACACACTATCTCTTACATTCAATGAAGACTTAACCATTCAGTTCACAACACTTGCAGACTGTTCACACTTATAACCTGGGCCTGTACATAAACAAAGGGATATAACTATCATACCAAAATATTGAAGTAACATATTCATTCTCGCCTTACCTCCCCCTGACAAATAGAAAAGCAATTAAATTAAATTCTAAATAATAAATTTTCCTTTTGGGAGTCGCTGCCTAGTTGGAAATTATACTACGGGTTTATTTTAAAATAAAGTTACCAACGTTGATTGTCTACTGTGAATATAATGTTTCTCTAGTACTGACTGACTTACGGCAAGTTTACCAATATAAAAATAAATTTGTATCTCCCTGAGAAATCAAATCCTAGACCAGGATGCTCTGAAACGGGCCAATACGCACAGCATCTATGCTATTCTTACACAGAGAAGACCACGCTGGCTTGGTCATGTCACTCGTATGCCAGATGGAAAAATCCCTTCAGACATACTATTCGCTGAACTTGCAGAGGGAGTCAGACCCAAGGGCCGCCAAAGACTAACCTACAGAGATGTCTGTAAGTGAGACATAAAAAATACGGGCGTCAAACAAAGGACAGGACAGCAAGGAGACATACATATATTAAACCTAAATAAATAACAGCACCAGGGACCAAGTTTTTAAGAGAGAAAGTAGTGAATTAAAATGCTACGAAAATAAGGGCATGCCGAGGATCGAACCCGTGACTCTAGATTCGACACCACCACTAGCGATAACTAACCTCTAGACCATCGGAATGTCCAAATAAACATTTTTCTGATCCAGAGTCATTTCGCCCGTATGCAAATTACCACCCCAGTGGTCAAAGGTCATTTTAATTCACTACTCTCTTAAAAGAAAAAAAAAATAAAGCTGCCTTGTCAGCTAGCCCTAGGACAGATGCATATTTATGCACGAACTGTGTCAAACTCTGACTCTCCAGTATAGGCTTGGGCTATCTCCTTCCACATACTTTGCTCGATGCCCGTGGTAATCAATCTCAAAGGCACACATTTAATACTATGTCAAAAATACATGCAGATCGGTATAAGAACTTATAGAGGATGCCAAATTATTATCTTATCTTATCTTATATAATACAGACGTTACTTCAAAAAAGAAGATGGTTACGTCCTACGCGTCATGCATTTAGTCATGCATATTAACCAATGACTTAAATTCTGCCAAGTCACTGGTTTTCCTGGCTAGCTCAGGCAATCCATTCTAATAGCACTAGGGAAGAAGGAGTATTTGTACACATTTGTCCTAGCATATGGAACGAGGAATGTGCCTTTATCATTAGGCTTGGAAAGACCAGCTGTAAATAATTATGTGGAGTAAGAAAAAAGAAGTGGACAGAAATAGAGAAAGAGAAACAGAAGAAGTAGATAGGAAAAAGGAAATAGCAGACAAAGAAAAAATTAAAGTGCCTTGGCAAAAATAAATTTAAACCTAATTACAAAGGGAATTGTTATTTTCATAAAAGTTCATTGGCAGAACCAGTCACATTCTCTTATATTAGTGAAATAGTTAAGTCATTGTCCAGTCACATTCTCTTATATTAGTGAAATAGTTAAGTCATTGTCCAGTCACATTCTCTTATATTAGTGAAATAGTTAAGTCATTGTCCAGTCACATTCTCTTATATTAGTGAAATAGTTAAGTCATTGTCCAGTCACATTCTCTTATATTAGTGAAATAGTTAAGTCATTGTCCAGTCACATTCTCTTATATTAGTGAAATAGTTAAGTCATTGTCCAGTCACATTCTCTTATATTAGTGAAATAGTTAAGTCATTGTCCAGTCACATTCTCTTATATTAGTGAAATAGTTAAGTCATTGTCCAGTCACATTCTCTTATATTAGTGAAATAGTTAAGTCATTGTCCAGTCACATTCTCTTATATTAGTGAAATAGTTAAGTCATTGTCCAGTCACATTCTCTTATATTAGTGAAATAGTTAAGTCATTGTCCAGTCACATTCTCTTATATTAGTGAAATAGTTAAGTCATTGTCCAGTCACATTCTCTTATATTAGTGAAATAGTTAAGTCATTGTCCAGTCACATTCTCTTATATTAGTGAAATAGTTAAGTCATTGTCCAGTCACATTCTCTTATATTAGTGAAATAGTTAAGTCATTGTCCAGTCACATTCTCTTATATTAGTGAAATAGTTAAGTCATTGTCCAGTCACATTCTCTTATATTAGTGAAATAGTTAAGTCATTGTCCAGTCACATTCTCTTATATTAGTGAAATAGTTAAGTCATTGTCCAGTCACATTCTCTTATATTAGTGAAATAGTTAAGTCATTGTCCAGTCACATTCTCTTATATTAGTGAAATAGTTAAGTCATTGTCCAGTCACATTCTCTTATATTAGTGAAATAGTTAAGTCATTGTCCAGTCACATTCTCTTATATTAGTGAAATAGTTAAGTCATTGTCCAGTCACATTCTCTTATATTAGTGAAATAGTTAAGTCATTGTCCAGTCACATTCTCTTATATTAGTGAAATAGTTAAGTCATTGTCCAGTCACATTCTCTTATATTAGTGAAATAGTTAAGTCATTGTCCAGTCACATTCTCTTATATTAGTGAAATAGTTAAGTCATTGTCCAGTCACATTCTCTTATATTAGTGAAATAGTTAAGTCATTGTCCAGTCACATTCTCTTATATTAGTGAAATAGTTAAGTCATTGTCCAGTCACATTCTCTTATATCAGTGAAATAGTTAAGTCATTGTCTTGTTTTTATCGTTTAAACTATAGACCACAGACATAAAATATGTAGTCTGTAAGATGGAATTAATTTCCTGTAAAATTGAACACGGTATTTCTGTCTCAAGTGTTTTTGGAAATTCTAGAAACTGACAGGATCTTCAGTTTTAAAAATTAAAAACAAACTACAAGATTGGAGTTCTCCGGAGCATGGACACATGGCACGATTGGGAATTATTTTTTTTTGTTTTGGAAATAGGGAAAGTTTTTCCTTATATATTGTTACGTTCCTCTCTCACATACTCAGGCGTTTTGTAAACACTGCTAAACACACAATACAACATTAAAAAAAAGTATTTGGACAACATTTCTTTTCAACTTATTGATGTGTCGATGACTTTCAGATGGTGAGTTGTGCCCCTGTTAAAGTATATTACATCTATTTGTGTAATTACCCATCGCTGTTCGATTTGAACGTGGATTTAAAAAGATATAGGCAGTAAAGTTCAAAAATTGACATGTCACAGCTTAAAATTAATAGTCATTCAAAACAAATTAAATTTTAGCTTTTACTAAAATGTGTGTTAATTAAATTAAGACTTGATTTAATGACTTTAAACATAATGGATATAAAGACTGTACTTTAAAAAAAATAAGTATATTTATAACTCACAAAGCTAGTTAGAAGTAATCAACTGATAATGACATAGATGTCATCAATATCTTTTATACTCCATAGTATTGCAGAACATCTCATAACATGGACATTTTAGCTCTTGTTTACAGATGACAACAACAAACCCCAAGAGTTCATACAGTAAATGAATTTAGCCATACATATTTAACTTGATTGTCATAAAAAAGCTGGTCGATGACGTATAGAGATTTGACACAGGATTAGTTTAGCGATTTGACCTCACGATGATCTGCTAACTACTGTTAAAAACGCATAAAAAAAAATTGACCATATTAAAAGGGCTCCGGGCTCGCAAAGACCTTCCTTCAGGGAATATTACTAAGAAAAAGAAGAACAGGCAGACAGAGAAAGCAACATAAATGGACAGGCTACCATCCAAGGAAATTCTGTTCATGGCCAGGACAGAGTCAAATGAAGAAGGACGATCGAAAGATCATAAGTGGTGCCCCAACAGTTCAAAAGACTAAGGGATACGTGAAGGTGAATGGTGATAGATGAAAGGTGAAAGTGAATGGTGAGTCTTTTTGTTAAAGTATGCTTTTTTATTCTCCCATTTTATATTTCATTTGAAAGAAAAAAAAAAAGTATTTCTAGTTTTCCCCCCAACACTTAAGCCTATATTTATTAATGATTAATGATTTTTAGCGGCCCCAGCAAGGGGAAAAGACGCTATTTGTTTTGTGTGAAATGTCTGTCCGACTGTCCGTCCGTCATATTTAGATCTCGTAAACTAGAAAAAAATAGTGAAAATCCGACATCACAATATTGTTATAAACTTGGTGGTGGCACAGAGAGGGGTAGTGGTGTGTGTGTGTAGTCAGCCGACGCAAATCGCCCCAGGCCAGCGCTAGACGAGCGGTCAACCGTGACGAGCTACGACGGTCAGCCGAGTCGAGTGTCAACAGGACAGTTTGGGAAGGATCGCCGTCATGAACAGAGCTCAGGAGCGTCACGAGAGTTGTAGTCATCTGACCACCTAGAAACGTCGAGCGGCGTTCTGTCCAGTTCGAGAAGGCCAGTAGGGACCCTATATAAGAGCGGAGGTGACGCAGTCAAGACGGTTCAGAGCCCGGTTCACTACAGTCCGGTCGACTGCAGCACTGTTCAGCGGTGTGGTTCTGTACGGAGCATTACGAAGGTTCAGTGCGGAGTACTGTCAAGTACAGTTGAGACGACTGGCGTCTTGATCTTGGTCTGCGATCGAGTCCGACACAACGATCCTAGTTTGTGAAGTCAGTCCTGAACTGTTGAACCCAGTGCAAGCCCGGAACGAGACGGAGAGGCCAGTGCAAGAGTTGATACGGCGGAACGGTGTTATCGGAGAGATATCTGTACAGTGTAGGTGTTGCCAATTGTACAGTATTGGCTGTTATTTATTCAACTATTAAGAGTGTTACGTTACTTTGGAGCCCTGAGTTGTCAAGTTCTTTAAGTTGGTGGTGAAAGGTGCAGTTTGCAGTGAGCCTGAATAGTGAGATTCGTAACTATTTTAGACCATTCAAAGTTCTGATGCAACGGCTACTTTTTTTCTTTCTGAAAGCGAAAAATATAATTTTTTGAATCACTTCAAGCAGTTTTTTCATAAAAAATACACCAATTTTACAACTATTAACTATGAAACACTCAAACACTTCAGGCTCTTTATTAGGGGAGACGACCGTTTTCCATATTTTTAACACATTTATGCAAACAGTTGTAGTTTATTTGTCAAAAATGTTTGTTTTTATATTTGTATTGTTAAGTTATGTAAGTTCTGTTATACTAAGTACTATATTTACACACAAACAAATGTTTACTATTTTTTTAAAGAAAAAAAAAACCCTCTTTAGTATGCATTATAAATTAGGCATAATTTAAAACGAATAGTAATCTTGTAAAATGCATTTTTTTTTACATTGTTTTATTCATAGCTAGAGCTAATCTACTCCTTAATAATTCAACTACGAGATATTGCCTTTTTCAAACAATCAGATCAATTACAAGACATCAGTTAGTACAGGGGGGGGGGGTCGCGGTGGCTGAGCGGTAAAGCGCTTGGCCTCCGAACCGGGGGTCCCAGATTCGAATCCTGGTCCTGGTGAAGACTGGGATTTTCATCTTCGGAGTCCTTGGGCGCCAATGAGTCCACCCAGTTCTAATGGGTACCTGTCATTAGTTGGGGAAAACTAAAGGCGGTTGGTCGTTGTGCTGGCTACATGACACCCTAGTTAACCGCAGGCCACAAAAAACAGATGAACTTCACATCATCTGCCCTATAGACCACAAGGTCTGAAAGGGAAACTAGTTAGGCCAGGTTCACATCTAACGTTACATTTACTTTCACCTATCCTTTGATCCGCTGGACCGTTGGGGCACTACACAAGATCTGTTAACCTTCTTTTTCCATTCTTATCTGTCATTTGTCTTAATAATTATTAAATTAAGTGAAGTTCACCTATTTCTGTGGCCGACAGTTGATGACTATGTCATGTGTTTAGCACTATTGCTTTAATACTCAATCCATAATATATTATAAATATATATTGTCTTCCGTTTTTAAGAGTAGCGACAGGGCCGGTCTTAGTCATATGCCAACTAGACAACCGCCTAGAGCTTCTTATTGGTGTTGAAATAAACTTGGTTAGACTTTATTGTGGGCATGGTGGCTGAATTATCAAGCTCTTAGCTTCGGATTTTAGAGATATTTTAGAACATCTTTGCAATCACAGAGGGCGCGGTGGTCGAATGGTTAGGAGCTTGGCTTCCGAACCTGAGACACTAGTTTGGAATCTCGGTGAATACTGGGCTTTTGAATTTCGGGATTTTTAGGGCGCCACTGAGTCCACCCAACTCTAATGGGTAACTGACTTTAGTTGGGGAAATTAAAGGCGGTTGGTCGTTGTGTTGGCCTCATAGCACGTTGCTCGGTAACTGTAGGCCAAAGAAACAGATGAATGTATCATAATATGCTCATAGATCTCAAAAAAGGTGACAATTGATGGATCTATCTAGGCAGAATGAAGAGCTGCCATGTTCAGAGAGTGATTATCACAGTTCAGAAATGTTGCCTTTGCATTTTTGTCAAGGAGACGTTTCTGCAGTCCAGACAGACGGCCACTCCTTGTGGCTGCGTTAACATAGGTTTGACCTCTGCAAAGATCAATGTCCATTCCAATATCTTAAAGAGTTTTCAGAACATGTTCTTTATAATGTTGTCCATCAGGTTTCAAAACTTCAAAGTAAACAATGCATGACTCTTTTATTTGGAAAATTATCAACATCCAAATTACAAACTACTATGTATACCTAATCTTGATGAGAAACATCTGGGGTAGAATCAAGCATGAGTGAAAAGTAACAAACTTGCTTGACTTTCCCAACAATTGATTCCCTAACTTTATTGCCCATCAAGTAAATGAACTCATTTTGATTTTCCGGTGACAAATACTGTGTATTCCCATATTCAATTCTATGTAAGTGGTGTTTCATAACTTCATCAAAATCTGCAAGAAATTTCAAAGATGCAAGTAAGTTCCCAGGATTGGGTGAATTCATTTTTTCGTTGTGACCACGTAAGCTTGAGTTTGTTTTTGCTAAGTACTTGATCGCTGCTGCTATACGCTTCAGAATATCTTCGTGATTTATTTTGGGTACACTCCGGGGGGGGGGGGGTGAGTAGTGATTCCACCTACCGCTTCCCCTTCTCTTTTCATATGTGAGCAGGTCAGGGTGGCGCTAACTGAGTGAGGCCTTTTTGTGGTATCTGCTGCTCATTATTTATTCATTTATAACAGTAGGCAGGTGGTAGCTCTACTGGGTGGGCCCAATCTGTGCACCTCGGTCAGCGACCAAGGGGCTAGAGTAGCCTAAGCAACCAGACAGCACAATTAAACTAAACTAAACTAATCTAGCTAACTAAGAGAAACAACCAACTAAATTTATAAAACAAAATATATATACACTTTATTTACATTGACACAAAAAAACAGTAATAAAACAAATATACCCACTACAAAACAATAAACCACTCAATTAACCTAAATTACCCCAACACTAAACGGTAAGCTACTAGCAGCAGTAAAGCAGAACTACAGCAGACAGGCAGACAGGAATTATAGCCTGCAATTACAAATATAAAAAAACATAAAAAATATATACAATAATCATTATAATATTAATGGAAATACTTTTAGAAACATTAACAAATAGACATAGTATAGAAAAGCAACAAGGGGATTATTAGGGATAGCTGGGGGGGGGCGCTATCCAGATTAATGGAGTTTCCTATTCCATCATAGACAATGGCTGAGTAATTAAGCCTGTGATGCACGGCACTAATCCGTTTACATCAAAACAATCTAACAACAATCAATCCTAATTAAAATATATCAAGTAAAAATAAAACAATTTCTCAACTTACAGGCAGTCCACACAGAAAACGTCCACAGAGGAACAACACTAAAAATAACTTTCTAACTCACTGCTTGGTCACACAGACCAGCTAATCAAGCACTGACCAGCGGTCAACACCGGAAAAAGGGACAAGACACGGCCGCATCCGTTCTATTTATAGAGCCAGGTCATGACTCATCTACACTAACTTTAAAGTTAAAGAGCTGGCGGGAGACAGGCATGCACTCAGCACTAGCCTAGACAGTTTACAAAAATTAAAATACAGATATAAATAGATAAAAAATTAGATCTAGGAGCGCCAGCTCACAATAAGTCCACTAGTATTACATTCTGTTATGGAGTCCAGTGCCAGTGTTTCTCTCCTACCGTACCGTACCAGTGGCTATTTTCTCCCTTTCTTCTTCCGTACCGATACGTACGATCGTAGTTTTCAAAGCAGAACTAGGTGTGATGTAATCACCTCTCCCTGTTCAGAGCGTCGCTGGCGCTGAGGCCATATGACGTAAGCTACTATTAGGATAACCGGTATGCTAAAAAAAAAACCAACTATTTATCTCCGGAGAAATCAAAGTACAAATATGTAATCTGTATTTTTTCTGCATATTCTTAAAATATAAGAGAAACCTGATTCTGCGTATCTTGTCACATATACTAATACCAATTTTGTTTTTTACCTTTATACTAATAAATAGAAAAAAAAAAGATTTTTCTAAGTTCAGCTCCTTTGAAAATAAAAATCAAATAAGCGGCATCCAATTTAAGATATAATCCTAGAACAATCACTCTCGCATTAGAAAATAAATAGAAAAAGAAAGTTTAACAAGGATATAGATGGTGAAATAAACTACCCTATATACCAAGTTACTTCCTGAGAGTAACACGGCACTAGTCAGCGCTACTCCTTGAAATTGAGAGTAAGCCCGCACGGAAAGAGTTAATAATCTGTGTGGAATACATGCAACAGGGTGACTGACTTATATAACAACGTAAAGATCCAGATTACATGACAGTGGCGTAATATTTAATTTTTTGGGGGACTCACTCCAGACACTCGTTTAAGGGCCCCCTCCACAATGATTAAGTCCGGCCCTGGTATTTAGTGACCTGTAAACATACATAGTAGATTACTTGTTCTCTTTCCATGACTTCTTAGTCGCAATGGTGAAGTCCGGCGCTGCTATTTAGTGTTTGTAAAATGTTTGCTTGTTAAATGTTTTACATGTTTCGGATGTTCCTTCAGAGTTGACGATAGTTTGCTTCCTAGTCCAAACCTCCCGCAGGACGAAGAGGGATGGGAGCGGGCAGGGCTTGAAAGTCCAGCGCGCCAACGACACTACCAGGCAGCAATCAGTAGCGATGTGTCAATACTTGTTAAGACTAAGACTAAGACAAAGACTGCTTTATTGATCTTTACGGAAATTTGTTGTGATTACAAGGACTCGTTTCTCATATAAAGACAACACAACAGAAAAATACACATAAATACAACAGACAACATAAAGAGTTCATTCAGCGACTACACACAGGTATCTTGGTGCATTTCATGTTCCCTGATCAATGAGTGGCGGTGATAGAGTCTGACCGAGTGAGGTACGAACGAGTTTTTGTACCGCTCCGTTATTGTTTTGATTGAGTCGCTGGGCTGTTTTCTTTGTCAGAGTTCCAAGGTGGTCTTCCCATGAAAGCTTGTTGTTGATGATAACGCCTAGATATTTATATTATCCCCCCCCCTCTTGTTTTTTTCGAGGGGTGACTATCCGCAGAAATAACAGAGTGATCTTTCCTTTACTTCTTCTTACTTCTTACTTCTTCTTACTTCTCGTCCAAACTGTTGAGCGAAGAGGAGGATTATATATATATATATATATAGATTATTTTTGATACTACTATTATACAATCGTCATGATGATATTGAATATAAAATCAGTTTTGTCTATAACTTATAGTCTTTGGTCGCATTCAGCTTAAAGAAGATAATAGCTCATATCGTTATGCGTTTCTTATTGTGACCCGTGACTGAATAACAAAAGCTAACGGAAAAAAATAAAAATATCTTACATTGTATGAGCCAAATAATCAAAACAGGTTAATGCCCTTCCTCGATGTTATAGAGAAGATGTAAGGGAAATAACAAAATAATATCTGACATTAAATTAGATAATAAATACAGTTAATGGCCTTCGAGTGTGACACATTACGATATTACAATTAAGAGGCCATTGAAAAAAAAAGTATTTTCATGCCATCAGTGCACTCCTATAAAACGAGACCACCGCAACCTAGAATGACGTTAACCTATAGAGTGGCCGAGTTGGTAACATTACCAGTAACCCTCTCTCTCTCTTTTCCTTTTTCTCTATATAATTATCTATCTCCCTCTCTCAAAGGAGAGAGATGCATTTTTGAAATAGGCTAATATGTGTATACGTAGCTCAATATTCATTCAGCATCGCACACACGCACGTACAAGGTAACCCCACTGTAGGGGAAGATAATTAAGTGTGGGAAGATAACTGCACTTGCAGTACACTACGTGTTGGTCGCGAAAGCTATTTACGGCTTAAATAATTGTTTTTTGTTTTTTTTTGTTGATATTATTTTTTTTTTACTTGTTTAAATATGAGTTATCACGCTTGCTATTTATACGTCTGATATCTGTTATGTCTTGTACCATCTATCACCACGGTGGTGGGTATAGTCTTATGGTACGCATTTCTTTTATGTATAGAACAAACGTTTTATATAAGCAGAAACTGCTTCTATATCTGTCAACGTGACATTATTCAACTTTGATATCAAAATAAAACTTAGTACAATGTTTACTATTTGTTACGATACATTGTTACAAGCGATGACTTAAAGATTCAAAATTAGTTAAGAAATTAAATTTGGTGTGGAGCATTGTAACTTGACCGATCCGATGCAGAGAAATTACACAATTTTCTTGACATTTCATACTACAAAAGTGCTATTTATTTTTCTATGTAAATTCTTTTTTATTTTAAACTTGTCGGACGGAATGATAATAATTTATTTTTGTAGTATGCAGAGAGCAATAGCAATATTTTCTTTTGTTAACTTTTGTGTGTCTAAGTTCAGGTAAGCTTTTAAAAATTGTTTTTTTTTCTTTTAATTATATTTTGAATGGCACTTAAAAAATATAATTTATATTAACTTATGCAAAACATATTTTCATGTGCAGCCTGCAGCAAAGATCAAGCTTTTATTTCAGGTTAAGATGCTGGATAGTTTTAAACTGTTGTTAGATTTGAGTCTAAGTTTCTTAAAATTCTAGACCAACGGAAACTTCCTTCCAGCAGCGTTTCAAAACAATTGTTCCATTCGAGAATGATATAATTCCTATTTTATCCATCCATCTGTCATGATCTTTGTATTTTGAAATTACTAAATTATTATTAAGTATTCCAAATGTGTCTAGGTAATTAAAATTAATATTATTTCAATGTGTGTGTTATAATATAATTATAACTTGTAATATATTTTAGGCCCAAGTTCAGCCCGACAGTCACACCATACACACCTAGTAGTACAAACACCAACAAACCAAGTGTATGATGATTTAAATAAAAATATGAATTAAATCTAATGAAATATTTACAATGATAATGCCCTCTGATTTATGATATGATAAGCAAATATAAGTACATATAATATGATGTAGAAATTCAATACTGATACTATGATTACAATACATCAAACAAACAAATTCACCTTAAATTATAAAGTTCAGTAATATTGCCTTCAACAATATTTCATGACAACAACTTCATGACTAGTCCATATATCTCCTATCCAAGATACTGTTCATCCACAATAAACAAGTACAAGTTCAAAGTAACACCAAAGCTCACATCTTCGAACTGTACCACCATGTCTGGAAAAAGCCACCCGCAGTCTGGAACCTCGGACTCGTAAAACAAACTTGAAACGTCCGACAGACTGAGATGGAATTGGAAACCTCAGTCATGTAGCCTCAAGCTAAGATCTCAATACTGAAAACTGAAACTGAAAACTGAGACTAAGACTCTGAGTGTATCACTGAGACTTGAAACTGAGTCTTGACACTAAGACTTGACACTGAGTCTAACACTGAGACTTGACACTGAATCTTGACACTAAGACTTGACACTAAGACTAAGACCCTAAAGAAAAATAAAAGAAAAGATTCTTCTAATCATCTAGTCTAATTATAGAATTACTATTATGATCGAATCCAAATAGTAATAACTATACAAAATAAAAATAAAACTCACCCTAAACAGGGGTCAATATAATTCAATAAGAATATATCCAAGGCAAACGCTAAGGTTGTTCAGTAACATAAGCACAAGGAGAAATTCAAGAGCTCCCCAAAACCACAACTCGTCTCTATAGTACAAGATGGAGAGAATGAAACAGACGACCTATGACAAGAGTCATACGCCCACTCACTCTACGTCACAAGAAATAATGACAAGCAACAAGGGGAGATCATTCTACTACACAAAAACTAATTAGCGCAAATGACGAACGCAGCGCTAAGTAACCCTCTGAAGGATAAACCACACAATGGCCAGGCCTTCTTGCTCAAGGATAGACCGTACAATGGCCAGGCCTTCCCGCTCAAGGATAGACCACACAATGGCCAAGCCTTCCCGCTCAAGGATAGACCACACAATGGCCAAGCCTTCCCGCTCAAGAATAGACCCCACAATGACCAAACCTTTCCACTCAAGGATAAACCACACAATGGCCAAGCCTTCCCGCTCAAGGATAGACCATACAATGGCCAGGCCTTCCCGCTCAAGGATAGACCACACAATGGCCAAGCCTTTCCGCTCAAGAATAGACCACGCAATGGCCAAGCCTTTCCACTCAAGGATAGACCACACAATGGCCAAGCCTTCCCGTTCATGGATAGACCACACAATGGCCAAGCCTTCCCGCTCAAGAATAGACCACGCAATGGCCAAGCCTTTCCACTCAAGGACAGACCACACAATGGCCAGGCCTTCCCTCTCAATAATATACCACACAATGGCCAGGCCTTCTTTCTCAAGGATAGATCATACAATGGCCAGGCCTTTCCTCTCGAGGATAGACCACACAATGGCCAAGTCTTCCCGCTTAAGGATAGACCACACAATGGCCAGGCCTTCCCGCTCAAGGATAGACCACACAATGGCCAATGCCTTTCTCTGACTAAGTACACCTGAAATGCCTTTCTCTGACTAAGTACACCTGAACTGCCTTTATCTGACTAAGTACACCTGAACTGCCTTTATCTGACTAAGTACACCTGAACTGCCTTTATCTGACTAAGTACACCTGAACTGCCTTTATCTGACTAAGTACACCTGAACTGCCTTTCTCTGACTAAGTACACCTGAACTGCCTTTCTCTGACTAAGTACACCTGAACTGCCTTTCTCTGACTAAGTACACCTGAACTGCCTTTCTCTGACTAAGTACACCTGAACTGCCTTTCTCTGACTAAGTACACCTGAACTGCCTTTCTCTGACTAAGTACACCTGAACTGCCTTTCTCTGACTAAGTACACCTGAACTGCCTTTCTCTGACTAAGTACACCTGAACTGCCTTTCTCTGACTAAGTACACCTGAACTGCCTTTCTCTGACTAAGTACACCTGAACTGCCTTTCTCTGACTAAGTACACCTGAACTGCCTTTCTCTGACTAAGTACACCTGAACTGCCTTTCTCTGACGCATCTGTCTGTAGAAAAAGAACGGAAGAAAAGGATCAGGCATTCTCAGAATAGGATAATCACACACAAAAAGTTTGTATTCTTGTCAATGCCACAACCCACTCATTAATCCAATCAAGTCTCGCAGATTTCTCTTTCTTCACTACCTCTGTCTTCATGTGTTCATTCGTCAATGCGAGATGTGTCACCCAAATCACCCCCTACCCAATTTCTCAAAATATATCTTTTCAAAGTATCTTAGTGTAGTGAATTAGTTTCTATCTATTGTCGCCCCTGGTGTTTGTTTACATTTGTGGATTCACGTCAGAGTTTGTACTGACCACATTCCGTGTCTTGATCTTTACTATGTGTGGAGTTATTGTCGTCAGGCAGCGTAAAAAAGTATTAGATGTTAGCATGGTTTTTGTTTATGAAAGTATTACACTAATGTCAAATAAAATAATTGATTTTGGAAAGAAATCGAAAAATGTCATCCAGTGAAATTAGCAAAACTCACATATAGATAAAGGGGAGGGGATAACATGTCGTTACCATTCAGGAATCTGACTTATTATAGGCCTATAGTCATGAAATAAGCAAAACCTTTATATTTATAAAAAAAAACAACAATTTGCTGGACGGTGTTAGAATTCATACTTAACATACAATATTATGGTAGAGTGAAATAAATACCCTATAAATACGTTATAAACGCTACGGGCTTATTAAATTATCGTCAAATTATATCTCGCAACAAAACGTCCCCAGCGCCCCCCACCAAAACTGCGTCGCCAAGACAAAACGTACCGCTTTTATTTTACCTATCTTTTTTTTTGGGAGGGGGGGGAAGGGATTTACAAGCAGGCCAAAGATACACAAGAGTAGGCCTATCTTTAAACTAATGAAAATGTGTTGACTAATTAAACCTTTTAACATTTTAGCACAAAGTGTTATAAAAAAAAGCCCTTCTAAAACCCCCCCCCCCCAAAAAAAAAAAAGCACTGTTAATTCAGAAAAATTAAGAAGAAATTAAATTGTAAGTTGAGGTTAAAATTCGACCGATCGACGTAGAGAAAAAAACACAACTTTAAAATTTAAAAAAAAAATTGATTTATTAATACTAAAACCTAACTAATTATTATTTTTTATTTTTTTCCTAGTATGGAGAGAGCAATAGCATTATCTTTCCTCTTTTTAACATTTGTATATCAAAGTTCAGGTAAGTTTAATGAAAAACTTTTTTCTTTTCTTTTTTTTTAATTTTTTAAAAAATTAATCTATAATTTAAATTAATTTAAGCAAAAAATTCATGTGCAATCAAAAATCTATCTTTTATTTCTCGTTGTGATACCGGATAATTTGAAACTGTTGTACAATTTGAGGCGAAGACACTTGAAACTGTGGGCCAATGGTAACTCCCTGCGTTTCGGAATAATTGTTCCGTATTGCTGAGCGGTAAACGCATGGCTTCCAAACAGGGTGTCCAGGGTTCGATTCCTGGTGAAGACTGTGATTTTTCATGTAAGGATCTCTGGGCGCAACTTAGTTCATGAAGCTCTAATGGGTACCTAACGTTGGTTGGAAAAATAAAAGTGGTTGGCCACAAAGCACCCTCGTAAACCTAAGCCAAAGAAACATATGAACTTTACATCATCTGCCCTATAGACTACAGGGTCTTAAATGGAGCTTTACTTTTTAGTTCTTAATGGGAAACATTCAAAAAGATGTAAACTCAGTCATCTTGATACTAACGATGAAGCCGGAGGTCGAGCACAACGTGAAAGGTACTTAAATTTCATTCTCTGTAAAAGAGCAGCCTAGCGGTTAGACCTAAAAAAAGATATTAAACAATAACTACAACAGAAAAAAAAACTGTCTTCTAGTAATTTTGAAACTGAAGGATTGCAGCTCTAGAGACTTCCAAATATAATTCCTTGGTTGAAAAGTCATTTGCAGGAAGTGAATTGGCTCCTTACGATTTTGCGGACCATTTTATACACGAGTTTCAGTCCACTTGCAAAATCATTAGCAAAACTGTCAGAGGAAGAAAATAAATAAGGCTCCTTGCAAATCTATAGCATTATAAGACATAAAAAGAATGGCCATCCTTGAATGCGCATTTCGGCTAGTCTTATTTGCTAAACGTAGTCTGTGTGTACATGACCAGGTTAATAGGTCCTTGCTATTTGCTGACGACTGTGCCCTAAATGCCTCCTCTGAAAATGATCTACAGAGCATCGTCAGTGACTTCTCAAGAGCATGCTCAGACTTTGGCCTTATCATTAACACAAACAAGACTGAAGTCTTATATTTACCTGCTTCTGGGAAAGCCTACTCAGATCCAAGCATCACTATAAACGTAGTGGACAAATTCACATATCTTGGCAGCACACTCTCCAGAAACGGAAAAATCGATAGTGAAATAGACCTTCGTATCTCCAAAGCCAGTGCATCCTACGGCACACTGTCTACAAATGTCTGGAACAGACGTGGTATCACCACAAATACAAAGCTAGGGGTCTATCGAGCCGTCATCCTCCCTACATTGCTCTATGCTTAGAAACATGGACAGTGTACAGATTACATGCAAAGAAACTGAACCACTTCCACATGACTGAATGTCAAATGGCAAGACACAATACTAGATACTTAAGTCCTTCAAAGAGCTGTCTGCAAAGCATCCACACAATCCTGATGCAGTCCTAGCTGTGATGGGCAGGACACGTCTGCAGAATGGAAGACCATAGCATCCCTAAACGACTCTTGTATGTCCAACTAACCGAAGGAAAGCGCTCGAAAGGTGGTCATCAAATCTTCTCTGAAGGCGTTCAGCATAGACCCAGCCACCTGGGAGACAGAGGCACATGACAGAGCATCATGGCGTCGAGCTGTGAAAACTGGTGCACAGGTTGCTGAGGAAAAGAGAACCACGATGGCAGAAGAAAAACGCCAGAGAAGAAAAGTAAGGCAAACGACACTAGCTCCAGTTGGAATAACCTGCTCAGTGTGCGGCCGAACATTCGGGCTCACATAGGTCTCACCAGCCACATGAGGAGGCATAAAACCCCAGTGCAAAGCCCTCAGCCCTCTGGATGACAAAGTGGTCATCATCGAACCACGATGGACGAACTATATACATATAAAAAGTCCTGTTTTATTGGCCTAATTCTTCCTCTTGACCTTTAGATGTTTAGATAAAAATGTAGGCAGAAACAGAAATAGATAAAAGGTTGTATAGCTCCATGATTACTATAGTTCTAAGGTTAAAGTAAGAATATTGTAGAAAGTATTTAATAATAATAATATACAAAATAGCACTATATAATTTTTTTTTGTGTGAAAATGATTAGACATTGTTTTTATTAAATTAATTTTTAATGTTTTATTTTTATCAAGGGCAATGCGAAATGTTAATGTGCAGGATAAACCCATTTATTGGTTCTCAATCAAGGCTGACTACTTCAGACATCGACCTAAATCTCTGCTCTTATATTATCATCGCGATAGGGTTAGTGACAAATGAAGAAAATGTGATTTATGTAAAACCCCAAGTCAGACAAATGTAAGTCTCTTCCTTTTTTGTTTTGCCAATAATTCATTAATACGTAAATCACTCTATACATTTACCATTACCTTTACATATCCCTTAGTCTGCTGGACCGTGGGGGGCACCACGCAAAATTCGTCGACCCTTCTTCTCCATTCCTCTTTGTCCATTGTCTTAGTTAAAACCTCTTTCAACATCATTCCCGTCCATTCTTCCATGTTGTCCTCCCATCGCTTTCTCTGTCTGCCTCTTCTTCTTCTTTGACCTGGTACATATCCCTGAAGGAAAGTGTTAGCTAACCCCGAAGATCTTGTAATATGGTCATAGATTTTTAACGATAGTTAGCAGGTTATCATAGAGTCCAATCGCTGCAGTATCCCTGTCTCTAATCTCTTGGTTTGTGATGCGGTCTTTAAATGTGATACCAAGGATCCTTCTGTAGCATCTAAATTCCATTGCTTGGATCCTTTTCTCTAGCTCTGCAGTCAGCGTCCAAGACTCACAAGCATATAAAAATGTGGCCATGACCAGGAAGTGCATCAGTCTGATTTTGGTTCCGAGGGCTAAGCCTTTGTCTGTCCATATTATTTTAAGTTTTGAAAGGGGTACTGTGGACTGTGTAATACTGGCCAGTAGTTCAGGTTTCGTTCCCTCATCTGAGACAATAGCTCCGAGGTATTTAAAGCTACTTAAACTAGTCAGCTTTTCACCTCCAATACTGATGGCCTTTTTTTGAAGCCCTGTTCGCTATTGTCTATTTTGTTTTATATTTTTGGGTGCAATTTATTTGCAAATTATATGCAGCGAAAAGCTATGACTATAAATCATCGTAAATAGACTGCTACGAATTTTCGATGGATCTAGACACAAAGATCATTCTCTTATTGCAAATAAACATTTGCTTGAATTGTTAACTAAATGTATACGTTTATATACTTGACGCAAACATAAGTGAAGCAGTATTGTATAGCATGGGCGTTGCCAGGAGGGGGGGGGTTCAGGAGGGGGGGGGGGGACACGGACTTTAGTTACTGATTTTTTTGCTTTGATTTTGTTTATTTCAGGTGAGATTTTAATACTAAACCATCACTTGCCCCAGCGCAGCCAAGGGGGTTTTGAGTTTAAAACCCAATAGTTTGTTCAGTGGCATGCCTTCCGTGTACTAAATAATGTTGTATCTTATGTTTTCTTTTGTTGTTGTTGCTGTTGTTGTTTTTAGCGTCCCTTGTACTATAAAAAGCCGCTGTTAGCTTGGTCTTGACTGTCTGACACCTGTATTATTTGCATAAAGTAAACTAGAAAAGATTTTAAAAAGCTTAGTTATCCTTATAAAAAATAAATAAATGAATATACAACAAGCAGAATTCTCATAATTAGTAACAAGTTGCTTTTTTTTTAAATAAATAAAACAATGCTAACAAAATATTAAAAATCACTAATCTTAAATATTACATTTAGTTTTCATGCCAAAGTTCTAGATGTCTCTTTATCAATAATAGGTTTTCTATTTATTTGTGTCTATTTATTTGTAAGTTAAAAACATTTAAAAAATATTTTTTGATATTTTTTTTTCCTTTAGACAATAAAAACAAAACCATGGTTTGAGTATTTCTTGACTATAGGTGAATCTAATAAGGACAGACTCAGAATTTGTATGATAACAAAAACTCTTTTTGTAATTTTATCTTTTTATAAAATCTTGTTGCTTTCAAATGATCTCGACTTAATCTTACTAAAGTACTTACATCTCACAAATTATGACTCGCAATAGAAAAATAATTTTGAACTATTAACATTTACTGCAAATAAATAGAAAAAGTTGAAAACCTTTTTTTGTGTGTAAACCAAACAAAATTCTGATTGCAATATAAATACTCTTGAATTTTATTTTTCAGGTACTCGTGGATGTCACAAGCTAAAAGACAAAATCCAAAATTGAAATTCGTAATGACTTTATATATTGAAACATTTTATGAAATGTATCTAGACCCAGCAAAAAGAAGTGAGCTTTTTCAAGCGTGTATAAGACATTTACGTGATAATAGATTCGTAGGAATGACAATAGAATTGAACTATGGCTTTGGTTACGACGTCTATCCACACACTACTTACACTAAACATAGATTTGCTGACTTCTTACAGGTTAGTTTCTATTGGCCAAGCTTAACTCTTTCTCTCCGTAATTTGTTACCACATTCTGGTGGAATCAACGTTGGTATCGTCAGTTAGGAGAGAAAGAGTTAATACAATTTTTCGCAACACATTTAACGTTCTAAGTGATGGGCAAAAGTTAACTAAAAAGTTAGAAGCTTTAATTTTTAACTTAAAAAAAAATAATTAAGAAAGTTTAACTAGAAAAAATATTTTTGTTAAAATCGTAGTTTAATTAATTTTTTTTCAGTTACTAGCTAAAACGTTTAATTAAAAATTTTAAAACTTTTCAACACGTGGCAGCGTTTGAAACACACATTCTTGTTTTCTGGTCATGTGATATCAACAACTTTTATAATCAAAAATATTATACAGTGAACAACTAACTTGTCAGTCTGCATTTAAAGAGGGTAATATAGAAGTTATGGAAATCCATGGGTATAGCTATGATTTTTTAGGGGGGGATTTTTTCTCCCCCCCCCCTGCAATGTACATATATATGTGTGTGTTTGTGTACAGAATTGATCTTTATTACATTCTGACATTTCATTCTTTCGAAAGACGTTTATTGTACCCTAGAATAGGCTCTTCGTTAATTAAGTTAGTGGAATAAATGTTGACTTCCCGCCACCAGCTAGGGTGTCTAGGAGAGCGCTTTGAGCTCCTCCTGCGTGGAGTGGAGCCCAGCCGCCAAGCACTATTTCCGGTATTGAAAGCCATCAAAATGCATATTTTGAGGTATCTACATTAAATTATCCTACTATTAAAAAGATTTAAAACCTTATGTGCTATTCTAACTGACTTAGATCTTCCCACATCGTTCGGCGCATTGGGTGGCAAGCTGCTTTCACAAAACCACTAGCATAGCCTCATCCCACCTGCCCAGAGGACATCCATGAAAGTGTAGCGCCAAGTTGTTCTAGAATGTCCCTGTTTGCTTCTTCCTCGTAACGGCCTCTATGTCATCGCAACTCTTATTATGCGTAATTCATTATGTGGGAGAACATGTCCCGCAAACCTCATGCGATGCTCTTTCAGAACCATACTAAGGGGTCGACTCCAAGTTCGGCATAGGATTGCCTTGATTGAGATCTGATCTCTATAACTGACTTCTAAAATCCGACTTATACATCTTTGTTGAGCCACATTTTCACTGCACTTCATTAATGGAGCCCAGCCACTTGTAACCTCTCTTGGCTACGCTCTTTGAATTAGATGACTGTAGTTTGCTTTAGATTTTATTTCGTAAAGGAAAGTTTTATCGTCAAAATTATTATTTTGGTGGTTTTCAACTAAAAAATCTATGGAATTACAAATTTAATTACATTACCAATCCAAACTTAATAAAAGTGTTTTTTTTTTTAAGTACTTTATTATTTATTTATTTTTTTGTGCTATCTTTTATTATTATGATTTAAATAAAACTATTATTATTTACGTTTGTTTACCTTGTGTCGAAATAGTCAAATGTTTAATCGCAGCTTAATAAGTGTAAGCATTTATAATTGTTGTGCACAATCCGGTAGGACTAGCAAACTAACTGTTCGTAACTTACTCGGTCAGACTATATCAACGCCAATCGTTGATCAGGAAACATGACGAAGACAAAGATGCCTGTGTGTGGTCACTAAATGAGCTCTTTATGTTATGACCGTTCATTTTATATGTTTTTTGTAAAATGTTTTACATGTTTCGGATGTTCCTTGAGAGTTGAAGATAATTACTTCCTAGTCCAAACCTCCCGCAGGACGACGGGGGATGGGAGCGGGCAGGGTTTGAACCCGGGACCATCGATAAATCTGAACGACAGTCCAGCGTGCAAACCGCACGACCAGGCAGCCATCCATATGCATTCCTGTAACCATAAACATATAGTACCAGGTGACTGAGCCTCGCTCGGACGAATAATTTGTTAAGGAAGGATATATACCCGAAGTCATTTTGAGAATATTATTGTTATAACGAAAATGAACGATCGTTTAAAACTGTATAGAAAACCACAGCTCACTTCGTACGTTTTACATTGTATCCTTTGCGTAAAACAGTTAGACTATTATTGGCTTGGAAGAAAGTCTCTGCAGTGTGACTTCTAAAATGGTTACGTTCTGACATTTAATATTGCAATTAGTATATTTATTATGGCTTTAGTACGATGCATCAATTGATGCAAAATCTCTACGTTGTAGGGTAAAAAAGGTTAATAGCACTTTTGTTTTCCAAAAAGACTTAAAAACATCGCGTAAGAATTCTAAAGAAACGTTATTGTGGGGCATCTCTGTTAAGCCGACCACCTTTCAGCTCACTAAGAAAAAGTTTGATTGTTGTCAACACCTTTTAGGCACTCATACGGGAGCCTTGTTGTGCTACCCTTTGGACTAGTCGTCCCCTCTCGCGACCGTTCCCACCCGGGCGCCACGTTGAGGAAGGGCAACGGTCCATCAGATAAGGTAAAAGCTTCTTCTTCTTCTTCATCGTTCTCATTGTTATGTTGGAGTGTTCAGATGACTAGACTAATACATGAGATGAACTGCGCAGTGGTTTCCAAATCAGGGAGCTCTCCATATAGTTTTCTTTCTACTGGGGTGATTTGGGGCCAATGTCTTATACGGGCCTCTTGGTAAAGAGAGCAGTTTTGGAGGACGTGGTCGGCATTTTCTGGTGATACTCCACATGGGCAGATTTCACTGGTTCCAATTTTGAGCTTCCGGTACATGTGTTGTCGCATTCTGTTGTGTCAGGTCCTGAGTCGAAAGATTAGATGTTGGTCTTGTCGGGATAGCTTATAGTAAGCGTCATCTTTCTTGTAATTTGGATGAGAGCTCGTCCATTTCTCATTTATTTTATTTACAATTAATTTCTTCTGCATAGAGTGCAGAGTTTATTTGTGAGTTAGTTCTCCCACACTTGGCGAGTGTGTCAGCATTCTCATTTCCTTCTAGTTGTATATGGGCTGGTATCCATTGAATAACAGTTTTTTGCTGTTGTTGTTGAGCTTTGTAAGTGCTGTTCTAAGGTTTTTAAAAAGCGAAGGCCTATTCTCTGGTCTTGGTTGAATTTGTCCATATGTGTTACCTTTTATTATATTTCCTTTCAGGACGCTCAAAATGCTTTCACCGACGAAGCAAAAGGAAATGATAAACCAAAACTTTTGTTATTTGGAACTTTGCCTGGTTTTACCAATATTATTCTAAAAGATTATGATGTGCCAAGAACGTTTAAGTAAGCACTACATTAAGTTAGCTTTAGATATTTGATAATTAGAAAGTAGAATTTATTTCATATACGATTAGTTTTTAACAATGCATTTTTTAGTATAATAACATTTGATCTAAGGTCAAACCGGGAACTGCGGTTATTTAACAATGAAATTCTATTAAAAGCCAATGACAGATAAGAAAAGAAAAGTAGACAGATCTAGTGTAGTGCCCCAACGATTCACCATACCAAATAATAGGTGAAAGTGAAGTTGAGGTTTGATGTGAACCTGGCCTAACTGGTCTAATTGTTTTGTAAAGGGTCAATCTCCTATTCAAAACCTCAAGAAAATCCGTAAAAAAAAATCTTTTTTTTTTAAATATTTTTTTCTTTATATTTTTTCTTTATATATATATATATATATATTTTTTTTTTTTCTTTTTTAAATATTTTTTTTTCTTTTTTTTTTTCTTTTTTTTGTATTTTTCTAATATCTGTATTTTTTTCTTTTTTTTTCCATTTTTTAAAATATTTTTTTTTCTATATTTTTTTCTCTATATTTTTTTTCTTTTTTTTATTATTTTTTCTTTTTTTTCTTTTTTTATATAATTTTTTTTGAATATTTTTTTTATTTTTTATATTTTTTTAAAATATTTTTTTTAATATTATTTTTTCTTATTTTATATATATATATATATATATATATATATATATATATATATATATATATATATATATATATATATATATATATATATATATATTATTTTTTTATTTGGTTTTTATATTTTTTTATTTGTTTTTATATTTTTTTATTTGTTTTTATATATTTTTTTAATTTTTTATTTTGTTTAATTTTTTTTTTTTAAATATATTTTTGTTTTATTTATTTATTTTTATATTTTTTGTTAAATTTTTTGTATTTGTTTTTACATTTTTTATTTGTTTTTATATTTTTTTTTTTTTATTTTTTTTTTTTTGTTTTAATTTTTTTTTTTAAATGTTCTATTTATTTATTTATTTTTTTTTTTAATTTTTTCTTTTTTTTTCATTATTTTTAATTTTTTTTTTATTATATTTTTTTTTTTTTTTTAATTTTTTGAAAATTATATATATATATATATATATATATATATATATATATATATATATATATATATATATATATATATATATATATATATATATATATATATATTTAATTAATTAATTTTTATTTTATTTTGTATTTTTTTTTTTTATTTTTTTTTTTTATTTTTTTTGTATTTATTTTTTATTTTTTTTTTATTTTTTTTTTATTTTTTTGTATTTTTTTGTTAAATATTTGTTTATTTTTATATATATATATATATATTTTATATATATATATTTTTTTTTTTTTTATATATATATATATATTTTAAATTATTGATCATACGCTCATAGTGTTTTGAGTGAGTAATTTGCTTTTTTTTAAATTAAAGAGGTATTTTTTTGTTTGCATCATACCTCGCTGGAAGGGGTTTAAACTCAAAACCCCTTTGGCTACGCTCATAGTTTTTTGAGTGTGCAATTTTTTTTTTTATATTAAAGGGGTATTTTTCAGCTTCAAACCCCTCCGAATGGGGGTTTATACTCAAAACCTCTCTTGGCTTCGCTCATAGATTTGATTTTTTTATTTTGAAGAGGTATTTTTTAGCTTTAGGGAGGCTTAAACTCTAAACCCATTTGGCTACGCTTTTATAAATTTGAGTAAGTAATTAGCTTTTTTTTATATTGTAGAGGTGTTTTTTTGCTCTAAACACCGATGGATTGGGTTTTAAACGCAAATCCCCTCTTGGCTATGCTCATAGAATCGGGTGACTGATGCATGGATAGACTTATATCGATACATGGGGTTTTATCGTAAATTTTGAAGGTGGTTTTAAAAAAAAATCATCCTTAGCTACGCTCTTGGAATAAGGTAATTGTCGTTTGCATTCTTTTTTTTTTCGGGGGGGGGGGAAGGGGGGTTGTTTTATAGAAGAGGGGGATTTGACTGCAAAACCCCTTGGTAGGGGTTTTAAACTCAAAACCCCCTTGCTGCGCCGTGGCTAGTGATGGTTTAGTTTTAAAATCTCATCTAAAATAAAAAGAATCGAAGCACAAAATCAGTCACTCAATTCCGACTCCCCCCTGCTTTAAGGGAGGTGGGGGGTTTGAACCCTAATTCCCCCTGGCTACGTCAATGATGGAGATATTAATTTTTTAATTTGCGAGGGGACTGTTTGGTCCAAGTAGACCTACTCAAAGCTAGCTCACTACCTAACTAAAATAGGTCAAACTTTTTTATTTTTTTTTCGTGTTGGCAATTTATCTAATTTTGTGAGAAGAATGAATCTTTTTTTAGTTTCTCTTTATTATGTGTTACATGTAATTAATTTTGAATGTATGGATAAGGTTAATAATTATAATTTAAAAAAATATAAGTGTACGCTAAATGAATATAAGCAGATGATGTGGCTGAGTGGTAAAACACTTGGAACGAGAAATTCAGTGATCCAATCCTGGTGAAGACTCTAGGACACTCTAGGTAGACCACTTATTGGGCCGATTTTCAGTTTACTTTGTAACCTTTAACCCTTAAGGCGCGTGTGGTAGTTTAGCTTCCATTGTTTATGCACTCATTGTAAAACAGCTCAGCACTTTAAGGGTTAATTATGCAATTTCTTAACTAAAATACAAAAAGAAAAAAGTATTGGTTTGTCCGATGGGCGGAGGGTCATTGTTTGTATCGCCCTCCCCCACCTGGCACAACCCTTTCCTTTTTAATTTTATATTTACTACTGATAAAATTTGAGATTAGAGTGTGTGTGCGACATAATATACAAATGGGTTAAAATATCAATATGTATCTTATATTATATAGAGATTCAACTAATTTTGCTCATTAACTATGATTTTTCCATAAAAATAGGACCGCCCTCCCCCCTCAAGAGGGCTAGAGTGGGGAGGGCAGTGTCAGATGAGTTTGACTTGCTATGCCGGATTTTCCACCACAACGCTGATTTTTTACTTCCTGTCGGGGTTGTACTTTAGTCGTGGCTCGTCTGTCTGGACATCCCTAACAGTCTAGCTGTCAATTTACAAAATAATTACTAAAAGAACGAATAATACTAATAGTAACGTATACTAGTCAATTATCAATTACTAGATTACATATAACAAAGAAAATGTTTAGTGGAGTAATGGTATGATGTGACATAAACGATGAATCGATATTAATGGTATTTACAATGGCAAAAAAAAAGGTTATACATATTATTCAAATGAGACATAGCACACCTTAAGCTCAGTGCCACAATTCGATCAGGCCTCACAAAGCCCACAGCCCAATGCCATGGATGTAAGGACCACACCATAGCAAATCAGGCTTAGGGTTAGGGTTATGGTATAACTGGAGGTTATACTTAATAACCTAGGAAATACACTGTTGATCTAAAATACGGTTAAAATACCTAAACCTAGCTATAAGTCTAATTGAAACACGTGATCTATACCCGATAATAGGTAAATTAATTTTTCAATTTTTTTTTATGTTGAATGGGGTGCTCTTTTAGCATCAATCTCCATCATTATGTTACCTGGGGTACTCTTACAAGCAACCTCATTCAATATGTAACACGTGGACATGTCACATTTCATTATGAGTCCTCTTTATATGTTTGTATGTATCAGTGACCTTAGATGCAATTTTTTTTTTAATTAATGCGCGAATCTATGAATGAAGCTTGATTTATTAATGTAGAAGTGTGTGACCTGAAGTTTTTCATTTAAAAGTGGTTTACTTTTTGAAAAATCTGCTTGCATGGATAATTTTTAAAATTAGATGGTTTACTTTCGGAAAGAAAAAAGTAGCAGTTGCATCAGAACTTTGAATGATCTAAAATATCATGATGTCCGATTCCCCATTTTCTCTTCTTGTTTCTGAGATCTAAAAGGGACAGGCGGAAAGACGAACAGACGGACAGATGGACAGACAGACCAAACAAAACTAAAAGCGTCTTTTCTCTTTTCGGGGGCTGCTAAAAAGGCTTAAAGCATGTTTACCTGTTATTTGTAACATATCATTTGGTAATTTGTCGATTTCCTTTGTATATTATTTTAAATAGAGTTGTAGTTACATTCAGAGCCTGTTTTAATTTTGCTCTCAGCTATTCGGATTTCGTGATATTTAACATATTATCGTATGGTGAAGACGATTATTGGACAGGTTGGGAAACAATAGATGAACTTAGTCGTCGTCACCACAGTAGAATTTATAAACTAGACCCAGAGGACACCTTTAACTTAGTAAGTTTTAGAATACATTATTAAGTTATTATCTAGTTTCATCTCCAATTCTGAACTCTATTAAAATTTTCCGTCTGTCACATACAGGTCTGAAAAATCCCAAACAACTACAGGAGACAAAAAAATTATAGTTTAACTGCAATAGTCATTTGTAAAAGCAAAACGTTTTGCATAGAAGGGAACCATATGATTAGCGGTTGATGGCGTTTTATTTTTTTTCCCAAGCTATTGCAAGCTCATTTCATTCATTTTTACAAACGCTTAAATAAACTCATTTTGTTTGTTTGAACGTTTCGTGCTTTTCACTGTTTTAGACCTGAGGACGACGAAAAACAGTTAACTCTTTCTCTCCTAACTGACGATAGCAGCGTTGATTCCACCAGAATGTGGTTAATAATTACGAAGAGAAAGAGTTAATGTCAACCAAGACAGTCTGTGTGTATGGTAAAAGTTTGTACACGTTATTTTTCCCACACCCAATCTCGGATTAAGCTGAAATATGTATGTGCACAATAATTTCTTTTACCGGACAAAACAATAAATTTTACTTGACTGATAAGGTGGTATAAGCTAAATAAGTCTTCTTTATTTTTTTTCTGAAGAACTATAAATAACTATAAAACCTTTTTTTTATATGCCTTTCCGAGGCACAGTGGTTACTTTATTGGTTTGAGGCGTTGAGGAGGCCTTAGCCTTTGAGTTCGAATTCAAGTCGGTAACTTTCTTTTACAAATACGTTTGAAAAGCGATTATCCAGACACCCCATTCTTTCTCACCCCTACCTTTTTCAAACTGGTCCAGACAAGTGATAGGATCATATCGTATTAAGCTAAATGCATGAACCCTAACCCTAACCCTAACCGCTAAACAAAAATGATTGGAAAACATATTTTTCTAATCGCACACATTTCTTTTTGTTAGTCTAGATCTCTTGCAAACTTAATTACATGATTGATCCAAAATAGTTTATACAAGTAAACCTAATATCAGCATTTTTAGCGGCCCCCGAAAGGGGAAGAAACGCTATTAGTTTTGTGTGAAATGTCTGTCCGTCCGTCCCATTTAGATCTCGTAGACTAGAAAAGATAGTGAAAATCCGATACCACAATATTTTAGACCATTCAAAGTTCTGATGCAACGGCTTTTTTTTCTGAAAGCGAAAAATCTAATTTTTAAATAACTTATGCAAGAAGTTTTTTAAAGAGAAAAAGCTATTTAGTATACATTATAAGTTAAACCTAATTTAAAACGAAAAGTAATCTTGTATATTGCAATTTTCGAACATTTTTTTTCTATATGAAAGGTAAAAGTAAGAGATTGAGCCTTTCAAAACAATTACATTAATTATAACACATTAGTTGGACCAGGGGAAGCGCGGTATCTTAGCGTTAAAGCGCTTGGCTTCCGAACCGGGTGTACCGGGTTCGAATCCAGGTGAAGACTGGGATTTTCAACTTTGGAATCTTTGGTAGCCTCTGAGTCCACCCAGCTCTAATGGGTACCTGACATTAGTTGGGGATAAGTAAAGGCGGTTGGTCGTTGTGCTGGCTACATGACACCCTCGTTAACCTTAGGCCACAAAACAGATCAACTTTACATCATCTGCCCTATAGACCACAAGGTCTGAAAGGGGAACTAGTTAGGCCAGGTTTACATCTAACCTTGCATCCACTTGCACCTAACCTTTGATCCACTGGACCGCTGGGGCACTACACAAGATCTGTCAACCTTCTTTCTCCATTCTTCTCTCTCATTTGTCTTTGATATAATATCATTCGGACGTTCTTTCTGAAAATATTGAAGCCTGCCTGGGTGGACCACTTCGGGGGCCGATTTTGAGTTTGTGTTTCCACACAAACTGTCTTTGTAACCATGTTTTATTTTAATGATATTTTTTTTTGCTTGTTAGTTTCTCTGTCTCACTTTCTTTTTCCATGTTTACTTTTGAACTATACAATACAAAGCACAGCGCTCAATACTTTTACTAAAATTTTAAGTTTACTAAAACTTTTACAGCAGTCAAATATTTCAAAGTATTTCTTTTCCATTTTTAGTTAAAATTAATATATTTATAGTAGTTAGTATTATACTATGATAACGCTAGCGAGAGCAGAAACTATATGATAAATATGAAAACAAATTAAGAATTAACAATACAAATTTCATAGAATATTATTTCACAAAATGGTTACCGGTACCTAATTAAACAATAAACCAGATAAAATATATGTACCAAAAAATGGAGTCGCATTAATAGCTCACTTTGTCTTAGAGAATCGTCATGCAGTGTGACGTAGAAAAAAGGTTTGTTTTCCCTTTGCGTCATTCGTAATATTTCTAATGTATTTGTAATTATTTCTAATATTTTTTTTTATAATAAAGCTATACAATCTACTAACATAAAATTAATTTTTTTTTTTAAATTATCTTTTTTTTCCCCATCAGGACTATTATAGCCAATGGATTATTTCGGTAGGTGGAGTAAAGTCAAAAACAATAGTCAGCGTTGAAGTGCAAGCCCTTTTTTATTATAACAGAAGAGCACCTGGATTAGAGCCAAATTATAAACTTGTCAGAATTTTGAACTATGGTGAAGTAAGTTTGTTCTTTCCGTGCGTCCGTCTGTTTGCGTTGGAATTTAAAAAGAATAAAAGCTAAATTAAATCTGATTTTATATTAGTTTAGCTGGACATAGTGCCCTTTGCTTTGGATATCTCGATGTTAATGTCTTTATCCAGCAGAGCATCTTTGGATACGATTTATAGTGGTTGGCCATTACAGGTTACGTGAGGTGCAGTATTGGTGTTTTGAAATAGTATCTTAGTCTTGCTTTAACTAATATTGAAGCTGAACATCTGGCAAGCTGCAGATAGTTTGTCGACCAGGGACTGAAGCTAAATATTAGTATTAGCCACAAGCTTCATTATCAGCATACAGGAGCTACTTAAAAAGTATTTTCCTAAACTTGGTTTTAGCCCACAGCCTTGATACATGAAATAGTTTTCTAGAGAATCATGTATGGAGAAATACACCTTTGTTGATGTCGTTCTACGCATAATGCAGTAGACAGGAGAAGAATATGCCAAACAGAGTAGGTGTCAGCACACATGCTTGCCTGACACCACAGCTAACCTCAAAAGGTGCATGAATTTGACAGTACATTTTGTTTCCACTTAATGAACTTCAGTAGTTTTGGTGGACAACCTAGTTTCCTTAGGAGTTTGAAAAGGCCACTTCTGCTGACCATGTCAAAGGCTTTAGACAGATCCACAAAAACTTTATAAAGGGGTCTCTCTCTCTCTCTCTCTGAATTTTTCCTGAAATAGTTTCATTTGCGTCACTCATATCATGTGGGACATGACCTGCTTCCCAGCAGCGGCAGAGGAGATTATAGAGCTCATGGAGAAGGAATGTTTCGTTGACCTTAACTACTTCTGCTGGAGAGTTTCTATTTTTCATGCAGTTTATTGATTTATTGAGATCGTCAAGGCTTGGAAACTCATCTAGGCATTTCAATACTGGAAGATCTGGCAGAGGAGTCAGAGCGACATCATCTAATGTATTCTGTGTGGTATAGATATCGAGGTAGTGTTCTGCCCATCGTTCTAGATGCTTAATACCATTTTTAGTATAAGAACCTTTATCACTAACTGCTAGTATGGTGAAATGCTTCAAAGACAAAATGACATACATTGATTGAAAAACATCATATATTCTTAAAATATAGATATTTTCACGTCAGCTGCTTTTCCAAGACATAAAATCCTTAAAGTCCAATGGATGGACGATACGACCAGCTTATCTATAATAAGGCTAAAAAATCCTCTAAGCCAGGTTGGTTCAAGGCCCTATGTCATCCTCTAAGCCAGGTAGTTTTAAGGTCCTACGTCATCCTCTAAGCCAGGTTGGTTCAAGGCCCTATGTCATTCTCTAAGCCAGGTTGGTTCAAGGCCTTATGTCATCCTCTCAGCCAGGTTGGTTCAAGGCACTATGTCATCCTCTAAGCCAGGTTGATTCAAGGCCCTATGTCTTCCTCTAAGCCAGGTTGGTTCAAGGCCTTATGTCATCCTCTAAGCCAGGTTGGTTCAAGGTCCTACGTCATCACCCAGAAAAAAAGATAGGGCCACATTCATTCAGCGCTAGTTTTTTGTGCGTGTGTGTTTTCGTCTGTTGTAGATGAGACGTTTATGCTAGTGTCTTGCTATTGTTATACTGGTATTGCTTAGCTGAAAGATTGTAATTAAATGGACTTTCGTTAGTTTTAACCGATAAAATTTCCTCGCTTTATCTAAAAAAAAAATTTGTAACCAGACAATATGTTAAAAATTCGTATTTGTAAATAAATAAACCTAAAATGATTATTTCCTGTTTTAGATGTGTGACTTTCTGAGAAAAGGCGGTCAAATTGCACGTGCCTCGAATATAAGCCCTTTTCATATATATGACAGGATGTTAACATTTTATGATGATGAATTCAGTGTAAAAGAAAGGGTAAATCTTTCGTAAATATAAATTTTGACCTAGGTCGTTCTTTTGTTTTCAAATAAAATAGCAACGCACTCTGCCTGTCTTTCTACAGGACAATAAGGGAGACTATTCAACTTATACCACCTTATCATTGAAGTAGAATTTCTTTCCCTTGTTTGATATGCCAAAAGAAATTGTTTAAATAATAGAGCGAAATTTCAGCTTGATCCGAAAACGGATGCTGGAGAAAAAGCTTTTAACCACATAGAAAGAAAAACAGCCAGAGTGAATTGGTTTAAGCTTAGTAACATATTTGTTATGGCACAGATTTATTATTATTTGTCTAGATCAGTGATGCCCAAAATAGGGTCTGTGAGCCAGATCCGGCCTATTTCCCTTTTTTTCCAGCGGGTCCACAAAAACGTCAACACAAAGTGTAGAAAATCTTTTCTCTAAAAAAGGTTAAAACATGTAAGTTAGGGGCGTAAACATTGTCGTGTACACTTTGAAGGATGCCTACAGGCCCCTCTTTTATTTATTTTTTTGTTACAATAACAACTGTTACTTGAAATTAGATCATTATGTGAATATTTATTATACAACATATATATGGCTTGATACATGCAATAGGTGCTAGTGGGTTAATTAAAATTACGTCAATCCTACGATGCACTATGCATGTTAACCCTTTAAGCCCTAAATCTTTAAATAGCCTGTGAAAAGAGCCATGACAGATATTGATATTGATTAGGATGGTTCGGATTTATCGATGGTCGAGGGTTCAAATCCTGCCCGCTCCCATCCCTCGTCGTCCTGCGGGAGGTTTGGACTAGGAAGTAAACTATCTTCAACTCTGAAGGAACATCCGAAACATGTAAAACATTTAACAAACTAACAAACATATGCTAAATGTATTTTACGGGCTCTTGTATAGCACTGGGCGAATTAGGAGAAATCGGTAAAATCGCCCTAAGGCAGGCTCTGAATCTACCAGAAAAAAAGTGTCTTAACTTTTTGTGGAACATGAAAATAAACCAACGTGTTGGGTTGTTACGTAAAAACAGCGTATAAACGGAATTATGAAACAAATATGTCGGCATTCTTGACTTAAGACGCTAATAAAAGATTGTTAACCTATGCCTAGAGATTGAGGTATTGATGTTAATATTTACCATAAAAAGACAAAAAATGAGTCGGTCGTAAAATGACAATAGAGCACATAGAAACTATCTTTAGACTCTTAAAAAAACCCAAAAGATAAACTTCAAATATCCCTTTAATAAATGTAAATACTAGATCTCAATCTAATCAAATAGTTTTAGGTTAATTTGCTTTTTTTTTTTTGTTGGCCTTGATTTTCGGTATATATGGACCGCGACGCAAGTGTTGAAACAGGTCGAATTAGGTCAAGCATCATTGTTCTAGCACTCTAGATATTACAAATTATTTCTCTGACCCAAACTTCTTGATACAACTTCACTTTATATAAACTTTTTTCCCGTGTAATTGCTGTCAAAAAGTACGAAAATCAATTTCTTTGTGCTTTTAACGGTGATAATGTGTGTGTGTGTGTGTGTTTTAAGTGTGGTCAGCGTCTAAATTTTCAGAAGCTCCGTTAGATGTTTCTTGCCATGCGATTCCAGGATCATCCTGATAAGGTCAATTTTATGACCAAATCGTCTATTCTCCATAAATCCTCTTTCCTGTCATCTCGGCTTCCTCTAATGCACTGCGTTCTTGGCCTTTCTACACGCGTTCCCCCCTGGGAGTTCCACTCTAAGGCCTGTGTAGCGTCTCGACATTCTCTCTAAGATCTGCAAATTCCATAATTCTCTGTCCACCAGTGTATTTTCAAGATATTTTGATAAAGATTTGACAATTTTTGAACCATAATCTTCAAATACAAAACAAAATCTAATAAAAATACTCAGAAAGACAAAAATGCACATTCCTCGTTCCATATGCTAGAACAAACTTGCACAAATGCTTCTTCTTCCCTAGTGCTATTAGAGCATGGAATAGGTAGCCTTAGCTAGCCAGGAAAACCAGTGACTTGGCAAAATTTAGGTCATTGGTTAATATGCATGACTAAATGTCTGACGCGTAGGACGTAATCGTCTACTTTTTTGAAGTAACGTCTGTATTATATAAGATAAGATATAAGAGTTACAACAATTTGCAGCTACAGATATCTTGTTGGCGTTAGTTCGGAGAAAGTATTTTGTCAGCGCTATTTCGACGTAGCTTTTTTGAGGAGAAACCCAATGTTAGTTTTATACGCTTTTTAAAGGGGGCTCAATGGCTGAGTGGTTAAACACTTGGCTTCTAAAAGTTGTAAATAATGGATTTTTTTTTAATTTTGTGACTTTTAGGGCGCCCGTAAGTCCATTCAACTGTGAAGTGAATTTGACTTTGTTGGAGAAAGTAAAGGCACATGACACCCTGGGCATTAACCGCTGGCTAAAGAAACACATGACAACATTAAATAGATTGTGTTATTTATTGGTAGCGAGCCCACTTCTATCATACATATAAAAGTAATCGGGATATTAGCAGTTGTAAAGCATCTTCTCTCGACACTATGAATGAGAGGCTGGCTTATCAACAAAACCTCTAAGTTAGTCGTTTAACCCTTTAAAGTGCTGAACTGTTTTACAATGAGTGCAAACACAAGTCTGATGTTTAGAGGCTAAACTACCACACGCGTTTTAAGGGTTAATAACTTGTCACTTCACTCATACCAAACACACCTACCACTTATTTGGATTCGCTTTCATACTAATTCTCAGTATTTTTTTAGGTTATTTTTTTTTCTCTCTCAGACTTACACCGAAATTGAAAGTTTAATGGTGTTTTTTTTTTTTATCTGCAAAATGCAAATCACTTGCGAAGGCAAATATAATGTACTAATAACTTTTGAAAGAGAAGATAAGAATGTAACAATATCGACAATTTAAGGTTCCACCATTTGAAATTGTTGTGTATTGTTGTGCATAGCACTTGGAATCCTAAGGCCAGCAAAAGTTGGACAACAGACCTACATTCTACCGACCTGATTAAACGGCGACTTATTTAGATTATTTCCCCTGACGACTTTCGGCGTATTGGGTGGCAAGAAGTTTTTGGACAACGATGTTAAAACAATGTTTTAATGTTTTCGGAATGGCTACACCAGGCATGTCATAGGAATGGCTACACCAGGCATGTCATAGGAATGGCTACACCAGGCATGTCATAGGAATGGCTACACCAGGCATGTCATAGGAATGGCTACACCAGGCATGTCATAGGAATGGCTACACCAGGCATGTCATAGGAATGGCTACACCAGGCATGTCATAGGAATGGCTACACCAGGCATGTCATAGGAATGGCTACACCAGGCATGTCATAGGAATGGCTACACTAGGCATGTCATAGGAATGGCTACACCAGGCATGTCATAGGGATGGCTACACCAGGCATGTCATAGGAATGGCTACACCAGGCATGTCATAGGAATGGCTACACCAGGCATGTCATAGGAATGGCTACACCAGGCATGTCATAGGAATGGCTACACCAGGCATGTCATAGGAATGGCTAAACCAGCCATGTCATAGGGATGGCTACACCAGGCATGTCATAGGAATGGCTACAAGGCATGTCATAGGAATGGCTACACCAGGCCTGTCATAAGAATGGCTACACCAGGCAGGTCATAGGCATGGCTACACCAGGCATGTCATATGGATGGCTACACCAGGCATGTCATAGGGATGGCTACACCAGACATGTCATAGGGATGGCTACACCAGACATGTCATAGGAATGGCTACACCAGGCATGTCATAGGAATGGCTACACCAGGCATGTCATAGGGATGGCTACACCAGGCATGTCATAGGAATGGCTTCACCAGGCATGTCATAGGGATGGCTTTACCAGGCATGTCATAGGGATGGCTACACCAGGCATGTCATAGGAATGGCTACACCAGGCATGTCATAGGAATGGCTACAAGGCATGTCATAGGAATGGCTACACTAGGCCTGTCATAAGAATGGCTACACCAGGCATGTCATAGGCATGGCTACACCAGGCATGTCATATGGATGGCTACACCAGGCATGTCATAGGGATGGCTACACCAGACATGTCATAGGGATGGCTACACCAGACATGTCATAGGAATGGCTACACCAGGCATGTCATAGGAATGGCTACACCAGGCATGTCATAGGGATGGCTACACCAGGCATGTCATAGGAATGGCTTCACCAGGCATGTCATAGGGATGGCTTTACCAGGCATGTCATAGGAATGACTACACCAGGCATGTCATAGGGATGGCTACACCAGGCATGTCATAGGAATGGCTACACCAGGCATGTCATAGGAATGGCTACACTAGGCATGTCATAGGAATGGCTACACCAGGCATATCATAGGAATGGCTACACCAGGCATGTCATAGGGATGGCTACACCAGGTATGTCATAGGAATGGCTACACCAGGCATGTCATAATGAATGGCTACACCAGGCATGTCATAGGGATGGCTTCACCAGTCATGTCATAATGAATGGCTACACCAGGCATGTCATAGGGATGGCTACACCAGGCATGTCATAATGAATGGCTACACCAGGCATGTCATAGGGATGGCTACACCAGGCATGTCATAATGAATGGCTACACCAGGCATGTCATAGGGATGGCTACACCAGGCATTTCAAACTCATTAAATGGTGTATGGGCCACAAAATAACCCAACTTTCTATGATCTGAGGGGCTGCAGTAAAAAATTCAGTGTCAAATTAGCCTACTAGTTTTATATACATTAGAAACAACACAACAGAATACAATAATTAATTAGTTATCTAAATTTCTAATACTAGTTGGTAATACAACATTTATATAATAACGCATAATTTTCTTTGTCCTGATGCTTGACCTCTTCTCTGGGATACAAGTTTATCAATATCAGATTTAAGTTTGTTTGTCACTGCCACTTTCATCACTGATGACACATTTTAATCAGATAATCTCAAACGTAGAGGTGTTTTTGTAGCTTACATTATGGAGAAGAACTACTCACAGAGATCAGTGTTTACAAACATAGCAAGAATTCTGGCTGCAAATTTCGTCAATTCAAAGTACCGTTCAGGCCAGGTAAATACATGTAACATTTTGGCACAGCCAATTCTATATACTTCGATTTCAACAAAGAATCTGACTGCTATTCTATCAACTCTAGTTGCACAATGCCAGCAGCATTTTCAGAATCAAATGAGAAAGGAGATACTAACAACGAAAAATCTTATTCGTATGAAACGAAGTCACGAAAACGGTCATTGAAAGCATCATTAACGATTCCAGGTGTAGAACCTAGTTACCAAATGTTGTAGCCATAATTAATCTTTTTTAGTTCCTGACACGTTAAGATGTAAACATTATTTTCGATTGATATTTGGTTTATCCACAATCGTAATTTTTTGCTGATTACACGCAGTTGTGACAATTTTGTCTTTACTTTGAAGTTTCAAATTCAAAGTCTTGTAGGTGACCAGTGAAATCAGCTGAAAAAGCCAAATTCCGAACCGATTTGTCAGTTTTAAAATGTTCAACAGGTTTACATTTCATGTTCAAAATTAACTATTTTATTTTTTAATTGTTCAATCAATCTTGCTGACACGTGATCTATTCTATCAGCCACAGTGTTCCTAGATAACGCTTTTTGTTTGAATGCTTCTTCATAAAATCACATTCACTAAATGATTTGCTATGACTTGCAATTAAGTTTGACAAAATGTAGCTTGCTTTCACCGGAGACTCATTCTCGTGTTCAATTTAAAAATACTATTTTTAATTCAAGTAGCTTGTCATCTCTTATTTTCCAGCGTAATAGTTTTACATCATTTTTATATTTTTTTAGGTGGCCAAGCGGACCGCATGCAAAGTGGTCGCGGGTCGCATACGTCGTGTTTGACATGCCTGGGTTACACATTTAAATAGAGTTAGTTTTTAGCTCCCCCCGAAAGAGGAAAAGACGCTATTAGTTTTGTACGAAATGTCTGTCCGACTGTCCGTCCGTCCCGTTTAGATCTCGTAAACTAGAACAGATAGTGAAAATCCGACATCACAATATTTTAGACCATTCAAGGTTCTGATGCAACGGCTACTTTTTTTTTTTCTGAAAGCGAAAAATCTAATTTTTAAAATCAGTTATGGTAGCGGTTTTTTAAAGAAAAAAAACTAATTACAATGCATTATAAGTTAGACCTAATTTAAAACGAATAGTAATCTTGTAAAAATTATTTTCCTAATCAATTTGTATTGCGATTAATCAGATTTTCATTATTCATCTTTCGGATTCGAATAAATGATTGAACATTTTTCAAAACAATTAGATCATTTGTAAGACATCAGTTAGGCCAGGGGAGGCGCGGTGGCTGAGCGGTAAAGCTCTTGGCTTCCGAACCGGGGGTCCCGGTTTCGAATCCTGGTGAAGACTGGGATTTTTTAACTTTGAAATCCTTGGGCGCCTCTAAGTCCACTCAGCTCTAATGGGTACCTGACATTAGTTGGGGAAAAAATTAAAGGTGGTTGGTCGTTGTGCTGGCTACATGACACCCTCGTTAACCGTAGGCCACAAAAACAGATGAACTTTACATCATCTGCCCTATAGACCACTAGACCACAAGGTCTGAAAGGGGAACTAGTTAGGCCAGGTTCACATCTAACTTTACATTCACTTTCACCTATCCTTTAGATCTGCGGGAAAGTTGGGGCACTACACAAGATCTGTTAACCTTCTTTCTCCATCCTTATCTCTCATTTGTCTGATATAATTTCATTTGGATGTTCTTTCTGAAAATATTGAAGCCTGCCTGTATTGACCACTTCGGGGGCCGATTTTGAGTTTGTGTTTCCACATAAACTGTCTTTTGTAACCTTGTTTTATTTTGCTTTTATATCTTAATGCGTTTTTTGTTATATATATATTCTAGATCAAGTATATTAAGAAAACAAGTCTAGCTGGTTTTAGTTTTGGTGCCATGGAGGGTGACGACTTCCGTGGTAACTGCGGAAGGGGTAAATGGCCGCTACTGCGTGCAATAAGGGGAGAGTGTAGGTAATTAGTTACATTTTTTTTTCAATTGTTTTCCTAGAGCAGTGGTCCACAAACTCCAAAACAGCCAAATATAACAAAATAAAAAATTGAAGTTAACTCAAAATATCAATTAAAAAAAAAAAAAGCTTCGCTTATTGATACATTTTTCAATTAATTCTATTATTATTATTTTTTTTATTTTTTGTAAATTCAAACATTTGAATCAGTTATTTTGACAATTTTTCATTATCTAGTTGAAATTATATGTTCCCTTTTGAAGTAACATCTCTAATCTATCAGAGTATCTTGAGCTCAGATGCAAGAGAGTGAGTTAGGAGAGGTCACAATTGACAGTGAAATGAAATGTAAAGGATGATAGCCTGAGCATTGGAGAAAAAAAAATTAGTGGTTTAGGGGACGAGATTATAAGGAAAGTAGTTGAAGTTTTTTTTAGTTAGTTGCAGTAGGTTTAGAGTTATGACTTTCAGAGTAAGAGCTAGATGTTTCTAGGTAGATTAAGTAAATATTAGGTGAGTTTAATTGATCATTACTTCTTTTATTCATATTCAATGTTTCAAGTTCGAGTTTTAAAGAATTACACTCAAGAACATTATATCTACACTGAGTCATTTTATTGCCACTTAGTGGTGTATCGTTTTATCAACGGCACCTCCGAATGCACAAGTCAGAGAGAAGAAGATACCAATTAAGTCTATCTCATGTAACGGATGCATGTGTAGTCAGATGTAGCTGAAGTATTCCTAAAAATGAGTATGTAGCCTAAGCGCCGTGCGTACCTTGTATGATGTATTTTCAATATGCGAGCTCTTCATGCACACCGTCACAAATATAGATAAGGTACTAAACAGGAACACAGACTCAATGACCAAGTTGACTAAAGGTGAACTTGAAACAAACGTTTACTTACAGAATGGGCCACAGTCTAGTCTGTCACTATAGAGCGATGTTATCCCCTTGAGAATCTAGCGGTAACTGATTAATTAAAAGTCTATCCTAATCTCTAACCCAAAGTCTATGTCGTCACTAATAAATGTACGTTCACTGTCGGTCTAACAAAGGGCGCAACCCAACTCACTAAACTAGCTATCTAACACTCAACAAAAACATCGTGAGAGTCCCCAAGTCTGATGGGTACCTGGTCGTTTGATATGCTCGCTGAAGTGTCATTCAGTTTTCTCAATGGCTTCTGGGTTATACCCTTTCCACATACCATCCCCCGTCGTCTTCCAGAAGGTTCGGACCACGTTGTAGGTTGTCAAGATTATCTTCAAATGTTTGCACTTTGGATGTAAAGATAATCTTCAACTCTGAAGGAACACCCGAAACAGTTTAAAATTTTACAAACATTAAACATATTATACAAACATTACACGTAATCTTTATTTATTTTAGAGACATCTTAAAATAATGTTAAATGATAAAATTGCATTTAAAACAAATACTTTAAATCTATTTTCAGAAAATCTTAAGAAGGATAATGATTGATGAAAGAAATAAAACAAAATAGACAAAAATCTTGGACTTCAGAATAAAACGATTGTCAACTAATGTTTCTGTAATGTAGTGTGTGTTGTATTTCCATGGTTACCGTGAAATAAATTTAGCAATTTGTAGATGACTAGTTAGTGTGAATGATACAAGACAAGTGGTACTTTCGTAAGCTGTCTTGAGTACTAAGACGACTCAAGAATGCCGAAGTGAAAATATGTGTTTTTTTGTAGCGAGTTAGATATATAGTTGAAAGTACCATTTTATATTATTTCTAAAATCTACTGCATTTATTTTATTTCATCTGAAGGTAAATTTTTCAATATGATAAAAAAAGAAAAAAAGAAGTTATATTTAGTATAGATTAGAAAGAAGTTATTCCAGCTATTTTAAGTTTTAAGACGTTCAAAGACAATACGTCTAAATCGACATAAGTCTCCTACCATCAGTATGGGGCTACACGTGAACAATGGTCAACAATACAAGAGTCTTTCCCTCCACGGAGAGTAGACCATAGCGCTCTGAGCCTACTATAAACATAAAAGTTGCACTACGAAAAAAAAAGGATTCACGATTAAAGCTTGTTAGCGTAATTTATAATTTTTTAATTCCTTTTAATTTGTACTTGAACAATGACTACGGTATAAGATTCTAATTGCTCTTCTAAAATCTAATTACCCCCCCTCCTTTTTTTTTTTACGTGTTATATATTTGAGCTTTTGAAAAACAAAAAAAAAATAGTTTTGGATCTAAAACAAACACTTATTTAGATTGATTAATTATAGAAGAAATTAAAATAAAAAATAAAATGAAATATTATATTTCGAGTTCTGCTTAACTATTGTATTATGCGTGTTTTAAATATTCAATGATCCTAATTTCAATAATTTTACTAACTATAAATAATAAATGATGATATTTTATAATGGATTCGACAAACATTTTACAGTCACAATCAATTAATTATCTCACAGCATTATGGTTCAACAGAAAGAAACAAATAACGTTTTGGAGGGGTGGGGATGGGCTGGGTGGGTGTTTTTTTGTTTGTTTTTGTTTTTGGGGGGAAATAGATTTTGAAGGGGTGTTACACCCTGAGATATCCGCACCTGGTTACACCGACCCTAATGACGCCACTGATCTTACCCAGTCTGTAAGGAAGCAATTGTAACTAGCTGAATTTATTATGCAGCAGTCTAGTACGAATTAAAAAAAAAAGTTACTGTTTACTGTGAATATAATTTGTCTCTACTACTGGCTGGCAATACAGCACACTTATCAATATATTTTTTTTTGTAAATACTATACCTGCTTTATATAGTTTTACAAACCGATATTTGTTTATAATGAATGTCACATTGAAACAAAATTTATATTGTGTACCCCGCCCCCCCCCCTCCAAACACCCACGGAGGAAAAAATCATGGTTAAGCGATTGTATAAATCTACTAGACTTTATAATATTCTAATGATATGCCTTTAAATCTAAACATAGAAGACGTGCTCAAAATGTTACGGAACTTTAAAATTTAAAAAAATAGGGTATACATGCGGAAATACCCGAAACGTAACCATTTCAAGATAAAGATTTTCTAATCCTCTAGAGAAAATACTTAATGGATTTTCTATACTTACAAAATTAGAACGGTCAGACTAAGAAATTTCCATTGTGAACAACGAGCTAGTAAATTTTTTTACAACGTTATACATCAACTGTCAAATTTCTAGGAAAACCATTAGAGCCGTTTTCGAGATCCGTGTACACCTATGTCTCGCCCATGAATGTGCAACCTAAATAAGAGTTTATTTTTTGTTCTGAAGATTGTAACAAGGACCTGATTTCTTTTCCTGGTTACGTATTAAGTAGCCTCCCCTCCCAGCTCTATTTTAATTAATGTCGTCACCATGATTCTTGTTTTGTTTTTGGTGTGCTAACCAAGCTCATTTCTGTTTTTATTTGGGAATCAATTTAAACGGCACAAACCTATTACTGTTTGATAAAATACATGCTGATAGGTTAAAGAACTGATGTAGGAGGTCAAAGTATTTGGTCTGGAAAGACGAGCTGTAAATATTTATGTGGAGTAAGAAGAAGTAATGAAAAAGAGGAAAAGCAGACAAACTAAGATAAAATTAATTTGCCCCCCGGCGCAAATAAATTTTAAAAAATTCAAAGACAGTTTGTCTGGAAAAACAAACTCAAAATCGCCCCCGAAGTGATCCACACAGGCAGCAATTAATTCAGTTAACAAGACACATTTTTAAAAAGATGCAGGAAAAAGTTTTATGTCGATGAATCTATTTTACCAAAACCAAAATTAATTTTAATACTAAAATGAAAAAAAAAAACAACAAATTAAGTAAATTACATATGCAAGACAGGAATAATTACATTACACTAATATATGGCGTAACCCCTATAATAATCAGAATTAAATTAACATAGAAATATAGATTTAACATCTGTCTCAATGCGTGACCCAGTGTACATTTGGAAATTATTTCATTTCATCCTATTAATATGCAGGTGACGTTCAATCGGTGAGTCCGTGGAGTATAATTTTATGTTTGATTAGAACAGGAGTTCTCAGCCTGTGGGTCGATTGACCATTTGCCAGGGGTCGCCTAAGACCCTAAAAATATGGATTGCTTTTGCCTACCCATCTATTGCTGTATGTGTGTGTGGAGAGGGGGGTCGCGGCAGAGTGGGGGATTGTAAAAAGGGGTCGCCGAGCTTAAAAGGTTGAGAACCGCTGGATTAGAACGTTAGGGTTACAATGCTCAAATTGTCTGTGGAGTAAATCATTTTTCTTAACCGCCGGTTGACTTTTTCCCCCCATTATTTAATTTTGAGTGGGTATAAAATAGATCTGAAGGTCTATAATTGACATGCAATTGCTTTAAATTAATAGTCATTCAAAACAAATTGAATCTCAGCTATTACTAAATCGTATTAAACATATTTGTTAATTAAATGAAGACTTGATTTAAATGACTTTTAACATAACGGATTAAAAGATTGCACTTTTCAAAATAAGTATCTTTATAATTCACACTACTAATTGGAAGAATTAAGCTGAACAAGATGAAAGTGTCATTGATATCATATAACAATAAACAACGTAATGCATATATTATGACATGTTAATTTGCAGCCAATGTCTACAGATAACAAAAAAAAAACAAACAAACAAACAGTTCACCCATTAAAAGGATTTGAGCCAAACTTATTAACTTTGATTTTTAATATTTTTTTATAAAGCGCTGTCATCAAACAAAATGTAGTCTCAAGGCGCTGTGATAACATTACAAACATAAACACGAGAGCTAAAATAATAAAATAATCTAAAAAGTTTTATACATGTAGGTCTTAATGTTCTTCTTAACTAATAGTAATAATAATAATAATAATGATGATAATAATAATTTTTATTGTCTGTAAGGAAATTTGGCTTACAATTTGTGCATTATACCAAACAAAACGTAATAAATATAAAAAAACAAAATGTACATTCACACCAGACTCACTCTGATATCAGATTTTTTTTCTATTTAATGATTTGATTGCCATGAAAACAAAAGAGTGTTTGTGTCTCCTTGTCTTTGCTATCTATGTCTTGTATCTCGTTTGTGATAGTAACATCACAAAATCCTGGCCCAAAGGGTAATTTTTTATTTCTAGAATCTTGAAATGTAGTATAGCATGTTGTCTGTTTGAGATCGATGGGGGATGAGTTCCAAACATTTTGTCCGTGCACAGAAAAAGCCCGCAGACCCTACCTTTTAGGATGAAACCTGGAACCACAATAAGCACGGAGCGCAAAGCTCTTTGAGGGACATTGGTTAATCCTCTTTGAAGAGATTAGAGACAAGATTAATACAGATATTAGACGCCACGATGACCTGCTAACTACTCTCAAAATGACATACTAAAACTCTATGGCCATATAACAAGTTCATCAGGGCTCTCAAAGACTTTCCTTTAGGGAACAGTAGCAAAAAAAGAAGAAGAGGCAGACAGAGAAAGCGATAAGAAGACAACAATAATGGATGGATTTGAATGAGATTCTAACCAAGGTAAAGAGAGGAATGGAGAACAAATGTCAACAGATCCTGTGTGGTGCCCCAATGGTCCAATAGACTTAGGCAGGGTGAAGGTGAAGGGTTATACTTATTTTTTCTTGTTTTCACAGTTTATATTTCTTTTAACAGAAAAAAAAATTGCTTCTATTTCCCATCAGCACTTGAGTTTCAATTAATATAAAGGCTCTAATTTGAATGATGTTTTTTAGCGGCCTCCGAAAGAGAAAAAGGTGCTATTAGTTTTGTGTCGAATGTCTGTCCGTCCATCCGTCCGTCCCGTTTAGATCTCGTAAACTAGAAAAGGTAGTGAAAATCCGACAACATAACATTTAATATTTTTAAATCACTTTTATGCAGTTTTTTTTTTTTCATAAAAAATACACCACTTTTACAACTTTTCACTATTAATAGTAACAAACTGCAGGATGTTTCTAACCATAGTTACATTATTTATTTTTTTTTTTTTTAAAACGAAATGTTTCTTTCTTAAGGATTTGAATAAGAGATTGATCCTTTACAAAAACAAGTAGATCAATTAGATATTCATTATAAAACATCAGGTAGGCCAGGTTCACATCTAACTTCACATTCACTTTCACCCATCCTTTGGTCTGCTGGACCACTAGGGCACCACACAAAATCTTTCAACCTTTTTCTCCATTCTTCATGTCTGTAAGACACTTAACTAAGGATTATTTTTTTTTTTACGAAACGTTTATTTTTTATGAGGCTTTGAATAAGAGATTGACCCTATACAAACAATTAGATCAATTAGATATTCATTATAAAACATAATTTAGGCCAGGTTCACATTTAACTTCACCTGCACTTATCCCTTAGTCTGTTGAATCGTTGGGGCTTCATACAAGATCTCTCAACGTTCTTTCTCCATTCTTCTCTGTTATTTGGCTTTGATAGAATTTCATTTTGATATTCTTTCTGAAAATATTGAAACCTGCCTTTTTACCTGCCAAAGTGGACCACTGCGGGGTCGATTTTGAGTTTGTGTTTGTACACAAACTGTCCGTGTAACCTTGTTTAGTTTATATGTTTTCCTTTAAGGAAGTTCCCTACTTCTGTAGCTAATAGTTGAGGACAATGTTATGTGGTCAGCGCAATAACCAACTGCTTAAATTCTCCTTTTAATATCATGTACCTATATATTGCGTTCTTTATTTAAGTTTAGTAACAGATCAGGGCATTAGGTATAGGCAAATTAGGCAGCCGTCAAGAGCCTCCAATTGGTGGGGGCCTCGGGCAGAACTACAAATAATTACTTTTACAGAAAAAAAAAAGGGAATCTTGTCCTCAATGTTAATGTTAAAGTAAACTAGGTTGACTAAGTTAAGTTCCCTTTTCAGACCTTGCGACCTATAGGACAGATGATATAAACACATTAACCTAATGTAAGTATGGTATCATATCCGGAGAGACGTCATGTTAGAGCAGTTACATTTACACAGAGACATCTTGATAGTACAGTTACATTAACACATAGACGTCTTGTTAGTACAGTATCATATACACAGAGACGTCAGGTTAGCACATTTTTTCATATATATATATATATATATAGAGAGAGAGAGAGAGACGTCCTGTTAGCACAGTATTATTGACACAGAGACGTCATGTTAGTAAAATCTCATTGACACAGAGACGTCATGTTGGTGCAGTATCATATACGGAGAGACGTATTGTTAGCACATTATATTTCACACACATATACGTCATGTAAGAACAAAATCATATACACGGTGACGTCATGTCAGTACAATATCGAATACGCAATGACGTCATGTCAGTACAATAATATATACACAGCGACGTCATGTTAGTACATTATCATATACACAGTGACGTCATGTTAGTACAATATCAAATACAACGTGACGTCATGTTAGTACATTATCATATACACAGTGACGTCATGTTAGTGCAATATCATATAACACTGTGACGTCATGTTATTACAATATCGTATACACAGTGACGTCATGTTAGTTCAATATCATATACACAGAGACGTCATGTAATTAGTAAAGTATAAGTAAATTTATCCTTTCAGATCTTGCAATTTATGGATTTTTTTAGACTTAGACTTATGTCCTCCCACGTCGTTTGGTTCACTGGTTGGCCAGCTGTCTCCACAAAGATCTGTCACTAGCAATGTCTGAAGCCTCTTCCCACCTGGTGTCTACTGTTCTGAGGTCCTCCATGAAGGCGTGGCGCCAAGTTCTACGAGGACGTCCTTGTTTGCGCTTTTGTTGTATAGGCCTCCATGTCATCGCAACTCTTGGTATGCATAGTTCATTTTGTCGGAGAACATGTCCCACAAGACCTCATGCAAAGCTATGTCCTAACCTCACTTATTAAATGCATAATTTGAGTCTTTCGCTGTTTTATTTATTTTTTTTTCATTTGGAGCCACTTAATTCATTTCGCCTAGGTCCCTAGGGCCTTTAATTATCTAAGACCGGCCATCCAGAAACATTATTGACAATGGTTAAAGAATATGGCATCCTTGAAAAATTCGTCTTGATTCAACGTACAGAGTTTCTTATTGTGACCTTTGACAGTGAAAAACAAAATCTAAGGGAAACAACAAAATAATGTCTGACATATAATTAGCTAAGTATTCAGAAGAGTTAATTCCCTTCGCGTGTGACATAAGATATTTAAAACAACATTTAATACTTCAACATTAAATGGCTTCTGATAAGCAGTATTTTCACGCCACCAGTACACTCCTGAATAAATATGACCACCGTAACCTAGAATAAAAACGCATACATACTGTACAATGCCAAGCAGGGCTGGGTTTACGAATCACAAGGTCATGTTTAATAAATACTTGAGAGGACCATCTTTAAATCTTTTTTACAATAACATCTGGTACTATAATTTAGAATTAGATTATTATATGAACATCTGTTAAACAGCATGCATGGGAAGAAATTTAATCTCATTAGGCGCCAGCTGGTTAATTAAAAATACGCCTATCGTACAAGACACTAAATATGTTAACTCATAACATCCTACATCATTAAAAGCATGTGACAAGAGCATGGATATGCTTAATGAAAATTGCGGGTCCCTACCAGGCGCGGGTCCCGATTTGAGCAATCGGTCAAATTGGCCCAAGGCCGAAACTGACGCCAAGGCACACTATAGAATGCCTACAATTATAGACTATAGAGTGTCCGGATTAAGAACTTTACCAGTATCTCTCTATTTCTTTCTTTTTATTTATACATTTCTTTCTCTCTCTCTCTCTCACTCTCCCTCTCTCTCCCTCTCTCTCCCCATCTCTCTCTTTCTCCCTCTCTCTCTCCTTCTCTCTCTCTCTCCCCATCTCTCTCTTTCTCTCTCTCTCTCTCTCTCTCTTTCTCTCTCTCTATCCATCTCTCCCTCTCTCAAAGGATTATTGTAATAGGCCAAGCTATGCATAACTAGCTCAATATTCAATTAAGTAGCACACACACACGCACACACAAAACAATGACACAACAGGGGAAGACAATCAAGTGTGGGAAGAGAACAGCACTTACTGTACACTACGTGTGGACCACTACATTTTTTTTACGGTTTTAATAATTATTATTTATTGGTATTCTTTTTTTCTTCTTGTTTAAATTATAGGCGTTCTTGCGCGTGTTATGCATAAATCTGATATCTGTTAGGTCTTGAACAGTTCATTAATATGATAAACCTTATAGTCTTGAGGTAAACATTTCTTTTATCTATTGCAAAAATGTTTTGATCTAATACATCAATATAACTATATCTATTAGAGCAGCAACCTAATTCAATCTGAGGGGCCATTTTAATTTCCAACACTCGTGTCGCGGGCCACATGATGAAAAAGATACATAAACTTAATGAAATTGACCTGAAACTATTTTATTTCAAACCCGAGGATCAATTACTTTCATTGAACTATTCGGATATCTGAGTTTTCTCTTTACACTTCCAAAAAAAAAAATGGCGTAAGTTCTGTTTATATTTTGTTATTCTTGTATTTTTAAAACAGCCTCAGACTTTCTTTATAAAAACAAACATGTTGGCTAGCAATGGTATCATGTGCTACTAAAAAAGTAAAGATCTGTTCACTTTTCCTAGTAGATTCTATTGTCAGTATAGTCCTATTTCATGAGCGCACAAATGTTAAATGCCTTGGTCTAGATAGTAATCCATTAGTCTTAGAAAAAAGTGAAGGCCCTAACGTAGGTAAAGAAAAGATACATTTTGAACATTGTTTTAGAAAGGGGGGGGGGGGGTCTATCTTTTGTGCCGACGATTCGGCGGGCCTGATGGAAGCACGTTGTGGGCCGGATATGGCCCGCGGGCCTTATTTTGGGCAACACTGTGTTAGAGTAACATCGTTTAGTTTAACGATATCAAAATAAAACGTAGAACATTGCTTACTGAATGTTACGATTCATTGTTACAGGTTGACTTAAAGTGTCGAAACCAGAGACGAACGTAAATTGTGTGCTGTAGTGGAGCATTAAGACTTGACCGACGCGATGTAGAGATGACACAATTTCCTTGAATTTTGATATTTTTAAAAATTATCTATGTTAGTTCTAAATTCAAAATTGTCTTAATTTTAAATTTGTCTAACCACACATCCTTTCTGTCTGGTCTAATCATCTGCTTATATAGTTTACTAGGCCTTTGTCGGAAGCGTGCCTGCCATCCTACCAATGTGCCAACAGCTTTCGTAAGTACACGCTGATAATGTGGTCTGTTAAATATCTGCAATGTCTCTTAAACAAAGAGCACGTCTAGAACACTCATTGTTTATGTAAGAAAATAAAGACATATAAAAATAATCTTAAAATCAGTCAAAATGCTTTTAAAACAAAGTATGTACATTTACGCTTATTTTCAGAAGACCTTAAGATTTGAAGGATGATGGTTGATGAAATGGAAAAACTAAAGATTTACAATAATTTAATTCAATACGAAAGCTTGGAATTCAGAATAAAAGTTAATTAAAAAACAGCGATCGGAAAAGTTTGTAAAATTTATTTTTGCTTTTGTTATGGAGTGTGTGTTTTTGTGTTTCTCTAGTGACGGTTAAAAGAATTTAGAGATTGGTTGGGGGCTATGCACTGTGAATGATGCAGGATATGCGGCACTGTCTTAAGCTGTTTTGAGTACACCACACGACTCCAGAAAGCCAGAGTGAAAAGACGTGTTTTTTGTAGTGAGCTAGATTTTGTTAAAAATAGGCCTACAATTTTATATTATTGCAAGGGTCTACCAAATTTATTTTATTTCATCGTAAGTTAAATTTGACTAAAGTGTAATAAAAGTTATATCTACAACGGTAGACAAAGAAGTTATTTAAGTTACTTCAAGTTTTAAAATATAACGCGTTTTAAATGTCTACCAGCAATCTGGTACTACAAGTCAACGACTGTCCATATATATATATAGCAAGGTCTAAAATGGAAACTTTACACTAATTGTCAGCTTTACATTTAAAATGAGTCTACGTCTTCTTTCATTGTTGCCATTTTGGATGTGTTATTATTTTTGTGTGTGTGTGTTAATGTTTGTATTTAAAAAAAGGCATAGGTGTTAAGACTTAAAATACTGCCGATGAGCGCATGGTAAAATAGAGTCAAGGCTGTTTTGCTAACACCAAAGAATGACATGGCTGCCTTGTATGCGTCCTGGACTGTGGCGTAGCTAAGGTTGGAAGGAGGGTAGAGTCATAATTTGAAAGTCCCCCCGGCCCCAACTTTAGAAGGGCCCCAAATGTCCGAACATTCGAAACATGTAAAAACAAACAAACTACCAAAACTTACATTTCATTCTTAATCTATAGTGTCTGTTTTTGTTGACATAATCTGTTTCCATTAATATGTATTTTATTGTCTAAGGAAGTGACGATGTTTTTAAAAGTTTAAAAGGATGGCTGCCTGGTCGTGCGGTTTGCGCGCTGGACTGTCGTTCGGATTTATCGATGGTCGAGGGTTCAAATCCTGCCCGCTCCCATCCCCCGTCGTCCTGCGGGAGGTTTGGACTAGGAAGTAAACTACCTTCAACTCTGAAGTAACATCCGAAACATGTAAAACATTTTACAAACATTTTTACAAGTTTGGTCTAAGTTGAATGCTTTTTATAACCAAATAAACAATAAAATGTACCATTATTTACGTATTAACATTCAATAATATCTAAAATCAGAGATATTACAATGAAGTGAGCAACAAACCATTAGGTTACTTTTTCTCTTAAAAAAAATCAATTCCGTTATGATAAGCTCTATGCTAGATCTGAACACATTTATAAAGTTCATTTAAATATAAACCAAGTCGTAATTTTTATCCAGATTTTTATGAAGCTCTTTTTGCTTGATCTTCTGTTTCTGTTTCATTTTAAACATGAATGCTCTAGACACTTTGGACTGCACTTTGGACAAGAACGTTTCTCGGTTTGAATGTTCAATGCTTTTCAACTGCTGGAACAATCTGTTTTTTTCCGCCTGCAGAGATTGGTTCTTCGCCAAGCAGTCATCCATTTCCCTTCTCCACATCTCTTCGTTCAAAGTGTTATAATTTCTCCCTAATTTGTTGTGTACATCTCTGGAATACTGCAACTCTTTTTCTTCCATCTTTCTATAAATCTCAGACAATCTCTGAGACAATTGTATTTCAACTTGGATTGTATTCTGAACCGACTCCACGTGTGAAATCATTTCTCTCAAAACCCCCGTGCTTTTATCATCAACAATAAGCTTTTTGTGCAAAGCCTTTGCTCGTGTTAAAAGTACATTTAAACGAATGGTGGATTTGGTGTCCATGGCGTCAACCTGGCAACTTTCAATTCCCTGCATTATTAGATTGGCCTCAAGCATCGACTCCTCCACTATGACCGGCTTCTTTGATTCTAAGATGATTGCATTTCGTGTTGATCGAGCCAGGTCAAACTGTTCGTTTGAATACCGACAGTTCTCCAGGACAAGATGATCAATGATTCTCATTAGATCGTTCAACTGTTTTTCTTTCTCTTCTTTGTCTTCAGTTTTATTATCGAATAAAATAATTCTGTTATTGCATTCTTTGACAAGATCTGACAAGACTCCTTCTTGCTTTGATACCCATATCTGGAAATCCGTTCCTTTTTCCAACTGGTCACCGCAGGTCATCACCAAAATACCAAACTTTCTAAAGAAATTCTTCCCTAATATTTTCTTCAAAAAGTTAATGGTATCCATTTCTTCAGAGGTAAGTCTTCCCCCAAGTTTAAGGACTAACAAAAAGGCGTGGAATCCTCTGGGATTCGTTGCCACTGCACTTGATAAAGCTTCAATGACCAAATTCTGAGCTTGTTCGGCTCCTAAGTCTGTATCTCCGACTCCAGGTCCATCAACCACGCTAACAATTCTTCCGTTGACCTCGCTAGTCTCCCTTGAAACAATCTTAGTGACTGAACTTGTGCTGTTCTTACTCACAAAGGCGTTTCTGTTCAGGATAGAGTTCCCCAGAGCGCTTTTCCCATTGCCAGTTTTTCCAATTAAAAGAAGATCTATATGGGCTGTGTCATGACCTCTAAACGAAATCAAACAGAAATATATTAGTGAATATATTAACTTGAAACAGTTTAGTAAATGTTACAGTTTAATATTGAAACGCTATATAGAGCTACTGGTACAATATGCTAATAATTTACCTTATCTTATATATTAAAGACGTGAATATATTAACTTGAAACAGTTTAGTAAATGTTACAGTTTAATATTGAAACGCTATATAGAGCTACTGGTACAATATGCTAATAATTTACCTTATCTTATATATTAAAGACGTTACTTCAAAAATAAAGATAATTACGCCCTAAGCATTTAATAAGATCGAATTCATTTTTTTCCAATTATAGGCTGTAAAAACGAGTACATTAACCCAGTATTGTTTTTTTTTTTTTATAACAAGTAGAATCAATGTCAAGTTTAACTCTTTCTCTTCGTAATTATTTTTCGCGTTTCGGTAGTATTATTCATTATGTTTGTTTGTATTTCACTTTCCTGTTATGATTAAACTTTGATTAACTTTTTTGTTTTTTTTTATCAGAAAATGTTATAATTGGTATTAAATTATAAAGAAATGCATGCTCTTTTTACACTAAACAAATTACATTTTATAAATCCAAAAGTCAATTTAGTTTCATGGGGGTCAAATCAATGTTGCCATCGTCAATGAGTAGAGAAAGAGTTAGTCACAAGAATATTATGCGCGCTGGACTGCCGTTTTGTCGACATGATTGTCCAGGGTACATACCATGTCCGCTACTATCCCCTGTCGTCGTGGGGGAAGTTTGAGGTACGAAGTAGATTATCTTCAACTCTGAGGGAACACCCCAAAACATGGGTAACATTTTACAGAAAAAGACACAGAAATACAATTTACCTTTGATCGTACCTTGGGGTCTTTACACTTTCTTCTGGTTCTGACAGTTTGTCTAGGCCTGCATCGTTCTGGAATATAAATAAACAGTTTTCCCGGATCCGGATTTAGAGGCTATATCATTTTACAATTTCTTGTTATCTGAATATAGGGTTATGCTTGCCCTGGATGTGGCAAAATCTGTAGGTCACACCTAGGGCTGGTTAGCCACGGGAAATACTGCATCCCTCATTAATCTTTGGACTCGAAGACAAACATTATATAATATATATATATTGTTATAACCCTATTCGAGACGCAAAAGGGTTAACTGTGTGTGATCAGCTGACATATGTGACACAGGCCAGTAATATAGTTTAGCGTGCTATATTGAAAGGCAAGGGACAGTACTGGCATGAACTTTGCACGTGAATAGCGCCGGTGTTATGGTCATCTGATCATAAGCCTGGCAGACCAGAGACACAGTGTGTAGGAAAGCGGCAGTTCAAGACCGGAGAAGGCAGAAGGCCTGATTAGGAGAGATTATATATCAAAATCTATTTTTCTTGATATTATGCATATCTAAACCTTGTTCTGGATTGAAGACAATATGGGAGCTTATATTGCTCGGTTTGCTGAGAGAGAGGGAGAGAAAGAGAGAGAGAATGAGAGAGCGGGACTCAAATTTTATTGTAACAGTTACACTAACTTACGGGCTAATGCTAGGAAGAATTCCTATAAGTACTCCTTCATTCTTAGTTCCATTCGAGCATGGAAAATGCTGACTGAATCAAATAAGAAAACCAATTACCCGAATTAAAGTGTATAATGAACCCAGATGACAAGATTAGCTCATGGAAATAAGCACAACGATATTGTCTCCCCTTTTTTAAGGTATATAGAAATTGTAGTGAACCATTTATGCCCCCTTTAATTAGCATTTTAGTACACATTATTATAGGTCGGCATGACTCCTTTTGTTTTGCAAGAGTGTGTTCGTGTGCGTCTCGTGCAGACGCACATGTGGAGAGGGCGGAGAGAGCGTTTGGAAGTAAAGAACAAAGGATTGAAAGTTGAAGGAGTTATTTTACTGTTTGTGAAGTCATTGCAGTGTTGTTCTAGTTATTTCTTTCACGGGATTATTAATTCACTATATTGGATTAAAAATCTGGATAATTCTTCCTGTGAAGGCGGCGTTAATCAGGGAGCGGCGACCGGATAATTGGTGAGTTCCTTAAAAACTCAAACTTTAACAATTTTTTTATATGATTGTAACCCAAGACCCAAGATATATTACTATTATCATCATATCGTCTTTAATAGCCAAACTGTTATTCTTAAATAATAATAATAATAGCAATAGGCAACAGAAACATGGTCTTTACATCATCTGCCCTACAGATGACCTTTACATCATCTGCCCAACAGATGACCTTTAGACCTCCATCTGCCCTACAGAAAGCTTTTGCATCGTCAGCCCTAAAGCTGACCTTTACATCATCTGCCCTACAGCTGACCTTTACATCATCTGCCCTACAGCTGACCTTTACATGATCTGCCCAATTGATCGCTGAGTATAAATGGGACTTTACCTTTTACTTTTAATATAGTATGAAAGGTCCGGCCTTACATAATTGTAGGCATGTTAAATTGTCACTTCGACATTGCGAATACATGCGTAGATTAGGCTCAATGCGTCGAGTTTTTAAAGAAGAGTTGACGCGGATTTTTTTTTTTTTACTGTAGAAGTCACTATCCCAGTGACCTAACTTTTGTAGAATAAGTGTGTTCATATTTTTTTTTTTTGTGTTCGTATTTATGCATAATAGGGAAACATCTTAATGGTTTCCTGTGAGGGGCTATGCCTGGGGATCTTAAAATTTAGTTAATGTCAATATAGAATTAAAATCTGAGTTTTTTTAATGCTTAAATATAAAGACTGTCTGAAATAAATTATGGTGTCCGGAATAAATAATTTGGGTCAAAATTGTCTGAATTAAATGAAAACACATGGCCTCTTTAACCTTAAATATAAAAACAAATATAGGTTAGGTGTACAAAGTCATCCTTATTCTCCTTAAACTAAAGAAAATTTTGGTACTTCATTATCTTTTCTATGTCGAACCATTGTCAAATAATGCTATCAAACTTTGAAATTTTGGCCTATATGTGTCCGAATAGCATAAACTACTCTAGAAGTCGCCAGTGCAAAGTATATAGTTGGTTAGCTTATTTAATCAATACTGATGTTATAGTAGCCGCAAGATACACATTTGAGACCTAAAGAAAATCTACTGCCGAGGACAGACACAGACGGCGAAAAGAAAATCTAAATCGACCATCTTCGGACAATGGTTATGCTTGCTCTGCTTGAGGCAAAATATGTAGGTCACAGCTGGGGCTGCGCATCCACGGGAAATACTACATTCCACACTAATTTTCGGACTCGAAGATAAGCATTATTATTAATATTATAATATCATGTATCTGAATTGTATTTTATCTAAATTTATTATTTCAAGTTCGAAATTTTAAACAATTATATTCAAGAAAATTATATCCACACTGTGCAATTTTATTGCATCTTAGTAGAGTGTGATTTATATCAACGGCACCTCTGAATGCGCATGTCAGAGAGAGGGAAATACAATTGTAAGCCTCCATTCACTAAAGCTAACTGCAGAGATTAACCCCTTAAAGCACAGGTCCAGGTATCTGATAGTGTTCTGTAGAGTTTGCCTGTCTCCGTACAGGGCGAGACCTTTGCACGCACTAGTTCTATTTTTTCCAAGGCTAGTATCTTCGAATGTGTTTCTGAGCACCATGCAGTCATCTCCCGTGTGCAGCGTCGACATCTGGGATTGTTGTTCTCCCGGATCCTAGTGAAGTAGGCTCCTATCAGACAGTGCCCCGTGCGGTCTCATCTCATCATCATCTCTGCCTGTGGTTCCTTCTGGAGCACAGGCCACCAACCAGCTTCCTCCAGGCATCTCGGTTCTGGGTGAGTCTCTCAAACTGTCCCCATTTCTTGCCCATCTGCTTAGCATCTGCTTTCCCTTGCGATACCGTGGCAAAATAGCCTGATCTTTTCTGTCTAACTGTCACCATTCGTTCTTTCTGTTTGGGCCTTTGAGAACCTTCCAGACTTCTCGCCCCATGCTACAATGGTCCCAGCTATCCTCTGTTGGGACTAAAAGCGTTAAAGTCTCTCTTCAAGCAACGAATTGAAAAATGAAATAAGAATCGCTTAGTGCCACTTTGATTTATCTACATACCGTAATTAATTCGTGAAAATAGCTGCATGATTAAACGTTCTAAGTCATTCTTAATAAGAAATACGCGAATTAAAGTCAACTATTTTAGTCTTAAAATGAACAGAAATGTCTCTTATTGTCACGATGGTCCCGGGTTAGAATCTGACGCTGGCGTCCCCCTCCCCCCCCCACACCCCGTCCTTCAGGTGGTTTGGGCTCTGATGTCATCATTTTCTGAAGGAGCGTCCTAAAAGTGTAAAACTGAGAAAACGAAACGAACCACATTAAAACGAACCACAATGAAACGAACCACAATGAAACGAACCACAATGAAACGAACCACAATGAAACGAACCACAATGAAACGAACCACAATGAAACGAACCCAAGAAACATTTTTTTTTCCAGCAGTTAAAAGACATATAAATAAGGCTAATAATACAGAAAAAAAAATTGAGCTAGATATCGTGTGTTGTAGAGAGTATAGAACAATACGAAAAGTAAAAGTACAAAAGTATGTGTTTTCTTTGTCATAGTTTACAACTCATTTTTAAATCTTATATATATAATCTTTTTCATCTTATCTTAAATATTACAGACGTTACTTCAAACAAGAAGATAATTACGTCCTACGCATTTCATGTGTCAATCTAGTCATGCATGTTAATCAAATGACTTAAACTCTGTGGTTGGTTTTCCTGGCTGATTCAGGCAACCCAGTCCATTCTCTTATGGCAATAGGGAAGAAGGAGCACTTGTACGAATTTGTTCTAGCGTATGGAATAAGAAATTTGCCTCTAGCTTTGTGTATCTCAAGGCAATTCATAGGTTTTGTTTTTCTTTAAGTAAATTATGATTTAGTGTTTTATGTATTATAGCTACTTTTCTTTTTATTTTTCTGCCCTGAGGTGTCTCTAAGTCTAGTGATTTTACTATTGGTGTTACTCTAATGAAATGGAATATTCGTTTGTTATAAATCTCTCTGCTTTATTTTGTATTTTCTTGAATTGAAGGGTCCAAAACATAAGATACGGATTCTAATATTTGTCTAACTCAAGTTAAATAGCGTTTCGCATATGTTCTTGTTTGATTTGTAAACATTTTTTTTATTTAACCCTAATTTTGCGCTTGATTTTTTAAATAATTTCATCAATATGAGGATTCCATGTTGTAAGTTGAATTCTTAGTTTAAAAAAAACAACAACAGCAGAGACCTGTTGAAAGACTTGTCTATTGTTTGTGACCGAGTGAGTAAAAAAAATAAATAAAGATAAAACTTAGATGAAATTATAGAATGACAATAATTTAAAATATTAATATGACATTTGGTTGGCTGTGTGGTATGCACGGTGGAATGTCTTTTGATAGTCCGGGATTTGAACCCCTGCTCTCTATCCCCCCTCCGTCCCCCATAACGTTTGGGCTAGGCTTTTATAGTCCTCAATTCTTAACGAACGTCCGAGGCATGTAGAACAAAAAAAAAAAAAACCTACCACCACCTTCTGGACAGAGTCGTCTCGCTTAGGCAATGTGTTGTAAAACTTCTCAGGAGAAATTTCTTGTAAACAATTTTCTTGCCTTAAACTTAACACGTTCTTTGACTCATCATACGAAGAAGTTTGTTTCCCACTGTCAACCACACATAGTTGGGCGTTTAAACGAAAATCGCTGTTTTCATAATCATCGTCTGAATCTCTTTGGCAAACATCCTCATTTTCGAGAATAGGAGTTTGTATATTTATTGCATAGTCTTCATAGTCATCCCTTGGATTTCTTTTGCGTTTGGTGAAACATGTATCTAAAGATTCGCTAGCAGTCAAATAAATTGGCTTTGTTTTGTTGTCGTGACCCGGAAGTGATTGTTTGTCTTCTGGGATTTGAAAAACATAAACGTTCGTATAGTTTCGTGGTTTGCTGGAAAGTTCTGCATTACTCGGGATTGTTGCCTTATTAGGTTCGTCTTGTGTTTCAGAAGAATGACCTGTTTGAAAGGGTTTTGGAAGAGGCATGGGCTTTCTTGCATGTTTCACGTTTTTGATAGTGTCTAGTGTGGCGTTTGATCCTGTCTTCAAAGAGGAGTTATTTTGGGATGCTTTGCCTACACAGGCATGAGGTAGAAACGCTGTCTCTGGTGCATGCGTGTTTTGAGTCACTGCGTTTAGTGAGGTCTTCGGCTTAAGCACTGGCGTTGATGGGGGTTTGTTTCTGAGTAGAACGTCAACCGAGCTATTTGGCTCTGGGCAATCAGCTTTAGTCATAAGTGCTACAAACGTTTTCTGTCTGACTAAAGTTTTTGTTCTTTCTGTTTCAAGTGCACCTGAGGTTTGTGTTTCAAGAAGTTTCAGTTTTTCCTTGAACGAACGAGTCTCTGGTTCTGTATCCATTTTCCTGTACACTAGTAGAAAAAACAAAACAAAATATTCGTTCATATTAAAACGTAGTTTTAAAAGACAATCCCATGACAACAAAATTATTTTTTTAAATATAAATAGCGCAACTTTCTTGCTTATAGCATGCTCAGAGCGCTACGGTCCAATCTCATTTTGTGGACCAGTTGGGTGGGGGGTACCTGGGAGAAGGCTTTCCGTGCTGCCTTTAGGCACTCAGCAAACACAACTCTTTTCTCGTCGGGTGTCGAGCCGAGGCTATTTGTTACAGAAGGCCTGAACAATGACCTGCATCGTCACAAGCTGTGGGCAGTTTAGACCAATAGCTCGTTGCCATGTCGTACATGACCTATACACAAATATTGCTTCTAATAAAATCTTAATTTAAAAAAATCTTATTATCGATAAATACTCAAACATTTAATTGACATAATCGAACTGAATGAACTATTACGAAATTTAAAAGTTTTTTTATGAACATGTTTAACTAAATGTATGTAGATCTGTCGTGAAAGTTCTCAAACATCTATCTACTTATCTCGAGGGCTCTAGATTAAAACCTTTGGTTGCTACGACACATGGCCCTAAGCTTAAGTGTATGAGAGATTACTTTATGTAGTGTAAATAGATTCCCAGCCCTCAGGATCAGATAGAGCAGGCTCCTGGCTTTTAAAAAGTCCTTTTTTTTTGTTTTGTTTTGTTGTTTGGTGGGTGTCCGCCTCTGGAGAGAGAGTGTGTCATAAAGAGACAGAAAGAGACACAGAGAATGAGTCAGTTTAAGAGATAGAGAGATGATGATGAGGTATTGGTATATATGTATCACCGAAGAGCTTACAAATGCCTCAACGCAGCATGTACTTATCGGGCACAGAACTCTACTAAGACGGACCCTGTATTGTAAACTGTATTACAACTAAACTTCTTTAGGCAGGAAAGACAGCAGGTGTAAGTTACGTCCTAACCAATGTGTGAGGCCTTAATGCTAACTAAGTTACGTTTAGTATACAGCAGTGAGGCCCAACCCTATTCAATCTGCGATCCATTTCAAGTCCCAACACTCGTCTGCGAAAGGAAATTGTTATGAAACTAGTTTATTAGAAACTCATGGTTTTATAAATAATTAATGGGATATTAGACGATTATATTTTTTACGCATCAGAAAATGGCTTTATTTCTGTACTTTTAATGTGAGCAACAGTGTAGTTAGCTTTACCTTTGACTTATTTTATTTCCTATCTTTTTTGGTAAATATTTTTATGGATATTCCAATCTCTAGCAGTAGTTTCAGAATCTTTTTATTCTCTGCTAAAATCAAGAATGCCGCCATATTTTTATTATAATACCGTTTATATGTTGTTGTTTTTTAAAATAGACAAACTTTCTATACAAAACAAATAACGATATATTGGCTTATTATCATGTTTCACAAAAATTTAAAGACCCGTTCTTTTTTTTTTCCTGATAGGTTCTACATTCAGAGTTCCATTTTATAAACATACAAATGATAAAGTTCATGATACCAATTCATTAAAGCCCTACCATAGGTAAAGTTAAATTTTTCAAAATGGTATTGCATTATTTCTAAAATTTGAAAACTAAAGATTATTAATTTTCTAAGACAGTTAAGATCGATTTTCCTAACAGCTTATAAAAAGGGTTACGTACATAACGATCTCTCTCTCTCTCTCTCTCTCTCTCTATCTATCTATCTATCTATCTAATCTATCTATCTTATCTATCTATCTATTTAATTTAATAATAGAATATGCATCCTTTGTTTGGGACCCCTCAACTCAAGATAACAGAAACTGGAACAGACACAAAATAGAGTAGTGAGATTCATAACAAACGAATATTCACACTTAACCAGAGTAACACCTTTAGTAAAATTACTAAATTTAGAAAGCCTTCAGGACAGAAGACTCAAAAGTAAAGTAGCAACTATACATAAAATACTGAACAATAATCTTCAAATAAAAAAAACAAAATTTAATAAAATACTCCGAAAGACACAAAGATAAAGGCACATTCCTCGCTCCATATGCTAGGACAAATTTGTACAAATACTCCTTCTTCCCTAGTGCTATTAGAGCATGGAATGGGTTGCCTGAGCTAGCCAGGAAAACCAGTGACTTGGCAGAATTTAAGTCATTGGTTAATATGCATGACTAAATGCATGACGCGTAGGACGTAATCATCTTCTTTTTTGAAATAACGTCTGTATTATAGAAGATAGGATAAGAAGATGAATAGGATCGACATAATTCAATACCCGAAGACAATCTATTCAAGATAAAGATGTTCTAGTCCTATTGCCATATTCAATATTTTTTTTATACTTTGAAAAATTATAATGTTCAAATGAGAGTTGTCCGAGCGTGGCCAACAAGCTCGTGATTCTTTTCCAAACGATATACATCAACTGTCAAATTTCTAGGAAAATCGTTATATCCATTTCGAGATCCGTGTCTATGAATGTGTTACCTGAATAGAGGTATTGTAAAAAGAAAACTATAAAACTGGATAGATATGGGCTATACGTGTACACTATCAACTTCTGACACTTGGTTTCTTCCTGAGTTCGCTTTTTTTCTTACGCTCCACTAATAGTGCGGATCGAATTATTCGCTCTATAAAGCAGGAAACGCAGGTACGTTTCATGTGACTGTCAATTATACCCCTTTGGTAGGTACCAAATCTTTGACCTTATGCGCCCAACTCAAGGTGAATGCTCAATAATAGAAATGTTATTTATACATCGCTATTAATAAGCATAATATAAATGATATACTTAGACCTCATACATTTTGAGGGAATTACGCGCAGGTACTAGATGCGTGGAATCCATGGTGCGCACGGCTCTATGATGGTCATATGAATATCAAAGTGACCGGATTACTAAGTACGAGGGAATGATAAGTTTGGCCACTTTGTAGTCAATGCCCGTGAACATCAGTAGCCAACGGAATGTACCCAGGACAAAAGTAGCAGAATATTTAAATCTTATCTAAGGGGAAGAACCTCAACATCACTGCCATATATCTAAATTGTGCAGGAATAAACTCCCTTTTCTATATAAAACAAAAATAATTTATTACCACTTATAAATTGACGAATTATTATTTTTTTTAATTGATTTATGTATTGTCATAAACTATGAATAATAATAAACAATTTCAACGTGACCCGAGAATGGGAAATGGGAGAAAAGCTTCTACAAAACATGATTTGTGGAATATGTGCATGTCTCAATTAGCATTTATTTCCTTTATTCGCTAAGTAACAAAATTATTAATTACTAATAATTTATTCACTATATTTTTTTACTGAATCATGTTTGGTTATGTTCAATAAATAATTCAACTTTCAAGTTCAACAAAACGGCAATGGGTGTTGGAGAAATGAAATGTACAAAAATTATACCAGACAGACAGACAGACAGACTTCGTAATAAAAGCTATCCAAAACCGTATCTGCCTTCATGACGCTGGTCTAGGGTTGGTTTTACAATGTAGAAAGTGTTATTTAAATGTAGACCATTTGACCACAAAGCTGTGCCCATACATAGGCTTCGCTCTCATTTGCAAACTAGCGAGTAACTATTTTAGGAAACAAAATAGAAGACGGACCTTCAATTCAAATTGTCGTCTACAAATATGTATTAGAATAATTTTATTTATATTTTGTTTTCAATATTATTAGATGTACTAACGAAGTAATTATACAAATATGTGAACAGCTGACAATGACTGACCAAATCAAACAGGATCGTTTTCAGAAATACATAGCAAAGTCGACTTAAACGGGAAATATGCAGAAGCTAATATCCTCCTTTTTCCAGGATCACTAGGACTATTCAGTGACATACTAGATTTGTTTTATAAGTGGTAGGAAGTACTGATTTTTATAGGTATTTTTTGGGGTTCAAAACCAATAGAAAGGAGAATTTTTTTAAAAAGAATTTCTGTAAAAAAATACTTTTAGCCCACTAGGATCTGGAAAAAGAAACATTTTAACAAAATCTATCTATCTATCTATCTATCTATCTATTTATCTATTATCTGGAAAAAGAAACATTTTAACAAAATCTATCTATCTATCTATCTATCTATTTATCTATCTATCTATCTATCTATCTATCTATCTATCTATCTATCTATCTATCTATCTATCTACCTACCTACCTACCTACCTACCTACCTACCTATCTATCTATCTACCTACCTACCTACCTACATACCTACCTACCTACCTACCTACCTACCTACCTATCTATCTATCTACCTACCTACCTACCTACCTACCTACCTACCTACCTACCTACCTATCTATCTATCTATCTACCTACCTACCTACCTACCTACCTACCTACCTACCTACCTACCTACCTACCTATCTATCTACCTACCTACCTACCTACCTACCTACCTACCTACCTACCTACCTATCTATCTATCTATCTATCTATCTATCTACCTACCTACCTACCTACCTACCTACCTACCTACCTACATATCTATCTACCTACCTACCTACCTACCTACCTACCTACCTACCTACCTATCTATCTATCTACCTACCTACCTACCTACCTACCTATCTATCTATCTACCTACCTACCTACCTACCTACCTACCTACCTACCTACCTACCTACCTACCTACCTATCTATCTATCAATCTATCTATCTATCTATCTACCTACCTACCTACCTACCTACCTACCTACCTACCTACCTACCTACCTACCTACCTACCTACCTATCTATCTATCTATCTATCTATCTATCTATCTATCTACCTACCTACCTACCTACCTACCTACCTACCTATCTACCTACCTACCTACCTACCTACCTACCTACCTACCTACCTATCTACCTACCTACCTACCTACATACCTACCTACATACCTACCTACCTACCTACCTACATACCTACATACCTACCTACCTACCTACCTACCTACCTACCTACCTACCTACCTATCTTATCTATCTTATTTATCTTATTTATCTTATCTATCTTATCTATCTTATCTATCTTATCTATCTTATCTATCTTATCTATCTTATCTATCTATCTATCTATCTATCTAATCTATCTATATCTATATCTATATCTATATCTATCTATATCTATTTATATCTATCTATATCTATCTATATCTATCTATATCTATCTATATCTATCTATATCTATCTATATCTATCTATATCTATCTATATCTATATCTATCTATCTATCTATCTGCCTGTATCTCTCTCTCTCTCTCTCTCTCTCTCTCTACCTATATACCAATATATGTATAATGAAAACATACCTGAAAGGAGTGCTTTTAAAAAAAAAATGTCCCGGTACTCAGTGATGAACTGTCTAACTTTTAACTGCTAATAAATTAATAATATTCGTTAAACTGAAAGAAAAGTAATATTCTTTCCCCAAATTGAAAAAGGTGCCGGTCCGCAGCATCGGTGCGTACCGTCAGAAAAAAAAGCACTGCCTGTAAGAAAGTAAAGTACTTGTACAGTGACCCTTAAGAAGATTATCCTTGTTGAAATATTAACATTTCCGAAAACTCTGTAGTATTGCAACTACAGGAATTCAATCTATATCTGTCTATATATATATCTTTCTATCTGTCTGTCTGTCTGTCTCTCTCTCCCGCTCTCTCTCTAAGTTATTTGTCAATTAATCCATCCATCCTTTTACCAATCAATTAATCAAACAATCATCCATCGTTTATTACATACATAATATTATGTAAAAAAATATATCCATTGATAAAATGAAAACCTACCCGTAGAAATATTTTTTTAAAACATTCAAATGCTGTCTGTTTAAAATTTGTGAAACGTGAAACCAGAGGAGACAATAGTTGATCACTTAGAAGCACTAAAGACAAGAATATAGCACTAGCAGACTTTATTCACATAGTTTAATGAACACTAAAACAACAACTTACTGAGACAGTTTTCGACTGCACCAAATGTTGCAGTGTTCTATTGTGTCTCGCCATGTCTCCGTGCATTGTGGAGTGTATATACGTGGTCATTTGATACTTCCTTGTTCTGTCTATGAAATGTGTGTGTGTGTGAGAGAGAGGTGGAGAGAAATGGAAAGAGAGAAAGGTTGAAAAAGAAAGAGAAGGAATGAAAGAGAAAGAGGTTGAGAGAGATAGAAAGATTGAAAGTGAGTTTGAATAGAGAGAGAGAGAGAGAGAGAGAGGCCAAGACAGAGACAGAGGCAGAGATTCAGAGAGAGAGAGAGAGAGAGGCTGAGATATAGAGAGGGAGAGGAAGATTTAGAGCTAAAGAAATTTAAAGAAAGGTTAAGAGAGAGAGGTAGAGAGTTTCATACTTTTGTTTGTTTTATTTGATTTTGTGAATTGTCTAACGTCATCAAGATTATATTCTTACCAAGCCTTTTTTTTTTAAATGTGAGGTTGCGATCGGCTTCAATGTAGTCTTGTCAGCGTATGCCCATTATAGAGAAAAGGCATCTCTGATGGAAGGTCTCAATAAGCCTTAAATGCCTTTGATAAGAGAACCCAGGTCTCATAGCCATACTAAAGTGTGGTGAGAACCACTGCTTTATAAACATTGACATTGACATACTCTCAGTATAAAAATTCCACTTTCAGACCTTGCGATCTAATGATCTAGTAATATAATGATGTAAAGATTGTCTGTTTCTGTGGTCCACGGTTAACGAAGGTGTCATGTGGCCAGCACAACCACCAACCGCCATAAGTTTTCCCCAACTAATGTCAAATACTTTCTAGAGCTGGCTGGACTCAGGGGCACCCAAAGTTTCCGAAATTAAAAATCCGTCTTCACCAGAATTCAAACAATGGGCCCCCCGGTTAGGAAGCTAAACGCTTTACCGTTTAGCCACCGCGCCTCATCAGTCTCAGTATGAGGCGACCAAAAAGCGCTGTTGGCCTTAGCGAGACGGTTTGTCTATCCCTCTGGGCAGTGGCGCATCATAATGATATAATACCTATCCATAAAACTTACAATAATACATTAATAGTCATAGCTTATACCACAACGATAAGACTACACTTCATATACTGACAAAACCAGTGGAGTAGCAAGATACTTGTAGGCCAGGATTCAAATATGTGATGGTATCCCCGTCCCTAGCAGCTATAAGTTATTGTGTAATAAAAAGCAAGCAAACTGAAAAATGATGTATATTTACAGCAAGGAATTTCAACCTGTTTAAAACATATTCATTGTAAGCATTTTTCGTGTTGTAACATGCTCAATGCCCAAGGGTTCATTCTCTTTTGTGATAGCGTAAATATATTGTTACGATCTCTCCTCCTAATCAGGGCTTCTTGTAAACACTGCTAAACACAACACAACACATCAACACATCAAGAACTTGACAACAAGGCTCCAAATAATCTGGTACTTTAATAAGGGTCCAATGAAACAGCCAATACTAGACTATTGGCAACACATCAACCACTAAAATGTTGCATTGTACATCACCGTACAAAACTCTACTGTCTCTATCTCTTCCTGGACTCCTACACAACACTTGAGGACTCAACCAGGACCGACTTCATGGCCAGACTAACAGTCCCGGTCTCAACGCTTTCCGGTCTTGAACTGCCGCTTTCTTACACACTGTCTCTGGTCTGCGCAGGCTTATGATCAGATGACCATAACACGGGCGCTATTCAAGTGCAAAGCTCATGCCAGCACTGTCCCTTGCCTTTCACTATAGCACGCTAAACTGTATTACTGGCCTGTGTTACATATGTCAGCTGATCAAACACAGTTAACCCTTTTGCGTCGCGAATAGGGTTATAACAATATTTAGATGCTCAGCAAATGCAACTCAGATTGGCTTGTGATTGGAGCTCGAGCCCTCCTGATATACCTCACTTACCCCCTTCTAACGATATTCCAACTAATTGAACTATCCTATCCTATCCCAGTGGCGCTACAGCCCATGGAGGGCTCTGGGCTTCTTCAACACATCCTTCCATTCAGATCTTTCCTGGGCCTTTTGTCTCAACGCCCTAAACCCCAAGCTTCTGTAGATCTGCTTCCACGTCATCATTCCATCGCATTCGGGGTCTGCCTTTGGGTCGCCTGCCTTTTTGGTTTTTGCCTGTATACAATTTTCGCTCTTCTGTTATCTGGTATTCTTTCAAGGTGACCTGCCCAACGTTTAACAGTTGATGTATATCGCTCGTTGGCCACTTGGGCAAAACTCTAGTTTGACCGTTATAACTTTTCAAATTAAAAATTAGAAACGTACATTTGGCTAGACTACACTTAGAAAAAAAAGAAACATGGCGTAATCAGCGGCTTATCAGCTATAGTGTTCCAAAATGATATGATAACAGAGTAAATTTAAAGTTGTTTTAATTTGACTGAAAGAATATTTAAGCATTACTAAATTTTTTTTACGTAAATCTAATATAGATTAAATCTAGATTCTAGATTAGATCATAAAGAGTTCTAAATTTAAAGTTTTAGATCCAGTATCATATCTAGATATTCATTAAAAAAGTAATGAATTAATTTGTGTTAATTAATTAATTTAGTTTGATATCGATTAAGGGAAATAAATCTTACAGTACTGATAGTTATGACAATATATATACAGATATTCCCCTTAGATAGACTTTCTTTTACAGACATATATTTTTTCTGTTGTTGTAACGCTATTGTTAAAAATAAAAATCACGATACTCTCGGAAAGTTGTGTTTGTCAACAAGGAACTAGTACACGCTTCGGTTATTTTTCCGTTTCCCGTATGCTTCATTTCATTTTATGGGGATTTGTGAGTGTGTGTGTGTTTTGTTTAAATGTTCCAGTCTAATATAGTTCCCCCCTTTCAAAACCTTGCGATCTATAGGGCAGATGATGTAAAGGTCATCTATTTCTGTGGTCCACGACTAATGAGGGTGTCGCGTGGCCAGCACAACGACCAATCACCTTTGCTTTTCCCCAACAAGAGCTGGGTGGACTCAGAGGTGCCTAAATATCCCAAATTTGAAAGTGCCAGTCTTCACTTGGAAACCCATAAGAGCTGGGTGGACTCAGAGGTGCCCTAAATATCCCAAATTTGAAAGTGCCAGTCTTCACTTGGAAACCCATAAGAGCTGGGTGGACTCAGAGGTGCCTAAATATCCCAAATTTGAAAATGCAAGTCTTCACTTGGAAACCCATAAGAGCTGGGTGGACTCAGAGGTGCCTAAATATCCCAAATTTGAAAATGCCAGTCTTCACTTGGAAACCCATAAGAGCTGGGTGGACTCAGAGGTGCCTAAATATCCCAAATTTGAAAGTGCCAGTCTTCACTTGGAAACCCATAAGAGCTGGGTGGACTCAGAGGTGCCTAAATATCCCAAATTTGAAAATGCAAGTCTTCATTTGGAAACCCATAAGAGCTGGGTGGACTCAGAGGCGCATCAAGACACAGAAATTTAAAATGAGGTCTTCCCATCGCTTTTTCTGTATGCATTTTCTTCTTTTTCCTGGGACTGTTCCCTCTAGGAAGGTCTTTGCAAGCCCCGAAGCGTTTTTTACAATAGTTAGGTCAGCTTGGAATCCAATCGCGATAGTAACCCTGTTTCTAATTTCTTCGTTCGTGATGCCGTCTTTAAATGTAATACCTGGAATCCTTTTGTAGCATCTCATTGCTATTATCAGGGCCGGTCCTAACGATTGCGGGGCCCTATGCGAAACTGATTGCGCGGGGCCTAGTCTGGGTGGGAATAAGGATAATAAGTGAAAATTAAGATTTTGTATAAAAAAAATTGACTTTGAATTTTATTCATTCTTTACTAAGTACAAAATTGCGATCAAATTAACTTTACTTTGCGAACTTTGTAGTATGTGGTATATTTATATGCCAGTGACTATAAAAGTAAATAAATTATTGAAACTTTCTTAAGGTGACAATTCGCCCGATTATTACATTTTACTACATGAAAGCTGACAATGCCTTTTTACTTTTAACGCGCGTAGAATTGACGTTTTCCGCAATGAATGACAACCACAAATTACAATTTTGTCTATTTTTCAGGAGCTTTTAATAAATTCAGGAGATTTCCAGGAAATTTTCGTATATATTTTTCAATTTAATAATTACACCTAGAATTAGCGCGGGGCCTATGAAAGTGCGGGGCCCACTGCGACATCATAAGCTGCAGTGGCCTAAGACCAGCCCAGGTTATTATTGTTTTTTAAAGCTGCTAAATTCTTTCAAATTTACTCGAATGTGAAATATTTGGAAGCGACTCTTCGTTGATGAAAACAAGAAAACAATCATTGGTTTTCGGAATACTGTTATATTTGTATTGTTGTAAAATATTGTAAGTAATAATATTGTCCTCGTTTCCGAATATTAAAAGTGATTGTACTGTTTTACATTGCAACGCAAACACAGTTGGCACTTGCATATTTTCTACGTCTCATACAGACAAAGCCGTTGTCCGGTCGGGGGTCTATTAAAATGTTCATCTTCTGCGCCTGATTTCAACAAGGGTTTTCCTTTGGGTCTGAAAAGTGTGTCCCGGGGCTTTTATGAGATATGTCCTACTGTCTCTTTCAGATGCCATATTCTGCCATCTACTTTATTCTATGCCAGTGAAAAATATACAGGTCACCTTCGTCAACTGTAGGCCATAGAAACGGATGACCTTAACATCATCTGCTCTATAAATCGTAAGGTCTGAATGAGTTTTTTTTTAACTTAGAAACCTTAAATGACTTAAATAAAATCTTTATATATGTAAACTTCTAAAACTGTTTCCAGAACTGTTTCGAGGAACTCTAGTATTTCGTTTGTTAAATGTTTGTTAAATGTCATACACATGTTACATGTTCCTTCAGAATTGAAGATGATTTACTTCCTAGTCTAAACCTCCCGCAGGACGACGGGGCATGGGTGCGGGCAAGGTTTAAACCCGGGACCAATCGATAAGTCTAAATGACAGTCAAGCGCGCAAACCGCACGACCAGGCAGCCATCCGCGATGAATGAATAGATATTCCACGAGCATCTGGAATTATTGGCGAATGAAACTAAATAAATAACTTATTAAATAAGCCAAAGTATTTAGAATGCCCGAGATGTTCCGTTAAGGAAAAAGTTTGGGAAACACTGCTCAAAAAGTTAATTGATATATGGAAGCAGCCTTTTATCCATTGATTTGATCGTGTATATTGTAACTCCCACCTTTTCCTTGCACCATTTGTATCTGTTCTCTCAATCTCTAAGAACTAAGATTGAATAAAATGTGAATACAATAACAAGTAAAACATGTTAAAATACTTTAAAAAAAACAAAGCTTGTATTAAGTGTACGTGTATCAATTCATTTGGATCAGTCATGTCATGATATATAAATTCATTGACGTCATAAATATGAATGAACACAAATACTTTTAAAAATTATTTTTCTTTCTCAAAGCGCTATCATCCTATCACTTGTCTGGACCAGTTGTTAAAAGGGGGTGGGGGGGAATGGTTATCTTAGAGAATGTTCACATGATCGTAATTTTTAAATGCATAAAAAATGGTCATTCAGGGCTTGAGTATTCAAGGGGACTAATTAAACTTATACCACCACATCTGTCAAGTACGATTTCGTTCCCTTGCTCAAGATAACAAACAAAATAATTAATTACCAATAGTTAAGTAACTAATTGGTTAATTGTATAAAACTGATTCTTGTTTTGTTTGGTAAAAAAAATACTTGAGTTACATTTCAGCTTAATCTGAGATTGGTAGGATAACTTCTTCAAACGTATTACCATACAGACTGACAGACAGACAGACGATTCGTTGTTGTGTTGGCCCCGTAGCTAATTTATTAGGTGTTTCTTGAAATATCCACCTCTTCATAGTTATGGTTGAGCATTATATCTCGATGTGTTTGTTTTTTCTGTTGTTTTTCTTTGATTTTCATTGCAAATGCTTTAGAGATCTTAGACTGAACTTTGGACAAGAACGTTTCTCGGTTTAAAGTTTCAATACGTTTCAACTGCTGGTGCAGTCTGTCTTTTTCTTGTTTCAGAGATTTGTTCTCGGCCTCACACTCTGCCACTTCCTGTCTCCACTTCTCTTCGTACATGTTGCTAATTTCACCAAATTTGTTGTGTATGTCTCTGGAATATTGACGTTGCAATTGCAACTCTTTTTCTTCCATCTTTTTATAAATCTCAGACAATCTCTGAGACAATTGTATTTCAACTTGGATTGTATTCTGAACCGACTCCACGTGTGAAATCATTTCTCTCAAAACCCCCGTGCTATTATCATCAGCAATTAGCTTTTTGTGCAAAGCCTTTGCTCGTGTTAAAAGTACATTTAAACGAATGGTGGATTTGGCGTCCGTAGCGTCAACCTGGCAACTTTCAATTCCCTGCATTATTAGATTGGCCTCAAGCATCGACTCCTCCACTATGACCGGCTTCTTTGATTCTAAGATGATTGCATTTCGTGTTGATCGAGCCAGGTCAAACTGTTCGTTAGAATACCGACAGTTCTCCAGGACAAGATGATCGATGATTCTCATTAGATCGTTCAACTGTTTTTCTTTCTCTTCTTTGTCTTCAGTTTTATTGTCAAATAAAATAATTCTGTTGTTGCATTCTTTCACAAGATCCACGAAAACTCCAGTCTGTTGTAGGACCCAATTTTGAAAATTTGTTCCTTTTTCCAACTGGTCACCGCAGGTCACTACAAGGATACCAAATTTTCTTAAAAAGCATTTTCCCAATATCTTCTTTAAAAAGTCAATTGTATCTATTTCTTCAGAGGTAAGTCTTCCCCCAAGTTTGATGACTAACAGAAAGGCGTGGTACCCTCTGGGATTCGCTGCCACTGCACTTGATAAAGCTTCAATGATGAATTTCTGAGCCTGCTCAACTCCCAACTCTGTATCTCCGACTCCAGGTCCATCAACCACAGTTACAATTCTGCCGTTCACCTCGCTAGTCTCCCTTGAAACAGTCTTAGTGACTGAGCTTGTGTTGTTCTTACTCACAAAGGCGTTTCTGTTCAGTATAGAGTTCCCAAGAGCGCTTTTCCCGTGTCCAGTTTTCCCAATCAAAAGTAGATCTATTTGATCCGGGTAATTTCCATTGAATCTAGACAAAATAATACAAAGGTATAGGAATGGATACTTTAATATTAAATAATCAAAAGCTTAAAATAGTTTTTATTGTTCAGTGTCAAGAAACAACTTTTAAGCACAATGTAAACGCAAAACTGTATAAATAAAGTGAAATTCTAGTTTATTCTTTCATGAAGACAATTAGACTCAATGTTCAACCACGGTAAATGATTTTTATGTTACATCGAATTAACATTTTTAGTTATTCCAGTCATTCATGTTTACATCACTCATCTGCAGTGCTGCATGTACCAATAAGCAACACAAACTATAATCAGAGCATCCACTCGCTTTTAGGCGGGGGCCCAAAAAACGTTCCAGAGATATGCCCTATCATTTAGATGACAGAGCAAAGGAAAAAGTGTGTGTCGATTACAAGGGGCTCCATATCTCAAATAGCTTAGGTCATTTATAAGTCTAGAACCCGCACTGCCGATCTGCGTACTGTCAAGTAAAATAATTTTATTTATAAAATAGATTCTAAATCACACTTTAAAATCTAGGCTCCATATTTAGAGATACTTAGAGTAGATACGAATATCTTTGCCACAGAAAAAAAAGTATGCCAATGGCTGCCTCCTTTATAACCTGTAAACTTTAAAAGCTATTGTGAGGAGACTGTCTATCTGGAAACTACTGCGGATTAATCTCAGTTATAGGATTTCTATTTAACTTTCTCATAATGTTTATGAAAACAAGGAAGAAGAAGAAATATAAAAGTACCTTTTCTCAGGTGCTGGAGTCACTTCTTCTACATCTGGCCTGCTTTTCTTCATTAGATCTACATCTTTCTGAAATATATACATTTCAATGTCAGACATTACAAAGATTTTTTTTTTTCAAATGTAAAGTTAAACTACTGTCAAAGGAGGCGGGGTGGCTTAGTGGTAATATGTTAGGTTTTTGTCCACGGTGGGTCCTGGGCTCGAATCCTGGTGAAAACTAGAATTTTAATTTCGGGATTTTTAAGGCGCCTCTGAGTTCACCCAGCTCTAATGGTTACTAGACATTAGTTGGGAAAAAGTAAAGGCGTTTTGTAAAAAGTACTATCGACAGAAAGAGAAAGTGTTGCAGAATCGCGGAATCACTGCCATACATCCCAATACTGCAAGGTTTATCTACCCTTATCCTACATGAAACAGAATTAACTAATTACCACTAATTGATTACCTAATTAGTTAATGTTTTAATCTATTCGTGTATTGTAATCGACAACAGATCATAGTGCAAAATTTCAACCATATTCACGAATGAAAAATGCTAGAAATCGCGTGTACAATATTTTTACAAGATTGACAGACAGACTGAGTTAAAGTAAGCGGTACTATAAAAGATATGTTCATTTTTTTTTTAAATAATTGTGTTCAAGCTTTATTCAAGCTTTCCATTAATAGCTGAACATGCTCAGAACTGTTCATTAGTTCTAGATGTTTGGAGCTACAACCCAACGCCTCAGTATCAACACGTCAAGATATTTTTAAAAAGTCTTATCTGACCAAATTGCCGGACATCAAAAAAACTTTATTACTTGTGACCGTTGATAATACGATGTTAAAAACTTATAAAACTATGTCTAAAATTAATTATTTTCATAATAATAGTGAATGTTAGAATAATTTAGTACCTTGTAAAAGAAACTTCCTAGCTTGGGCAAACTGTTGTCATTTGTTTCAAGAGACTCGATTCCACCAAGAGCTAATGAGGCTTCTTCACACACGCTTTCTCTTTCTAGGTTGAGACGTTGCTTTTTCTTGGTCTCATCATCTAGATATTTGTATTGTCCATAGTCGGGAATATCTTCATTTTCACCATCAACTGAGTCTCTTTGGCCTACTACTTCATCATGGTGATAAGTTGTTTGCACTTCTTGTATATGTCCCTGTGTGTGTTGTGTATGATCACGGTTGTCTTTTAAATTTGTGTATTTGGCAGCATGCTGTCCCTGAGAGTCACAAGCAGGCTTGGTTTTGTTGACGATCTGATTTGCCAACTCTAGTTCGGCTTTTTGTTCATGTGAGACACTCATGTTTGTGTACCCTCCTGGTTTGCTGCCTCTGTGACACGGGGAAGTGTTCCTGTTTGATACATCGTATGCTACTAACGTGGCCGCAGTTTGAAAAGGCTTAGGCAGAGGCTTGGGTTTGTCTAGTGTTGATTTAGTCATAGAAGTGGGTTCATTTTGGGACGATAACATCAACGCTGGTTTGTTTCTGGGCGTTTGATATATCGAGTATTTTGGTTCAGTGGGTTTGTTCGTAGGCGTTGGGTATATCGAGGTTTCTTGTTCTAAGCCTTCTAGTTTAAATTTAGGTGATACTAAAGAATGTTTATTGACCCAGAATTTCGTTCCTTCTGGTGCAAGGACTCTTTGTGCTTCTAATTCAAAGAGTTGGATTTTTTCTTTAAGAGGTCGAATCTCTGGTTCTGAATCCATTATAAAAGAAACTAGAACAAAAAAAAAACATAAATTAACAGGGTATAGTGTTGAAATACAAATACCACACACACACAAAACTTAACATATATATATATATATATATATATAATTTTAAAAAGGAGCCAATAAGAAACTATTTCTCCAAAACAAAAACAATCTTTATCTTTATTACTTGGATTGCCCCCCTTCTCCTCGCTGTTGTGGAGTAAATGTGTGTGTTTCTTTGTGACGGTGAGAAGAAGCTAGCGATTGGTTGGTGGCTATGCAGTGTCAATGATGCAAAAATAAGCGGCACTGTCGTAAGCTGTCTTGGGTACTCCAGGAAGACATAGTGAAAAGACGTGATTGTATTGTGAGTGTAGATTGGTTGAAATATCATTTTATTTCAAATCATCTCAAGCTGAATTTGTCTCTATTGTATTAAAAGTCGTACTTTGGTTTTGGTCACTAAGACGTTATTCATGTAATCTCAAGTTTTGTAAGTTAAAACAGAATACACCTACATTGGTTTAGTTGTCTACCAGAACTTTTGTGTTAGAAGTCAACGAGCGTCCACAACACCCATGTCGAAGGAAAAACGCAGTAGGCTCACTAATGTGTTCCATAGAAACTCCTGCTTGAGACAGCAATGCTAGATATTTGATTTTCAGTTGATGAAGTGCAGGTCTTATGTCTTCGATTTTGAAAATCGAGGATGATTACAGTTTATCACGTGACCACACTAACCCAGATGCGACCTGCATATTTTGCTACATTCAATACAAACAAAACCGTTGTTCGACGTGGGCAGCGTCTACTGATTGTTTTTTTTCTACTTCTCTATAGCAGTAGAGTCAACAATAAAAGCACTACTTACCAGCTGACAGCTGCTCTTGGTCAGACACTTATCACCTATAATTATGCTGACCGAATATCTCTGGCAAGCTTATAGGAGAAAGGTGTAAAAGAAGTGTCAGTAATATAGTCTTCTTGATGGTATGAATCACAATATTGTAATGTTACATTAATGTACTTTGCACATAATGTCTGAAATGCTACAATCAATCAATAAATCTATCTATCTATCTATCTATCTATCTATCTATCTATCTATCTATCTATCTATCTATCTATCTATCTATCTATCTATCTATCTATCTATCTATCTGTCTGTCTATCTGTCTGTCTGTCTGTCTGTCTGTCTATCTGTCTGTCTGTCTATCTATCTATCTATCTATCTATCTATCTATCTATCTATCTATCTATCTATCTATCTATCTATATATATATATCTATCTGTCTGTCTGTCTGTCTGTCTGTCTGTCTGTTTATCATATAACTACCAAATTAACTAACCATTCATCTCTCTACCCATTTACTAGCTTACCTATCCTAGAGCGTAGTATAGTTTGATATGTTAAACTATGAAACCGACGCTATGGAGTCTTTGATCCGT